>NC_083281.1:96227729-96540251 GCF_963506605.1 Zootoca vivipara | reverse complement strand
CATGGAAACCCATGAACTTCCAATTTCATATGCCCATGCCCTGCAGAACACAGTTGCACAGCAGTGTTACTGAAGAGGCAATGTGCTTTTAAAAAGTTGGTTGCCTCTTCTGCATATGGTGAAAACTTTAAAGAGCAAAATAAACTCTTAGCATTTTCCTCTGTTTTCACCAGGGCCTTGGGGGCTACCTAAAAGAGGACCAAGTTTTAGGGGGGGGGGGGCGCACCACAGCTTAAGAACTAAGCTGGAGAGATTTAGTTCCTCCACTGAAGGAAGAAGGAAAGACCAACTCCCCATCTTTGCAAACTGAAAGTATGAATCCACATTCTTGGCGGGTGGCACTCTGATTCCCACTTCTGCCCAATTCCTCACTGCTTCCAAATTTCACTAAGGCTTAATGCGATCACCAGGATCCAGGCCTCACTGCTGCCCCAGCAAAGCAGAGGACCATTAGTTATTCATTCTGATGCTGAAATAATATGCTGGCTGGCAACACAGAGGCAAGAGAAGCGGAAGCTAAGCTAAGCTGTTTTTAAGCCAATTATCCCGATGGCCGCAGGCCCCCCATTTCCAGCGACAGGGAAAGCAACATGGACCTGGGAAGATCATATGTGTCCGCATCATTCAAATCACTCACTCAAGCGAGTAAAATGCTCAGCGAGTGGCAGGCAGCCAAGCAGGCAGGGGGGCAGGAGGCTTCTTCCGGAAGAGACAAGAGCAACTTTTACCCCACGGGAGGCTGCGAAAGATGAGGGGTCGGGCCATGTGATCAATAAGAGGCAGTGTTTCTCAGCAGAAATATGTTTCAATCCAGGAAGTTCCAGGCTCATGTCCCCAAGATCCACAGGTGATCTTCCTCCAGTTTCTACTTCCACAATAAGCATGTCGGGATCTGTGGGGATGTTCACTCTTGAGGAGGGGCGAAGGTCTGAGCAAAGGAAGGGTGGGAATTTCTGGTTCCCAAGGCAAGGCATCTTTGAGGGAGGTCAACGTGTGGATTCAGGACCATGGCTAGTACTCCTAGAACTGAGGCCTACATCCACGTTGCCATAGGCTGAGCTTTATAGCAGAGCTAGGGAGTCGCTTACTGCTGCCTCCTGATCAGCCACAGGACCAGCACTGACACCTGCAGCCATTGGCTCCTTCGGGGTAATGGGGTTCTCAGCTGTGAGGATCTTTCCAAAGGGCTCTCTTGGTCCCCCAAGGAGTCTGTGTGTCTCCTTGGGGGTCGGGGGGAAGGAGACAGGCTCTGATGTCTGTAGACCGACACGGGGGGAGGGCCAGGGAATGAATCCATCTCCTCTTTGGAGTGGCAGTGACTAGAGGACTCTAACTCTAGTCCTGGATCAAGGCCATGGTGAAATCTCCAGTACCAAACCAATGTATACTCCTCCCCAGAAGTGGATTCAGAAATAAAATCCCCTGAATTTTGCAAGAGGGGACTAAGGGACTGGCCTAGTTCTCACTGAGGTGATCAACTTGTGCCTGAGTTATACCATTTCAGACTGCAGGCAGAAGGATAATATGATGGAAGCCACCTCCATGGGGAGGGGTGGGTGGGAATCCCTGCACACAGAAAGCCAGCATGTCAAAGAGAAGCCTAGGCAGGATCTCTTCTCCCTGGCATATTCTTTTTTAAATGTCCTTCGCAACCTCTCTCACAGGTTGCTCTTGGTTCCCAATCTGCTCCTCCTCTTTTTCTTCTTCTTGTGATTTTTTTATTATTATTGTCTTCCATGTCCTTTGCTTGTGGCTGCAAATTTTCCCTTAGGGGCTGTGGATTTCTGTTACAGTTACACATTTCTTGTACCATTTCTTGGATGTGTTCAGTCCTCTTCTGATTGTAGACTGGGTGCTTTGGCTGGCTGCATTCTTTGTCTTCTCATATTTCCAAAGAAGGCGTATGTTGTAATGCCAGAGGTGGTGCTATATTCTTTCTGAACTAATTCCTTTATTTTATTTCCAAGATCTGATTGCCTTTTAAATTCCAAAACCTCTCAGAACTCAAATTGTTATTGTATCTAATAGTTTAACCATATAATTCTAGAGTTCAAGGAGTTCACAATAACTGATACTTTCCTTTCCTTTGTGTCCTCACAATATCGGCTAGTCGCGGCTTCAAGGGTCTTGCTCCCAGATTACAGGGGGGATCGTTTGTAATCCAATTTATATGTTTTGCAGAGCTCAAAAAAATAAAGATTCTCCTCCACTTTTTAGAGTTAACTTTTTAGGAGGATTTGAAGCCTCCTTTAAACAAAGCGGCTGCAGGCAAGCTAGCTGCGATGAGATTATCTCGGGGGGGGGGGACGACGACCTCCGTTTCCTTTTTTTTAAAATTCCCCTCCCGTGGCCAAATTTCTCATTTCAATCATTTATCAATTAACTCACAGTCCAATTCTATTTTTGAAGGTATCTGCCGCTCCATTGTCTTCGGCTCGGAACTTCTCACTGCCGAGTCAGCAAAGGACCCAAGGCTCCGTCACAATCAGTCTGCTCTCGGGGCTCCAAAAAGGGGCTTACCGGGCAGCGATCGTGACTTCAGGGGGCACAGCTGGGTATCCACGTCCCCAGAACGCTCTATCTGGGGTTTTCCGGGGGCGTGGTGCTCATGCGGCTCCCCCCCTCCTCGGCGGCGATAGGGGCCTCAGAGACCAAGGCGATCCCCGCCGAATGGCAAATGGCGGCAGACCAGAAGTCGAAACTTTTTATATATATTCTTTACCTTCCAGTTGAACAGATAACTCACCCAAAGAAATATCTTTCTAGCTGATTCTGTGGTTTCAGCCGAACAGTGTCAAGGGTCAAAGCCGTCCTCAGGTAGGGAGGCAACACAAAGATGCATTCGCCGGGATGAACAGCTGGGATTGTGCCCTGGCTGACAAGGAACTGCTCCAGGAGGAACCTGGGAAGAGGAGAAAAACCAGCCTTTTAGAAACAGCTGCAAGAAGGAAATAATTACACTGGCTTTCAAATTTATGGGAAACTGTGAGGTAGGAACATAGGAAGCTGGCTTGTACTGACTCAGATCCTGGAGGAGGGAGCGATCGGTGGCTACCAGCCATGATGACTCGGCTCTTCTGTCCATGGCTGGAGGCACCAGCGCTTCCAAATACCACTTGCTGGGAACCACGAGAGGGGGGAGTGTTGCTCTTGTGCTCAGGTTCTGCTCCCTGGTTTCCCACAGGCACCTGGTTGGCCACTGTCAGAACAGAATGCTGGGCTAGAGGGGCCATGGGCCTGATCCAGCAGGCTCTTCTTTAGGCTTTTATGTCCCTCGAGCACAGCACTCTGTGCTGGTAGCAGGTCTCCAGGGTTTCAGGCTCCCCCCGAAGGTGCCGGGGATCAAGCCTGGGGTGTCTATATGCTCATTAGGTGCTCTGCCACTGAGCTCCAAGGCACAGGGTCACAGAAACAGGATGCCTCTCCTCACCTGCACAGAGGCGTAGGAAAAGGTGTGTGGTGGGGGCGGTCCACCCAGAGTGTCAACACTGAGGAGGGTGAAAAATTATCAACAATTACCACCTTCCACTCCAAGAGGTGGGCGGGGTTTGCAACCCGGCGTGGGGCTTCCCAGGTCCCGGATGCCACCCTCCTTGCCTTGGGGTCTTCACCCTGCCCCCAACCCAGCTGGCCAATTGGCTGAAGGCTGGGGGCGGGATGAAGGAAAGGAAAGGGCCGGTGCTGCTCAGACCAATCTCTTTTTTCAAAAAATTACTAATTTTTGTTGGATTTTTTAAAAACATAATTAAGCAAATAAACATACAATATAACAAATACACCAACCAACAAACACATACATAGAAAAAAAGAAAAAATTAAAAAACAAAAAAACAAACTTTAAAACATCCATTTTCAAATCATTATCTTGTAGACTACCCCTTCCCCCCTTTCTGATCTTCAATTTATAACCTTCTTTAGCAATATCCTTTATCATAATTTTCCAATCCTTAACTCAATTTTTCTTACATATATTATACTGCCCCCTCCCCCACCCCCTTCCCAAAGATCCCCCTGCCACCAAGGAATTCTCAGATGTAGAAGGACGGAGGAGGAGGCAGTCCTTTTTCTCATTGAAGCCCCCCACCCCACCCCTCATCCCAGCAACCCCCCCCCCCGCCACCAGAAGGTCCAAGACGAGGGGTGAAGAGTAGGGACACAGGGGAATTCCATTATTCCCTAATATCATAATTAATCTATTCTAACTCATTACCTAATTTTCCTTTTCATTTACACAATCTTAAAATATTTTCTTCCTTTAGCCTATACATCTCTTCCAAATTTCTTTCATATTCACTAAATTTTAATATACCGGTATATAATTAAATTCTCTTCAGACGATTTCCAATTTTATCCATCCTCTTCATAACAAATTACTTTCTCCCAATTAACACATTATTTCACAAATTTCACCCCATTCCCATTTTGCAATGTCTCCCCTCCCCCTCATTCCTGTTCTCCCGCTGCCACCTCCCCTGCCAAACCTCTATTCTTTCCAACCCACTCCTGACAGCTCCCCTTCCTATTTCCCTTACCCATTCTTCTTTTCTTCTCAACTGAAAATACAGTCTTCTTTCTTCCTTGAAAGCACAGTCTTTCATTTGCAGTTTTTGCTTATTTTCTTCTAAAACCATTTTTTATTCAAAGTTCACTTTAAAGTTTTTGAAACAGTCATCAACTTTTTTTACCTCTGCGTCCTCCCTTCCATTGTCCATTTCTTGCTGTTTTTCTTCTGTATCCTTTTTTCTTCAAAGTTCACTTTGCAGCCTTTAAAACAGTCACCAAGTTTTTTAACTTCAGAAATGCATGCTTTCAATTCCTGCTTGTTTTCTTGCATCAGTTTTATTATGTCCATATATTGACCATCTGTTATTGTGGCTGCCATCCCGACTTGAAGGTCACAACAGAGAGAAAACAGGATGTGGGGGGTGCATTCAGTGTCCCTGAATATAAAAGCGAAAGTGGAATGTCTCCTTCGTTTTTAAGCTGTCGCCATTTTCTTATGCAGCTATGACAATGGATGTCACTTTCTCAATCCAAATCCTCAGATTTCACAGGGATATAAATCAATGTAAATTTCCTCCCCCCTTCCCCTGCTTCTGGGGGGAAGATTTCAGTCCTGCCTTTGAAAGTTTAACTTCTTGCACTATTTTCTGGCTTAAGGTATATGTCCTTGCTTTCTATGACAATCAGTGGGAAAGGACCGACTTCCGATTTTTAAAATCCCTTTCCCGTGGCCAAATTCTCTTCGAATTAAATCCAATAACTCAAAGTACTCACGGTACCATCCTTTAGTAATTGTCCTTTGGAAGTATCAATCGCTGACGCCAATCAGTCCTGCAGCTTTGCGCTGTCAAAGGAAGTGTTAAATCCGTTTGCGCTGCAGCTCCAACCCCTTCGCTCTCGGGGGCTCAAAATAGAGCCTTTTCCGGGGAGGGGGGAGCTCACACTCCACGCTAGCCGGATGTCCATGTTCCCAAAAAGCTTGATTTGGGATTTATAAGGGGACCTGCTGCGCTGGAGCGGTGTCCCCAGCCTTTGACGCGCCGGATTTCGCTCCGACGAGCAAAACCCTGACGAAATGGCTGCGCGATCAACCGGAAGTCACTACTCAGACCAATCTCATTTTCTTCCCCTCCAGACTGACTTCCCAGGCCTCTGCAGCGGCCTGCCAAAGCCGAGGCCACTGTCTGTCCCACGCACCCCCTTTGGGCCCCAATTCCCCTCCGAGAAGCCCCTGCTGCCCCCCAAAGTGGAGGGCGCGGGACAATGGCACCGGGGCTGGCCCCATTTTGCCCGTGCGTGGCACTGGGAGGAGCAGCAGAGTGCCACCCTGGAGAAGCCGGCCTCCCCTTTGCCCCCAGTCTCCCCTCCATGAAGGCAGCATCTCCCTCAGCCAGCCACCCTACCAGTCTTCCCTGCCTGAATTTTTGGATTTATTATTCCAAAAATGAAACCTTCATCGGGTTGTAAAAATTAAGATTATATCAAGAATTATTCTTTCTGTAAAAAAGTGATTTAAATCGAGTCTGACTAACTAGTGATTTAAATTTTGATTTAAATCACATCCACCCTGCTCACCCAACTTTGGAAACGTAGCACAAAGGGCTCTGTTGTGCTTTGGCCTACCCTCTGATAGTCAATAAACCTGACAAAAAGGAGATATGTTGGCGGTTTGTCTTGCCCACCCTCCTAGTGTTCAGCCTATTCTGAAGCAGGTTACACCACCCTGGCCTAAAGGGATCAGGTTTGTAATTCGAGAGCGCTCTTGGATCTGGCATGATATGATACAACTAAAAAGACCAACCAATTTTGCTCAGGTTCGCTTTCCTGTGAGCCTAAACTGCTGCACCAGCATTTCTCTGGCTGGAGCTCTGGAGAAAGTGAGGAAGATTAACAGCAAACCACTGGATTGATTTTTCCTTAATCTCTGGTCCCAGCAGGGCTCCTGAACTGAGAACAGGAGAAGTAGGACAATGACTGCATGCAGAAAACAACTCCACTGACATGTTGCGATTGCGGATCTGTGCTGGTGCAATAAACTACCAGACACAGGGGGCCTCGCCTGGAAGGAGAACTGTGGATCTAAGCAAGGGGCCCTGCGGCCTTCCCTCTCCAATCCTGTGCAGAGCCAAAACAGAGGAGGCAGGGGAGAGCATGGGGCCAGCCCCACCATTAAGCCTCTCTCTCAGGACTCTTCCATTCCAATGGGGAGTTCCAGTCACAGATCTTCCACGTCATGTCAAGTCTGGCTCTTGGGCACCAAAATGAAGTCTTGAGGAATGGATGGAGCAGATGTTAGAACTGGGAAGACCCAGCTTGACATGAGTGGAGCTCAAATGTTTCCTCTTCAGCAACCTGGCAGCTGAACAGACTGCAGGTTTCGAGGAGCCCTCAAAAGCAGCTTCAGAACACGTGGTGGTCTAACATGGATAAGAATGGACAATTGCACTCAGTTATCCTTGTCTATCCTAGCCCAGATGAGCGATAAAGCAAGAAGGCTCCTGATTTCATCTCTGTCTTGGGGCACGAGACACAAATGGGCCTGTCCGTCTCATGTTCAGCGCTGTCCCGTTCCCATGACACGACTCCAGGGATGGGGGGAGGAAGGGAGCACCCCACTCTCAAAGTGGTGAAGCAGCTGCCTCTGAACTTTCCACAGTCATGCTTTGTGGGTGGAAATTGGGGTGCAACTCAGCTTGCAGAAATGGGGCTGCATGAGGTTAAAACCAGATCGAGCAAGAGGCCTCCAGACTACTCCTATGCCTTCTGCCTCTGTGCTGACCTCCCTATCTTTTAAAGTTTAGGTGGATATGTCTTAGGAGGCATCCTGTTTGCATCTTCCACCCCCAACACCTCTCTCGGACCTCAAGATGAGAGGCCACCCTGGATCTATCCAGAAGCAGCAAAGCATGGCTGATTTTCACTTCTCTAGATCAGTTAGCTTGGTTACAACTAGAAACTTTTCTATGCAGGTCTTTTACTTCCTACGACAAACAGCTATTGTTTCCCCGTGGTTGCGAAAGGTAAAGTCACCTCCCTAGCAAAATTCACAAAGCACAGTTTGTGCGCCCAAGTTCCATAGCACCCCCATTCATCCCCGCTGGAAAGTCCTGTGCAGTGGGAAACAGGGTGGGAAATACAAAACCCGTTCAGTGCTGGCAGCCTCTGCCCTTGCACCCCCCCCCTTTCATGGAGGAAAACTCTGGAGCTCAACTCTACAGGCCCTTTGGGGGGCCTAAACCCCAGCAAGGGCCCCCCTGCTGCACTGACCTCTAGCAGCAAGCCCACCCCCACATTGTTGTTTAGTTGTCTTAATCATGTTTGACTCTCCGTGACCCCATGAACTAGAGCATGCCTTGGAAACTCTCACTTCCTTCTCAAAACTTCTCCTTTTTTATGTCCATGGAGTTTTCTTGGCAAAATACTGGAGTGGTTTGCCAGTGGTTCTCCAGGTGGATCACATTTAGTCTAAACTCTCGGCCATGACCTCTTGGGTGGCCCTGCACGGCATAGCTCATAGCTTCGTGGAGTTATTCAAGCCCCTTCACCACGACATGAAGGGGGACCTCCACATATCCACCCACAAAAAGACAGGGAGGGGCCGCAGCTCTGTGACAGAGCCCATGCACTGCAGGCAGAAGGTCCCAGGTTGAAATCCGGGGAAGACCGACGCCCCAGAGACCCACAACCAGTCAGTGTGGTGCCAGCATAGAGTCAGGTGGACCAAGGGTGCTTGCAGATTGGGAGTCTGTGATCAACCCCCCCCCCCAAACCCCACAGAGGCTTCACCACCAAGGAATCCCCCAGAAAAGCACCATTAGCTGCCACAGGAATTAACACGCAAAAGCCTGGGAGAGAAAAGAAGAAATGTCCTCAGCTGGTGCCGCAAAGATAGGCAAACCTTCCCAAGGAGAACTCTTCCAAAAGAGGGGGTTCTCCTGAAAAGGTCTCTTGTCTTGCTCCCCCAGCCAAAAGGGAAAATCCTGGGAACTGCAGTTTATCCCCTACAGAGATCCAATTCCCAGCACTCTTAACAAACCACAGTTCCCAGAATTATTTGAGGGAAGCCATGTGTTTTAAGTGTGCTTTAAAAATCTGGCATCTTCCTGTCTTGCTAGCAGCAAAGATTTCTCATTGCCTGAGGCACAGAAGCGCCTCTGCCAGTCAGAGTAGACAGCACTGGGTTAGGCAGAGAAATGGCCAGACCTGGTAGAGAGTTCCTAAGACCTTCCACTCCTCACAAGTCCCTCCTTTGTCATCAGTCTCTTTTTAAATTATTATTTTGAGGAAACAGCTAGTGCATTCTGCATCTTACTGCATTCTGTGGGAATGGCAGCCATTCTCATCCCACAAGGGGTTAATTGCTTTTGATCTCAGGAACTGCAAATTCCTGCCTCCCCCCCTTCTTCCCCCCACTTTTTCTTTGACTGCAGCCTGACAAACCAATAACTCTTCTGCCAGGTCTCCGGATAATTGCCCACCTCCCTTGCTGGGATAATGAGATCTTGGATGAGGCGAGACCGGACCACTGCTGCAGTGCCAAGAGCTGGGGGGGGGGGGCTGGCACACCTGACTTGCTGCCATGACTCTTAGGGACCACTCCCCAGGTTCAATCAAGCAGCCTGTCTGGCAAAGGGCGACTGTAAAGCAACTGCCCTCCTCCCCTGGTGCTGAGTGGGCACCAGGATGGCACCCAATGGCTCCTGAAAGAGGGTAAAGAGGGGCCCCATAAACCTGGTCCCCCACATTCCCCCCCCCAGTTCAGCGCCTACCATCAAGGGCTGGGTGGGTGCCTGCATTCTTTGCTATTGTTGTCTAAACTCGATTTGCAGCAATACAACATGAAAGGAACTGAGTGGCAGAATGTGTGTTTGTTTTGCATACAGAAGGCGAAGCCCAGAAAAGACTTCTGCCTGAGGTTAGCAATCCAAGCAGAGTGTTTCATGTGGGTCAACGGCAGAAAGGCCTGGTCTCACTTATGCAGCAGCAGGGGAAGCTATGAGGGTCAGCAGTTAGCAGCAGGGCTGGGAAAGACGGCCTCTGCCCGGGACATAACAGGGCCAGCCAAGGTCTGGAAAAGATTCGGGCCCATTTCAGTGGCCATCTTGAATATCAAAGCCAAAGATGGAGGACAGAGGTTGAATCCGCCACTCAGCGCACAAAGTGCTCAAGACTCTTCGGGAGCAAAATGGGAAAGGGGGATCTGAATGCCCCTTCCCACCAGAATGACCTGCAAGGGAAGAGAGGGGCCTTCAGCCACTGCCCTCTCATTTTGTCCCCCCCCCCGGTCAGAACTAATGGAGCCAATCATTCCTATGGGGGCAGGAAAGCAACTTCATAGGAGGAGAAATGGAGGGTGTGGACAGAAAGCCTTTCCCTGCAAATGGCCCCCACTCCCCAATGTGGCTCCCAAAGCTTCTTTGGCCTCCTCCAGGCAACCCATTTATTCAGCACTCATCCTGACTTGCTCACACAAGGCTCTCGTGGAAGTTAGACAACAGGTCCCTCCAGGCACCCTTTTCATTTGGCATTTATTAGGATTTGGGGCAGCTGTGCACATTCCCCTTTCAATGCTGTTTGCCCCTGCAAAAGTTTTGGGGCGGACATACTGCTTTGCTTCCAGCTGCGTCTCACAGTTTCCTGCTGAATTCCTGTTAACTTTTTATGTAAGTCAATTTTTTGTCCTGCTTCTGCTCTGCTGCAGTGCAAGAGTGACCCCTCCAGACACCCATAATGCAGTAACACTGGGGAAATGTTTTACTTAGTTCGTCTCTAAGGTGCTACTGGAAGGGAAATTTTTATTTTATTTTATTGGGAAAACATCACAGGGCAACTAATGAAGCCTAGGGTTTGCCACTGATTCTTCCTTTTTCCCCAAACAGGAATTTTACCTTTGGGCAAGCCATTCAACCCCTGACCCAAGATGCAAACTCCTGAGGACCCTGGCACCCACAAATATTTTGCTGTGGGTGCCCAGCTTCCGCCCCTGGCCACCATTGTGTGCCGCTGCCTGCCGCCTTGCTTCTGATGCTCCAGCACCATGGCAGTGACTGGGCCATGCACCTCTGCCGTGGGGCCTCTGTTGGGGCCCACTGCAGCTGTGGACATGCTCCCTGGGTTGCAGCAGCAGCGGGCCCCACAACAGAAGCCCCACAGCAGAGGCCCTGGTCCAGTTGCCGCTGCTGCACCAGAGCACATGCCTTCGTGTCAGGACATCGAGCTGGGCACCTACAGCCTGGGGCCAAAGCCAGTGCCCCTGTATGGGCCTGGGCTGGCTGGGTTCTGCAAATGGATAGAACTGTCCCTGTGTTTCTGGCTTGCCCTTGTGTCCATGTGTGCACTTCCAAGGACTTACATTCCTTTGAACTCAGTGGATCTTAACTGGAGTAAATGCATGTGGGATCAGGCTTTAAGACTCTGGTCCTGGTACAGTGGTACCTCTGGTTAAGAACTTAATTCATTCCGGGAGTCCGTTCTTAACCTGAAACTGTTCTTAACCTGAAGCACCACTTTAGCTAAAAGGGCCTCCTGCTGCTGCCGCGCCGCCGGAGCACAATTTCTGTTCTCATCCTGAAGCAAAGTTCTTAACCTGAGCTACTATTTATGGGTTAGCGGAGTCTGTAACCTGAAGCGTCTGTAACCTGAAGCGTCTGTAACCCGAGGTACCACTGTACACAAATCAGGCTCAAATCCGTGTATACCAAATCAGGCTCAAAGGCCGAGTTGGGTAGGAATGAAAATGCCCGCTCACCGGGTCCTGGTGGTGGGCGAGGTTTGTGGCCCTATGCTGTCCTCCCGAGGCCCCACCGCTCTAGGGGCCATTGCACACCCCCCCTTTGGTTGCTGCAGAGACTTCTTGGTTCCCACCAAACCCAAATTTTGAATTGGTCAATGCACGGCAGCCTGGGGGGCGGGGCCAGAGGAGTGGAGGCTTCACTCTGGTCTGCTCCTTAGATTCAAAAGGGGGCCGGAGCTGATGCGGCCAGCGTAATAGGCCCCAGAGCGTCACCCACCTGGCCCTCCCCCTCCCTCTAATTGTATCCTTCCTTGCAGGCTAACCTTTCTCCTTCCAGGGTGTGGCTGTCTTTCAGAGCCAGGAAGGAATTTCCCCTCTTCTGCAGGTTTTGCCTTCCCCGTAGCAATTGCCACAACTTTGGCGGTTGTGGGCCTTGGAAGGAATCCTTTAGTCTAGCAATCGAAGAAGGGGTGGTGTGGTGACTCACCCCTTTTGCGACGGCAATATCAGGGTTCCCCGTTAGAGGGGTCCTGAGGGGAGTCTCTGACCACAAGAGCACAGCAGTCGGCCATAGAACTCCCCTCAGCAACGTGGAAGGGGGGCAACACACGTTTTGCCGGCTCCCCATATTCCTGATTGACTCTGTCTTGCTCAGATGCCCGGCAGGGGGCTGAGAGGGATACACGCCCAATGCCTAAGCCAACGTCTCCTACATTTGAAACCGAATAAAGTTGTGGCCATTAAATCCCAAATATGTTGTCATGTGTTTTCCTTGATCTGAGGTCTGTCTCCCGGAGTGGGGGTGGGGTGGGGGTGGGGGACTGCACCTGGGCATACAAATGTAAAATCCTTATAAATGTTGTAAGAAAATAAAGCACAATTTTAAACCAAGGTAAAGTTATAATAAAGGTGGGCAAAATAGATTAAATTACAAAGATAATACAACAATTTGATTTGTCAATTCGAATCAAAATCTGACCAAAATATTTATATAGCTAATAGCTGAAACCAAAATTGGTCAAAGACCAGTAGTCAAAATAGATAAACAAACTTGCAAAAAAGAAGTATAATACAGGCCTCCCCCCCCCTTATACGCGCGCTCTACTCACATACAACCACGTATATGCGCAGTGCTGGGAAATAATTAAATAATTCAACTCAAACCCAGAAGTGGTGGGAGAGAGCTGAAGAGTCCTTGTGGCTCACAAGGAGACCCTGTTTGGAGCCCAAAAAGGACATCATTGAAGGTGGACGAAGCCCCAAAGAGACTGGAAGCATATTGGGGCTTTGTTTAGGCTGCTCAGCCTCCCTGCCTAACAGCTGGTGTGCGGGGTGGCCCATGTGTCCTCCAGCCTGCTGCCAGCCCCAGAGCTCCAATTCTCGTGGTGGCTATTTTTGGGTACAGTATTTTTTGTATGGACTGAAGAGAGAGTGGCAGAGAGGGTACTTAAAGGGTGTTTAGAGGGTACTCCCCACGTTACGTGATTTCACTTATGTGCACAAGGGTTTGGAATGTAGCCCCCTTCACCAAGTTCACGTTTCCGGTTTCTTATTCCTTTTCAGCTCTGGCTGTGTTCACATGAGCCCCTTACAGCACAGTGAAGTTGCTGCCCCCCTGCTGCCCCCCAATGATGGGGCAAGGATGTCTCTACCATACGAGGAGGTGAACACATCTTGGCTAGAAACAAATAAAGAACAGCTTAGGGACTCCAGTTGGTGCAATGCTGATTTGAGAAATAATGTCAAACAGCAGTATTTTGTAATGAAGAACGGTATGCATATGCATTCGGGATAATGTGCTTGTGTGAACACGGATTAAAAACCCAGAACATTCCATGGAGTGCACAGTAAAAGGGGAGTGTGAAGGCAACCAGAGCCTCCGAGTTCTGTACATTCTGGGTAGTATATTCCTTCTCATGTTATACTTAGTCAGACCATGCGGTCCATCGAGCTCTGCACTGCCTACACTGACTGGCAGCAGCTCTCCAGGGTTTCAGGCAGGGATTGAATTGGGAACCTTTGGTCTGCAAGCCAGATGCTGTGGCCCCCCTGCAGCAGCACCTGCTCTCGCTATTGGCTTCCAACAGCCTGCTCGTCTTGTGTTATCTTTCCGCAGTCATCCAGCTAAACCTCGGAAGATGCTGCCCAACACCTGAAGTGCTCAAGGCGCCAAAAACAGGGCAGCCCTTCTCTGAGCGCTGAGCCCTTCCGACTCCCTGCTGCCCAGCTCATTACCTGCGGGCCTCGGGAGACAAGGTTGCATTCTCTTCCGTTGCCTCCACCAAACTGAACGAGTTGGAGAGCAGCAGTTTCTCCCCCAGGCTTCTTTCCAGCTCCTCATCTGCACGGGATTGTTCCCTAGAAAGCCACAGCAGCAGCAGCATGAGAATAGGGACCGCTGTTCCTGGGGCAGCGGGCAGAGGATTGAGTGTCATAGGTGGGCTTCATAAGGATCAGTAGACCAGCTTTGCCCAGGTTGCCAAACTCCAGGCCAGATGGCCTGCTTATTTATTATTGCATTTATATCGCATCTTTTCTCCAAAGAGCTCAAGGTGGTGCACCTCGCTTGACCCCACCCGCTCCATTGTTCTCCTCCCAACAACCCTGTGAGTTGGCTAAGCTAAGAGATGGTGGCTGGCCCAAGGTCACCCAGGGAGCTTCATGACCAAGTAGGGATCTGAACCCTGGTCTCCCAGGCCATAGTCCAACACTCTAACCGCTACACCACACTGGCTCTCGACTACAGCTTCCATCAGCCCCAGGTTAGCATGGCAATAGCATGCTGATGGGAGTTGTAGTCCAAAACATCCAGACTGGAGGGCCCCAGTTTAGGGAAGGCTGAAGCTCGAGAGCATGGAGAGTGTGTTGGAGTGGGAGCATGGCCAAAAGCCCTGGTGATGCCACATGGAGTGGGGGAAAGCACCTATTAAATCTCAGCAGTTGATGGAGAACGTGTTCATAGCTGATACAGGCACCCACTTCCTTTAAGCAAAAGAACTAGAAAACCTCAACACTATTGGAGAAACTGCTATGTAACTGGTTCATTTAGTTGTATGTGGTGGCAGCAAAACTGCTATGTTTCTTCTTTTTGGATAAAGGTGTTTCATGAGCCAAGCCTCACTGCAGAACAGACTATCTTCCTTGATCCCAAATTGCCCTTTTATCCTGCTCTGTGGCCGCCCAAGATCACATAGACCCCATTACCCACCTAAGGACTGCAGCAAAACTAACCATTGTCAAGTATTGGAAAACACTGAACACAAACTTGTTTGGGTCTCAACTTTGGGATTTAATTCTGATGGACAAATTAGTAACCCATGTTTCTAGAAAAATGGATGGGCAAGAAATTTGACACTTTTTATTAAAATTGGTATAAATTTATTAACTATGTGACAACTAAGGAACATAGTTTGATAAAAGAAGTGATGCATTAATTTAATTAAGTTCTTCTGTGGAAGTGGAGAGACGGGATTAGTTGGGGGGGGGGTTCTGTTGTGATTCTAGATTCTCAGTTCTCTTTGCTGTATTAACATCTGGGTGTTTTTAAAAAGAAGTGGGAGAACCCAACTTCAAAATCCCTCTAGCCAAACTGGCTAGCAACTCTGGGCTCCAAAGTGCAAGATGTGGCTTGGCTCACTATCATGAGCCAGCAAGAGCTATTTTCTTAACAGGTGCCGCCACCTCCCCGCTGTGCACATCTTTGACTGTGACACAATGAGTAGACAGTACAGTTGACCAACGACAGGATGCATAGAAAGCAATGCTGCCGAGCTGCAATCCAGAAATACGCTCTGCAGCTGTTAACTCAAGCAAGAAGAGGCTGCAGTGTTGCCCACCCTTTCTTCCCTCAGTCCTGCTCCATCAGCTCTCTTCTGCTGCCACCTGCTGCAAGCATGACAGAAATCATGGGGGAGAAAGCTATCAGTGGCTACTACCGTGTTTCCCCCTTTTTAAGCCGTAGTCATAATATAAGCCAGGGCAGGATTTTTAAACTTTGTAAAATTTAAGACATACCCCGAAAATAAGCCATAGGTCTACCTGCAGGGTCGGCGCCCAGCAGCGCCGCGCAGAGTGCTGGATCGAGGAGCCGGTCTGCAGGGTCAGCGTCCAGCAGCGCCGTGCTGGATTGAGGAGGTGGTGTTCCGTGTGGCGCTGCTGGGCGCCGACCCTGCAGGCCACTTCCTCGATCCGGTGCTCAGCGCAGCGCTGATCGGCGCCGACCCGGCAGGCCGCCGGATCCACTCTGCTGTAAAAAGCACAATAGCAATGGCGGCGGCAGCAGCAGCAATTAAAGGAAAGCTGAAGAACCTGAGTGAAAACGAGGAAGAACTGGATGAAAAGAGAGCAAAAGCGGCGGCCGCCCACGCCATTTCCCCACTTTGATTTTTTTCAAGGTGATCGAACGAAGCAATGTGGGAGCCTGATTGGCCTCGGATCGAGGCAGACCGCAGGGAAACCGCAGGGGGGGGAGCCGGGAAGCGGCACTCAGCGTCCGGCTGCAACTCTGCACCTACAGAAGCGAAGTTTCTGCAAGGCATCCAACATGGAAGGGCGAGTAGGGAGGCTGGAGGAGATGGGGGCGAGGATCGTGGCCCTGGTGCAGAGCGCACGTCGCAGGCACGCTGGGTCCTTTCCCTTTGGTGAGTGCCGGCCGGCGGCTCCCGGGCCCAAGGTTCTGCCTAGCGCCGGGGCTCCTGAGAAGCCTTGCGAGGGAGGAAAGGAGGTGAAGCCGAAGCCACTTCCACCGCCTCCTCCTCCTCCTCCCCCGCCTCCTCCTCCTCCCCCTTTGCCATCGCTGCCTCTTCTCCTCGCTGCAGCGTCTCCCGCTCCCGGGTCCCGCACACTGAAGCGCGGGCGGATGGAGGTTCACTCTGCACAGGATTGGGCTGCCCTATTGCCTTTAACCCTCTTGCGGAGCTGGAGGGAGGAAGCAATGCACAAAAGGAGGCGCAGGCATTTGATCCGACTGTGCGCTTTGGTTTGGGGATCTGCCGTTTGGGTCAGTTAACTTTCGTCCCCTCGCTTGCGCACAGTGCCATCCTGCGCATTCAGTGGCGCGCTTTACCCCCAGGGGAAATGTGTGCGGCGGCGGCGGCAGCAGCAGCAGGATCGCAGCCAAAGCTGGTCCCTGGCTGTCAGAGCCCCGCTGAACTCCACGGGGCTTTCTTCTGAGTTAGGAGCCATAGGATCGCGCTGCAAGTGGCTGGGACTCTGCAGCCTCCTCTGTTGTGCATTTAGAAGGAAACGACGCAGCAGTAGCGGCACGTCTTTATTTTTTGGGGCCATCTGATCTGGGCGTTTTTTTTAAAAAAAAAATCGAATAAATGTAGATTGCTGTACCATAAAAAAACAAGACATCCCCTGAAAATAAGCCATAGTGTGTTTTTTTAAGGAAAAATAAATATAAGACGGTGTCTTAAAAAGGGGGAAACACGGTAGCTGTGGAGGCTAAGCTCTGCCTTCACAATCAGGAGCAATGCTTCAGAATACAAGTTGCTGGAAACCCGAGGAGGGGAAAGGCATCTGGTTGGCCACAGTGAGGACAGGAACTTGCAGATGCAATCTCAGAGCCTCTGACCATAATATATGAGAATTCTTGGAGAACAAGGTTGTCCCCGTCTTCAAAGTGGGGAGAGAGGAACCAGGCAACTACCGGTCAGTCTGGTTGACGTCGATACCAGGAAAAGGCCTAGAACAGATAATTAAAGAGTCGGTCTGTGAGCAATTAGAAAAAGATGCTGTGGTTAGTAAGCGCCAGCATGGGTTTCTCAAAAGCAAGGCATGCAAGACTAATTTTATTTCTCCTTTTGATAAGAGTTACAAGCTTGATGGACTAGGGGAATGCTGTGGATGTAATGTACCTTGGTGTCCATAAGGCTTTCAACCAAGTCTCCCATGATCATCTTTCAGAGAAGCTGGTAAAATGTGGACTGGATGAGGTTACTCTTAAGCAGATTTGTAGCTTGATGCCTGACCAAACCCAAAGAGTGCTCATTAATGGTCCCTTGTCATTCTGGGGAAAAGTGGCAAGTGGGGTGCCACAGGGTGCCACCCCGCCGTTCAACATCTTTATAAACAACTTGGATGAAGGTGTTGAGGGATGCTCATCAATTTTGCAGATAACACCAAACTGGGAGACGAAGCCAAAGCCACAGAAGACAGAACTGAAATTCAAGATGACCTAAACAGATTGGAGAACTTGGCCCAAACTAACAAAATGAATTCCAATAGGGACAAATGTAAGGTTCTGCACTTAGGCAGGAAGAACCAGATGCACAAATATAGGATGGGGGACACTAGCAGTACCTGTGAAAAGGATCTAGGGGTCTTAGTGGACCACAAGCTTAACATGAGTCATCAGTGTGATGCAGGAGCAAAACATAAAAAATAAAAATGCTCATGCTATTCTAGGCTGCATCAACAGAAGTCTAGTGTCCAGGTCAAGGGAAGTAATAGCACTGCTCTGTTCTGCCTTGGTCAGACCACACCTGGAATACTACTGTGTCTAGTTCTGGGCACCAGTTTGAGATGGATGTTGCACATGGATGTTGACAAACATGTGCAGAGGAAGGTGCAGAGGAAACCAAGCCTTATGAGGAACAGTTGAAGGAGCTTGGTATGTTGAGCCCGGAAAAGAGGAGGCTGAGAGTAGATATGATAACCATCTTCAAATATCTCAAGGGCTGTCATATGGAAGAGGGAACAAGCTTGTTTTCTCCTGCTCTGGAGGGTAGGACTCAAACCAAGAAGAAGATTCCAACTAAACACCAGGAAGAACTTTCTGACGGTAGGAGCTGTTCAAGAGTGGAACAATCTCAAGAGGTTGGAGGTTTTTAAGCAGAGGTTAGAAGGCCACCAGGTCAGGGATTCTCTGGCTGTGATTCCCACATTGCAGGGGGTTGGGCTAGATGATCCTTGGTGTCCCTTCCAACTCTACAATTCTAGGATTCTAGGATGCTGGACTAGATGGGCCAGTGCCCTGATCCAACAGGCTCTTCTTAAGTTCTTGACTAAGCTGAGTCTTAGAAACCTTGATCAAGAAACCTCCCTTCCCTGATTTTAACACCCAATAAGGTCTGTATGGGTGGAGGTGGTCTTTCAGAAATTTTGGGCCTAAATGCTAGCATATGTCCACCCAGCTGAGCCTTGAGGTTCTGGGTAAAAACCTGAAAGCGAGAAGCCCAGCCACCTTTGGTTTATATCACAGCTCTTTATTCTCCTCCAATGATATGATTCCATAAAGTTACCATAAAAGCAGCCCTGAAACAGAAAAGCTCTCGGGTAGCTCTCCTGGAGCTCTCGAGATGGAGGCTTCATGGAACCACACACAGCAAGGAGGCTCTGAGATGTGCCAACCCCAGTCTCTTTCTGTGTCCTGACGGCAGGGCCCCTCTTGGCAACCTTTTCATTGGGCATTCCTGATGACTTGCCCTCATGATGGTATTGGGGTACTATACATGATTCCCCTTTCCCAGTAAAATTACCTGAGTACATGAGTTTATTGGGACAATTATACACAGTCCCACTTTCAACTCCACATGCAGAAGTTTCGGGGTGGACCTGCTGCTTCTTTCCCACTCAATCCATGTCCTGTAACTTTCTGCTGAAATTCTGTCCCTTTTCATACCTCAAGTGTTCCAGTTTTTTTGTCCCACCTCTGTTCTGCTACAGCTCAGGAGCCCCACCACCACCACCACCACCACCAATATGGCAATAAGGGGGATAACATGGGGGAAGCAGAATGAGGTGTGGATGGGTCCATTGCAGAAGACACACCAATAAACCTGAATGGAGGGGCCCACACAGCAATGAACACATGGCATGTGCAGGTTGCTTCAAGTTGTAGCTCCAAGACACAACATGCACCAGTGGGGTTCCATCCCTGAGTGAGCCTTACCTTTTCTCCTCAAGGAGCTTGTCAAGGCTGCTGAGATAACAGTCTGGCTCTGAAGAAAGGAGCTGGATGCAAAGGTGGAGGAGAAATGTGTCATTTGAGCAGATGAGGACAGAGCAGTGCTGCACAACTTGTGACCTACTAAACAGGGCTGGTGTTGGTACCTGGCATTGTGGGGCAGCTGCCAAGGACTCAGCAGGGACACATACATGACATGTACACATAAAAGCAGCAGCAACAGAATCTCAATGCTGCCCATGCAGGCCACCATTTTTGCTACATTGAAAGCATTGTAGATAATCAAAACAGCAGGTAGCTTGCAGCATAAAAAGCAGCACTGTGTCCACTGACGCCACCAGGGCATAGCTGCCAAGTTTTCCCTTTTCTCGCGAGGAAGCCTATTCAGCATAAGGGAAGATCCCTTAAAAAAAGGGATAACTTGGCAGCTATGCACCAGGGGGCTCCACCAAGAAAGGGCATTTAATACCCCCCCCCTCCTTTAAATCAAGATTGGCCCGGCCACACAACCCATGGCAGCCCACACAAAAGTTCAGTCGACTTCTGTGTTATTCTCCCTGCCTTCAACTATGGGGCTTAGTCTGCATCAGACACCTGGCCTGCTGCCCTTAACGGTGTCCAGGGACCTTGTGGGGTGCTACCTCTCTGACATCACACTGGTAAGGAAGATGGGCTACTGAACCAAACTAAGCCAACTCTATGCCATTACATTCAAAACCTCTAGTCCACAGAGTGTTACCTACTGTGTAAAGTTCCTCCGAGCCCAGATCTGAATTGCTCATCTGCAGGAGGTTTCTGAGAGACACAAGGTCACTGTCATCAGCGTCTTCATCCATGTCTGAGCCCGGAGCCAGTCTCCCTGGGTCACCTGAAAGCTCATCCGGGGAGGCTGAGATGCTGGAGGATGCCATCAGGACATGGGCAGGGCTGGGAAAAGAGGGATGCTCTGGGCCTGGGTCTTCCTCTTGGTCTGAATCATAGGGCAGCCTCACTGGGTCCCCAGAAAGCTCATTGGAGGATGCCGAGGCACTGCTTCTAAGGTAGGTGGCAGGTGGTGTGGCCATTGGATGGCTAGGAGAGGGTAAGAAAGGATACTCCAGCTCTAAGGCCCTCTGGGTGCTTGTCTGGGTTTGGCCCTCCAGCGGGGCTCCTTCCAGCTGCTCACTTGCCATGTGAAAGACACTGGCCATGGGGAGGGCAGGACCAACTCTCTCTGTCTCCAGAAGGGTTGCCTTCTTTGGCTGCAGGGTCACAGGCTCTTCCAGGAGCTGTGGCTGGTCCCCAGTGGGGAAAGAGGCCTTGGCTGGGGACTCCATCATATGCAGCTCAGCTGGCTCCTGGGTGATATCAGGCATCTCCTCCAAGCTTTGGTACTCAGAGGCGGGGTCTGGGGCTGGGCTCAAGGGTGGCAGGTCGTCATTGTACAGGAATTCAATGCGGGGTGGGGACCAGTCTGGAGGGAACATGGCGTCCTCTTGATCTTCCTCCAGTGGGGAGTCTGGGTTGCCCCACAGGCTGGAGCTGTGGCTGCTGTGGGATGCCTCCTCCAGGGGAGGTGCAGGGGGAAACAAATTAGGGAGACCGTGCTGATACAAAGAGAGGCCTTGCTGCCCCTCTTTGTTCCTGCAGCTGCTGCCAGGCCCCTTCTTCTGTCCCTGGCTGGGAGTTCCCAAGAAGCCTGTGTCTCTCTTGGACAAAAAGCGGGCTGCTGATGACCTGCATTTCTGGGACCTTTTTTCAATCTGCCGCAAAGTGGTCTGAGGCTCTGCAGAAGACAGGGAGAAAGAGAGAAAGAGAAGGCGGGGAGGGGGGAGTTAATGCTCTGGCAATTAGCAGGCTAGCACAGGGGAACAAACAAACAAAAGGTGCAATGGGCAGGGAGGACTGAGCACAGAATTCAACTTTCTAAGAATTTCGGGTTTGTATGTGTGGTTAGAATCTGGCCCTAAAGGCTGCAAATATATAACCAAAAGTGCCTGGACAGTGTCAGATAAGAAGTCAGAAGCCACCGGAGGAGTGGATGGATAAGATTTCTGTGGCCAAAGGACAGGACGTCTGTGCCCTGCTAAGTTCCTTGCCCCTTCACAAGCCAAGACTCTGGTAGACTTTGGGTGAATGCTGACACAGGAGCTTGAAGGGTTTGCATAAGCCCAGGATGCAAACAGACCCCACCATTCCCGTAGGTGAAGGTCTCAAAGAACCTTCCTAAAGATTAGAAACAGAACTGTAGAGATGGAAGAGACCCCAGGAGTCATCTAGTTTAACCCTCTGCAATGCAGGAATTGCAGCTCAAGAATCCCTGTCAGACAGCCATTCAAACTGTTAAAAAACTTCCAAAGGAGGAGAGCCCATCACCTTTAGAGGAAGTCTGTTTCACAGTCAAACAGCTCTTACCGTCAGAAAGTTCTTCCTAATGTTTAGCTGGAATATTCAGCTCTCCTGAGTCAAGATTCATCCCCTTAACTAAGTTGTTTCAGCTTCAGACCTAGACACATTTGTACTGATGGAGGGCAGTTTTACGAAGTTTCGGAAATGCTATATTGTTCCACTAGATTGGTGCTTCTAAGGGCACGTGTATTTTTTGAGAGAAGTGAAAAACTCCTGGGATTCAGTAACATTTTCAAGGGGAAAGCGCCCTCTGCTGACTCCTCCTGCAATCCAAGAAGATATGCGTTTACCTTGGTGTTTTATTTACATCTCACATTTTCCCATAAGGAGCTCAAGGTGGCAGACATGGCTTTTCCCCTCCTCTTCACAACAAACCTGTGTGGCAGTGACTGTCCCAGCATCACTCAGTGAGCATAATAGCTGAGTGAGGATTTGAACCCTGATCTCCCAGCTCCTAGTCTAACAGTATAGCCACTACATTACCCTGGCCTTACATTATGCATCAAAGCTTTCCCATTCAACAGAGCCTGGGACTGCCAAACTGGAGATGGATCTTTTTCTGCTGGCTGGATTTATTTTTAAAAGCCAATACAAAACCCTTTTTGAATTGTTGGGGCATTACATTTTAAGAAATAAATTGAGTTGCGCCCGCATTTATCAGACGTATGATCCATTCCTCCCTTTCAACTATCTCCATGGGATCACAACCCACAGCAGAGATTGGATGGCCATCTGCCATGGATGCTTTAGCTGAGATTCCTACAAAAAAGCAAGAACATTGCAATAACTAGCAAGTGCTAAATACACATTCATGAGCCACTTGATGGTGATAGCATATAACCTCTGCAGAAATTCTGTGAAAACAAATCTGGAAGCAACCCCAGAATGAGGAGCTGACGTGGATGTGATGGGTTTCATAAGACGGTGTTTCCTAGCTGGCCTGTGGGGGGAACCCTTGATCCACCAAGCCTAGTCTGCCTGAGGGGCCAGAGCACTGAAGAACCACTCGGCTGAACTCACCTGCCACCAACCATTGATGAGAATCCCTAAACCCTCATTCATCACACGGACAGCAAAAGGGTGGCCAACTATGGCCACTGTTGTGCTTTCAGCATTGCCTTTGGAAAAGCAAAGGGTACCCATTAATTGCCCTGGTGTAAGATCCAGCAGAGCAGGACCTTGGAAGCAGGAAGCAGGACCTTATTGGGATTGCCCTGCCAGAAGCAATCCCTTTGCACTGTCAAAGTCACTGGTGACATTTTAGATCAAGTGTGGGAAGATGGTAGATCAAAATGTACTGGTGGATCTCTGAATGATTTGCAACAGATCAACAAATGTTTCTGACTCAGGGGCAATGAAAAAGAAACCCAACTTAAATCAGGCTGCTGAAATGTAGAGAGCTAAGGGGGGGAGAGAGAGAGAGGACTGTGTGAGCTCAGTTCAATCCCAGTCCTGAAGACCTACCTCTCAGCTCAGAGGCTCCTTGATAAATCTCAGGGCTCTAGCAAAAAGTGAAGTGTAGATCCAACAAGCCTTAAGTCTTGCCCACCTCTGTTTTAAAATATTACCTTTGGTATAGGAGAGGGATTTGCCACCTTTGGCTTCACCAGCTCTTGAGCGCCTGCGGCCGTCTTGCTGTAGGACAAAAGTGACATTCGTTCAAGGTGTGTCATTCTCAAAAGGAAGCCTCCCTGCAGCAACTTCATCGGCACTTTCTGCGGCTTTTGCACTACTGTCTTGTGTGTGCAGTTTGGCTGTCTGTGCCAGGGACAAAACTGATAGGACCCAATTCATGCTTACAGAGATCTCATTGTAATAATACGTCATGCTCTCTGGCTTGTAAGCCTTTAGCAGAAACTGCATGCATGCTCACAGGATGTCCTCTGCAAGCTAGAGGACCTATAAATGTTTAAACATTGCCTTTTTCCAACCAAAACTTGCTCAGGATGCTTGGGAATTAGAATTTGTACTGGGACATTTGTGGCACAATATACAGTGGTACCTCGAGTTACAAACGCCTCAGGTTACAAACTCCGCCAACCTGGAAGAGTTCCCTCAAGTTGAAAACTTTGCCCCAGGATGAGAACGGAAATTGTGTGCTGGTGGCGCAGCAGCAGCAAGAGGCCTCATTAGCGAAAGCACGCCTCTATGTAAGAACAGTTTCAGGTTAAGAACGGACCTCCGGAACGAATTACTGTAAGTTCGTAACTAGAGGTACCACTGTATCTACCAGCCAAGGACGACCAAGGGTTCTTGGGAGGTCTCCCTCCCAAGAAAAACACCGAGGGAAAGAGCAGCCTGGTCCCATCTAGGCAACAGCAACAGCTGCAGGGAGTTGGCTTTCTCCTCCCCACACGCTCCAGAAAGAACTCTGCTGCGACTATTAGTTGCTGTTGCCATGTAGCTGCAGAAAGGTAGGGAAGGGAAAAGACTGGCTCCTATCACAAACTGAAGAATGACTGGCTCCTATCGCAAGCTGCTAGGTAGCCACTCCACCTCCATCACAGCAAGACCACCAGCAAGTAAAGAACATTGTGGTTCCAGCTGGATGGACCCTCTGCATCCTAGCATTGTCCAACGGATCTCCCCCTCCACTGTTTCTCTACATGGAAAGCTGCCTTCCACAGGGTTGGATCCTTGGTCCATCTACTCAGTAACAAGCTTGGTACTGTCCACACTGACTGGCAGAGGTTTTCTAGCATTTTAAACAAGGAAGATTCCCAGCCCTGCCTGCAGATACTAAGGACTGAAGCTAGGACCTTCTGCCACTGAGCAGTGCCTCTTCCCTTTGCAGGTATCAGGGATGGGAGAGATTCTTGACAGAGGCTTCCAAGAGGCATTGGGCAAGACGGTCTTCTGCCCTCTCAGAGTCTAAGCCTTTCGGGCACTCTAAAAATAATACTTATTTGCACATATACCTATTTGGACTGGCAACGAAGGCAACAGCACACACCAGCCCCAGGAGTCGATCCATTAGCACACCCCCTCCCCCCCCCAAGCCCAAAATTCTAGCTTCACGTTTGGCAAGGGATTACACTCACCCTCTTGTGTGGTGCTTCCTGGGAGCCATCCGTGAGCATCAAGGGAACTGAAGAAAGAGGCGGCATGGAGAAGGGCCGGCCAATTTTCATATTTTTGGACTTCCGGAGCTGCTGGTACTCCTCCAGGCTGGACTGGAATGTAAAGCTGAAGAGGCCTGCTTTGGGCCTCCTTGAAGATGACAAGGGGATCTGGTACCACCGAAGGTCCTGCCAGGGGTTAAACAGCTCCATGCTGTAGGGCGCCTCTTTGGGGTGGGGAAGTGAAGTGACTCTGAGGGCGTCCTCCTGCGAAGGTGGATTGGGGCACATCTGCTCTGATGCATCGCTGGGTGTCCCCTGCAGGTCACTGGATGAAGAGGAGCCTCCGGGGCTTTGCTGCCCTGCCTTCTTCATGGCTAACTCTGATGTCTCCTCCAGCTTGTCCTGCCTGTTCTCTGGAGTTTCTTAAAGGAATGAGTTCAGCAGCTGGGGAAAGCAGCCTTATCTCCTGCTTTCTGGAAGGCCTCCAGCCACCTGGAGTGAGGAAAAGGGAGGCAAACAATATTTATCTTCTCGCTACAAAGAATAAATCCCACCCTACCCCCAATTTGGTGGCCTATTGCAGTCATCATCTGTCTGGTGCTTAAGCTACTTTATTTTATTTATTAAAGCATTTTTTGCCACTCATTAACAATACTATTGATTGGGATAACTTGGTGAATGGCTTATTGAAACCCTTTTGGTATGCAGAGCAAGCAGTGTTTAAACTAGTGAAACATTGGTTAGAGAAGAGACATTGCCTGTTACAATCACGCAGGGAGAAATGCTTGCAGAGAAGAAAATAGTCGTTTATTGCAGGAAATACATAACTGAGACTAGAACTAAAAACCTCTATCCAGAGTCCAGAGAAGAACAAGAAAGCCATGCTTGCTCCTTTGTTCTCTCATAGAAGAATTAAATAAATAAATAAATAATAATAACAATAATAATAATTTATTATTTATACCCCGCCCATCTGGCTGGGCCTCCCCAGCCACTCTGGGCGGCTTCCAACAAAACATTAAAATACAATAATCTATTAAACATTAAACACTTCCCTAAACAGGGCTGCCTTCAGATGTCTCCTAAAAGTCATCTTGAAGTCTGAGATAGAAGTCTGAGGAGGAAGTGGTAAACAGGATGCAACCCAAGACATGTCAGTCTTAGCAAGAAGGATAGAGAAGTAAGCTGATGGGTGAACGGGGCAGGGATAGTATGGGAATGTGGGTGCCTACCCTCTCTTTTCCAATTCAGCCCTGAGTGCTCACTGGAAGGACAGATCGTGAAGCTGAGGCTCCAATACTTTGGCCACCTCATGAGAAGAGAAGACTCCCTGGAAAAGACCCTGAGGTTGGGAAAGATGGAGGGCACAAGGAGAAGGGGACGACAGAGGACGAGATGGTTGGACGGTGTTCTCGAAGCTACCAACATGAGTTTGACCAAACTGCGGGAGGCAGTGGAAGACAGGAGTGCCTGGCGTGCTCTGGTCCATGGGGTCACGAAGAGTCGGACACGACTAAACGACAACAACAACAACAACCCTCTCTTTTGTCTTAACTCCTCTAAGCTGAGTCGCACTCAAACTCCCAACACAGCAGATGAATCCCATGAGCAACAGCCAGCATGGCCCAGGGGTCAGGGGTGATGAGAACGACAGGCCAGCCAGTCTGAAGGCCTACAGGCTTCCCCACCCCAATGTGGGCTTCGTGTTTTATTCTTGTACCTACAGCACAAATAAAAGTTTTCACTCTTGTGAATCACTCAGGAAGACAGAATAGACCATTCCTCATTGCAGGCATCTCCAGAGGTCATTTTATTACTCATCCATGCTGCTTTGTGCTCATGATGCTATTGGGACAGTCATACGTGATCCCACTTTCAATACTATTTATGTCTGCAAAGTTTGGGGGCGGTCATCCTGCTTGCTTCCAATCAGTGCATGTCCTTTAACTTTTTGCTGAAATCCCTTAACTTTTCATAACCCAATTATTGGGGGGGGGGGCTGTCCCCTTATGTTGCACTATAGCCTCTCTCAGCAGCAATAATGTGGCAGCACTAAGGAAACATTGCAGAATAAATCCATCACTAATGTACAGTACTATGATCGTGTCAGCAAGAACACGCTGCAGAATACACCTCAATGAAACACCTGTCTGGAGGGGTTGAGGACTCCAACTCCAGGATCCTACATTGCAGGGGGTTGGACTAGCTAAGCCTTTGGGCTCCTTCCCCCTCTACCATTATATGATTCTGTGACAGTTGCATTGCAGGAAACAGAACGCCAGTCTGGAGGGGGCCTGCTTCTCACTCATGTGCATTAGACTTGAATGACCAGAATACAGTGGCAGCAGCAGGGCTGGAAGCCTCCACCGCCTCATTGCAAAGCCTTCCATCAAAAAAGGACCATGGCAATGCGAGAAGAAAAAAGTTACCATAGGGCAGTTGTTTTACCACACACAGCCTTCACTTTTTGAAAGTTGAGTCTGCGAGTCTTATCTACACGCAAAAAGCAGCAACAATTGCTTGTTGCTCTTAAAAAGTCCCAAGGTCTTTCACTCTGCACCAGTGTAGGATTTTGTAGTGATAGCTTAAAATGTGGCTCCAGCATCTCTCAGCAAGGTCAGAGCCTTACTGTTCCAAGGCATTCATTTCTGGGGTCCTTGGGAATCCACCCACCAATGGAACCAGGCAGTGACAGATCAGGCAAGTTCAATTTTTTTTAAAGATTTAATAAGGAACAAATATGTGAAAACAGAGGGCTTTCAGATGATAACTTGCTGGTGTAGGACTAAAACAGTGGTTACAAAACTTTTTTGAGCCATCGTGCCCTTAGTTCCACAAACTCATCCCCAGTGCCCCCCGCCACCCTGTTCTATAACAAGCATTTTTGGAACAACAATTTGCACAACCCGCCAAGGAAGGTAACACAATAGAATTCAAACCAGTTGCAATTAATTGCACATTTGCTCAAACTATTCAGTTTAATTAAGTTGACAAAACCAATGAACTTGATCCACAGTTACCAGTTTTTCAAAGTTTGATGGTCCTTTACACCTCCAGCACCCACCCGCGTTTCCCCTTGCCTCTTAGTTCCCCCAAGGTAAACCCTCCAGGGGGCACTACCACTCATTTTGGGAGCCACTGGAGGAGAACAACATATGTGTGTTGGTATTTTATGTGTGTGATATACAGTATCATGCTCTGAGTAACTATAGGTAGTGTTATAAGAATTTTAAGATAAATGTTCATAACTATATATATAAACCACTTGTTTGAAACTTCTCAAATTTTGGCCTTTTACAGCCTCTTGCAGACAACAAACACTTACACACCTCTTCCACTTAAAAATAATAATACTTGCCATGTTTTGGGTTGATCAGGCCCATACATTAACAATTATGAAGCAAGCTTTAGCTCGCACCCATTTCTTCGTGCATGATTTTAGGAACTGCGGTTTTATAAGTCTGTCATGCCAATTTAAAAGTACAAATTGGAGGGGGCTGTCAAGAGTCTCGACAAGAAGTAACCCACAAATGTGCTTCCTTACCAGCTGGAGTCTGGGAAAGGAATTGCTTAGACGGGTGTGCACCCATTTTGAATTAGGGATAGTTCAGGCCTTTATACTGCAGTCGGGGTACGGACCCCCCCCCAACCCTGGACACACACACAAAAAAACAGATCTAAGATCCACCAGCTGTTTGCCTCCCTGGCTACTAAGCTGCCCGTGTGACTAACTGCCTATGAAACTCTCTACCAGACATTCAATCTGCCTAGGGTCCCACAGCAACTTCCCTGCTAAGGAAAAGACCAGCTGCCCTCAGACACTTGCGAACGCAATGCCAAGGCGGTAATGTCTGGATAGAATTGTGAAATAGAAAAGGCAACTTTGCTTTCTGACGTGAACCAGTCACTTCCTTTCGGATCGAAGCCCCACAGGTGCTTTGCCTGGACAGGAACGGGGAAATGAAACAGAGTTGGGTCACTGGCTATCAAGGTCGGCCGGGGCCAATTCTTGATAGAAGAGAAACAGCCCGCTCAGCTTCCTTGCACAGGTTGGCAGGAGTGAGATAGGTTCGGTACCTTTTAAACGCAGTTTTTTAAGCGTAAGGACCGTAGCCCGGGAGTTGGTTAAACCAAGTCCACAATAAAAGTAGAAAGGGGTAGGGAAAAGATTTCTAGTTGCTGCGGTCAGTAGCCCACTCCCCATGTCCAGAACCCTTTATACTCACTTTGGAACTCCCTTGTCTGTTGTCCCAGGATCGATTGAAGAAAACATGCTCTGATGCAAAACTTCCCCTTTTCTGCTGGCCAGTCTTTTGTAATGATAAATACTTAGTTCCTGAGCCAGGTCACAGGCGCACACTTTATTAATATCTTAAATGTGCCCTTTAGACAGGATTTGTGAGGAAAGAGACAATGGGGAGGTTTCCCACTTTGACCTTGCAGAGAAATATTTGAGGTCGATTTGTTCAGGACTTTTTTTTTCTGTGAAGTTTCAGACATGTGGTTTATATATACAGTTATGAACACTTATCTTATATATATGTGTGTGTGTGTGTGTGTGTGTGTGTGTGAGAGAGAGAGAGAGAGAGAGAGAGAGAGAGAGAGAGAGAGAGAGATCTTAAAATTCTTATAACAGTAGGAAGAGGGTTACTATAAGGGCTACCGTAACTCAAAATCGTGGCTAAAAGCATCTAGTACAGTGGTGGCCAACTCCCAAGAGACTGCGATCTACTCACAAAGTTAAAAACTGGCAGTGATCTACCCCCTTTTTTGGTTAAAGTTGTTGAGCTTTCTTAAGGAAGGAAAGCCCTGTTTTTTGGGTTTCCGGATAAAAGTTGTAGAGCTTTTTTTGGGGGGGGGGAACAAAACTTATTGAGCTTCTTTGGGGGAGCTAGCAATCTACCAGTGATCTACCACAGACATCCAGTGATCTACCGGTAGATCACAATCTACCTGTTGGACACGCCTGATCTAGTACAAAGCAGCAGCAGCAGCAGCAGCAGGTATTTAGAGGCCGCGCATGCAAGATCCAGAATCTTTGCACCTTTTCTGCACCTCACCAAGTACTTTGACATTACAAGCAGGCAGGTCGCTGCCAATGTATCACAACCCTGAAAGGCAGCGGGGCGGGCATTCAAGGGTGAGGCCACCTTGCGATAACGGCGTTTTGCTTTGTCCATGGGAATTGCACCGCCTTGGGAGGCAGGCGTGGGAGAGGAAGGTTGATCCCAGCGAAGGATGCAAGAAGGAAGACATCGAAAAAGAGGGGAGGAAAAGGACCCGGAGAACTGGGAAGGGTCTGCACTAGGAGGAAGGCTGCACCCCTCTCTCTACCTGGCCAAAAAACGCCTCCGGCCGCTTCTGCCGCCGCCCAACTCCCACCTGCTTCTGCCCGATTCAAAAATCAGCCCGAACGCTCCAACCCTCGGTCGCCCGTGGCGCCAAGCGGCAGCCAAGGACAGCCAATCAGCAAGCAGGGATCCCAAGCCATCCACGTGGTCGCCTCGAGGGCTCGGGAGGAAGAAGGTGGCCGGTGCGTGGGCTTTCCGCGCACGCAGCCCGATCCTAAGCTTACAGGCACCCCACTGCATTTAAAGCACACCCCACCCCTCCGGAATTCTGGGAACTGTAGTTTAAGGGTGCTGCGCACTGTAGCCCCGTGAGGGGTAGACTATGGTTCCCAGGGAGGGAGGGAGGCTCCAAATTGCCTTGAGACGCGGCTCCAAGATGCAACCTCCACCTGCTAAAACAGGCTTCTCAAACTGGGCCACACTACTGTATTCTGAAAATTTGCTTTCCGCTGCACCAATTTTTTTATTGATAAGAAGTACATTGGAAAACAAAAAGAAAGAAAAACTTCTAGCAGTGCTTGGTTTATAACAGTAGTTCCCAATTACGGTAGCTAATTACTGAGGACCCCTATTTTTCAAAAGCCAAGCCACGGACCCCCCACTTTTGAATCTTTTGATAATTCTAAGGTAGTTTACCTCTCCAAAGCCATTTTTTTTGAACAAAACGTGGCGTAGCCCCTAATAAGCAAAGGATTTTAGCTATACTAAAAAACAAGACTAGGGATGAGTGTCAAATGGTTTTCAACGTTGTGATATATCAGCAGCTACTGTAAACATCACAATATGGGGGGTTATTGGATTGTTGTTTTTATTTTGTTTTTGTATTTTGATTTTGTTCTGTGAAACACCCTGAGACCTCTGGGTATAAGGCAGTATATAAATTCAATCAATCAATCAATACAGTGGTACCTCGAGTTAAGAACTTAATTCGTTCTGGAGGTCCGTTCTTAACCTGAAACTATTCTTAACCTGAAGCACCACTTTAGCTAATGGGGCCTCCTGCCTCCACTGGAGCATAATTTCTGTTCTCATCCTGAAGCAAAGTTCTTAACCCGAGGTACTATTTCTGGGTTAGCAGAGTCTGTAACCTGAAGCATCTGTAACCTGAGGTACCACTGTAATAATAATCTGATATATCACAATGTCTGAAGTTGGATATCAGGTGTGAGGATGAGGGAAGGAGCAGTCACGGAGATTGCACAGGTGGGGTGCATGCTGATCAGGCGTGGAGATGAGGGAATCACAGAATCTTCGAGTTGGAAGGGACCCAAGGGTCATCTAGTCCAACATCCCCCCCCACAATGCAGGAAGCAGCAGCCACAGAGATTGGATGGGTTGGGGCAGGAAAAGAAGTGGCATGGTTTGAGTGGGAAGGGGTGGGGGCGCATCAAGCTGCCGTCAGTGGGGCAGCCAGTGGAGATGCACATCCTTCTGTGGCTGCTTTCTTGCTGACGGAGAAAAGCTGGCATCGTGCCTTTGTTGGTTAAGGGATTGGATGTTGTTGGAGAACACAGACCTTTTAGATCTGGAAGGATTTGACAACAGATTCGGATGGCACACATATCTCTGGTATGATAAAGTAAAAGTTTGGAAACCACATATTTCGAAAGTCATTGTATGAGGTGTGGGATAGATAAAACAGTATTAGAACACAAGACACTGTGATGGCTTTCGCCTCTTAGACAATGAGTGTAAAAAAGAGAAACATGGGTAAAAATTGGGCCACCTATGAGCAATTAGTAACAGAGATGGAGAACCAATGGAAGCTAAAACCATATGAAGATGTAAGGTTTGGTCAATGATTGGTTGCATTATCGTCAAGTCAACAAAATGTTTAAGGGATAAAAATAAAAATGGATTTGGATATACAAAATCAAATTTGAATTGGAGTTATTAAATAATAGATTTAAAATATTATCTAAAATGTACAAATTATTATTGGAATGGCACCTGAAAGATTAGGAAGTTTAATCGGTTATGATTCATTGGGCTAAAGATGTTGGTCACAATATACAAATAGAAGATTGGGGAAAACTGTGGAAAGAGGGAATAAAATTTACTGTTTGCAGTGCGCTGAAAGAAAATATTATGAAAATGATGTACAGGTGGTATATAACACCAGTTAAATGAGCTAAAATGTATAAAACAGACAATAAATGTTGGAAATGTAAAGAAAAGGAGGGCACATTCTATCATATGTGGTGGGAATGTAAGAAAGTGAAGGACTTCTGGGAAATGATTTATAATGAAATGAAAAAAATGTTGAAATATACATTTGTTTAAAAAAACCCAGAAGCCTTTCTACTCCATATTGTAGGTACAGAAATTCATTAAAAGGATTAAAAAACAAACAAACTGGCTTTATATGCGACAACTGCAACAAGGACTCTATTAGCCCAAAGATGGAAGCAAGAAGAAATATCAATTAAAGAAGAGTGGCAATAGAAACTGATGAACTATTCTGATATGGGGAGACTAACCGGGAAAATTTGGAACCAGCAGGACCAGACTTTCCTAAGGGAATGGAAGAGGAGTACGATATATTTGGAAAGCAATTATAATCAATTAACATCGCTTGTAGGGTTAAAATAACTTTTGTAAGGCATATTATATAAATTATTCTGAAGAGAATTAAGAATAGTTGTATTTAAGATTTGAATTTATAACAATAATTATAGTAACAAAATGCACAATTAGAAAACCATTGGTTGAGGTTGAAGGAAGTCCTAGGCTGTGATAGCCAAAAATTCTGAAATGATGTTTAAAAGGATGATAATGCTGGAAAATATGTGTAAAAATAAATGAAAAATTATACATAAGAGAAAAGGTGCTCTGCCTCAGTGCCAGGGGAAGGTAGTGCCACAGCGCCTTGAAGTGAGGGCGACCAGCTTCCCTGTTCTCCATCAGTGTGAAGGAAAGGCAGAGACTTGCAATCGGCTGCCCTGCTCTCCCTCTAATGCCGGGTCAAAACTGTTATCACAGCATGATTTCAAAACCAATTTTGGCCAATATGCTGAAAAAGTGCACAGCACTAAAGCAGGCCATAAAATTTGTGATATAACCCTGCAAAATGACAAAAAAAATTAGTGGGGGGGGAGGCAAGGGATGGGGCCGCAGAGCCCCTGAGCGCATTCCATGGGACTCCCAGGAGGCCCCGCACCCCTAATGCGGAACCATTGATTTATAACATAGAACACAACTGCTTCATAATATGATCATGGGACATTCAGAAATTATAAAATAATGCAGCTACGTAAGAACATGAATCATTCATGAAATAGAATTATAAATGAACCTCTGACATACGTATCTTAAGTATGTGTTGTTTAGTTGTGTCCGACTCTTCGTGACCCCATGGACCATAGTACGCCAGGCACTCCTGTCTTCCACTGCCTCCCGCAGTTTGGTCAGACTCATCTTGGTCGCTTCGAGAACACTGTCCAACCATCTCGTCCTCTGTCGTCCCCTTCTCCTAGTGCCCTCAACCTTTCCCAACATCAGGGTACCCAGGATCAAAGCTAGGGGGGGCACACCAGCCACGCCCCCCAGCCACCCGATTGGCTAGCTGGCAATGACGTGGCCAGGATCCCCCCAGGAGGCATGGTCAACGTGCACGCCCCCCAGAGAAAAGGGGGCCGTTTACAAGGCAGCACACAGAGCCACCCGTGCTTGCACTCCTGCCTCGCCCACTCCTTTAATGGCAGCGGTGACTAAAAAGAGGCAGCAGCAGCAAAGCTGCCTCCGTTGAAAAAAACGGAGCTGCCCTGCTTCTAGGGGAGGGCAGCTGCCCCCCCTGCCCCATGCTGGGTACGCCCATGTCTCCTTCTCCTAGTGCCCTCCATCTTTCCCAACATCAGGGTCTTTTCCAAGGATTCTTCTCTTCTCATGAGGTGGCCAAAGTATTGGAGCCTCAGCTTCACGATCTGTCCTTCCAGTGAGCACTCAGGGCTGATTTCCTTAAGAATGGATAGGTTTGATCTTCTTGCAGTCCATGGGACTCTCAAGAGTCTCCTCCAGCACCATAATTCAAGACTCTCAAGAGTCTCTTCCAGCACCATAATTCAAAAGCATTTTTAATGGATTTTAATGGATTATTTAATGGATTATTTTAAATAATTTGCACAGGGTTGTTTCCAACAGGCAAATCCATAAAAACCCACAAAATGACACAAGTCTTTAAAAATATGTAACGACTCATCAAAGGACAGGGATGACCTAATTTCTATCATCTATGCTCTAGTAGCCTCTAGGTTAGATTACCTAAAACTATACAGTGGACGCTCGGGTTGCGAATGTGATCCGTGCGGGAGGCATGTTTGCAACCCGCAGCACCGCATCTGTGCACTCACGGGTCACGATTCAGCGCTTCTGTGCATGCGCAAAGCACGCTTTAGTGTTTTTGCACATGCGCGAGCGCCCAAACCCAGAAGTACAGTAGCCCATTCTGGGACTTCCGGGTTTGGCGCAGTGCACAACCCGAAAACACGCAACCTGAAGTGGCCGCAACCCGAGGTCTGACTGTATAGAGTTGGGCCCAGGAGAGCACACCAAGTATCTGATACTGAGGATGGACCTCCAGGAGGGCCTCAGTGGCTGATCTTGGAGTAAGGGCAGGTTGATATGGAAGGGGTTTTTGCAGCAAATATAATGGAATTATTGGTCCTAGGAAGCTTGACTGGTTCCCTCACTTTTTCTTTCATCAGATGGTAATGAGGGTTTTTTAAATTCAAGCATTCCTTTGTTTTACCAAATAAATAATTTCCTACCTAATGTATTTGCTTTATCTGTTGAACCTTTCTTCATCTTGTATTACTTTGATGTCATTTTATTGCATTGTCTAATGTTTTACCTGTAAGTTGTCATGAATAGCAGGGACCAGTGAGCACATTTGGGATTTTGAGAGAGTGCTGTGGATGCCAGTCACAAAATGGGTGCCAGGAGTGGAGTGCTACATAACACAAAATGGCTGCCACATCTTTTGGATTTGTGAGGGGATATTTATTGAGACCTTTCACAGGTGCTGTAAGAGATACTGGTGATAATAATAATAATTTATTTATACCCTGCCCTCCCCAGCCAGGGCCAGGCTCAGAGCAGCTAATACCAAATATGAATTACAATAAAACATACAGTAATAGAAACAACAAACTATTAATTAAAATATGGCTTAAAATGCAGCCTCATTTTAGTAGTAGCCCATAAATCAAGACCATAAAGGGAGGAAACATCAGATATTCACCTGAGCCAGCTATTCATGCTGGTCCTACATGGGCCAGCAAAAAAGCCAAGGGAAAATTTATATACCAAATCCCATATAAGGGGTCAGGTGAGTCTCTACGCCAAAGGCCAGGCGAAACAGCTCTGTCTTGCAGGCCCTGTGAAAAGATGTCAAATCCCACAGGGCCCTAGTGTCTTGTGACAGAGCGTTCCACCATGTCGGGGCCAGTGCTGAAAAGGCCTTGGCCCTAGTTGAAACCAATCTAACCACCTTGAGGCTTGGGACCTCCAAAGTGTTGTTATTTATGGACCTTAAGGTCCTCGGCGGGGCATACCAGGTACACTGCTGTCCACAGGCGCCATGCTGGGGATCCTAAAAGGGCTGGCATATATAATCCTGAATTGCAGCAATTATCTAACAGGCATATGGTGAAATTCTAGGTGTTTCCTCTTATATTCAGTGAGAGTTGCCCCACCCCGTAGACTGAGCAAACATTACCCCTGGTCTTAGGGGGAAACAGTTGCCCAATCAACCCAGGCATAGAGGGGAAATATATTTTAAAAAAAGAAATACAAAGACAGTCAACAAACAAGAGGGACAGCAACAGCATGTGCATGTTTGGAGACACCTTCACAGGCCAGAAATCAGGTGCTACGGTAGGCCAGTAAAGGTGCTCACATGCCCCGTGGGCACAGAGGCATCCAAACCATGCAGGCGTTTCTGATGTGTTGCCACATGGAAGGAAGGGGGGCAATGAAGCAGAGGCAGAAGCCCAAGGCAAGAGAGTCCGGGAGCAGCTGCCCTGGGTTGGGGTTGCCCTGTGTGGGGTGGAGTGGGGTGCTTGGACACACGCCATGTGCCAGGTAAGAGAGGGGTAGCTGGCTAGGTTTACTTCTGCCCAACGCAGGACGGGGGAACTTCCTTACATCACGTCTGGGGCTCAGGTAAAGATGTGCCATTGGGGGAGCCTAGGGATGCCATGTTTCAAAAAGTAAAAACCTGGACACCCCAAAAGTTGTGGAGCTTTTTAAAGGAAGACCCCAACATTGTTGAGGTTGTTTTGTTGTTTTTTACAAAAACGCCACAAAACACCGCGATTTTTCGATTGATTTGTCTAAGATCCAGGACAAAAGTAAACCCCGCCTTTGAAATTACGCTCTTGTCCGGTAAAGTCCGGACGTACGGCAGCCCTATGTGAGTCTGTCTGACATGCAGGTGTGTACGAACTTCCCACATGTGTTAGACGCCCCTCCCATCTGGGCTGCTGTGCATATTTGTTTGGGAGAGGAGCTGGAGCCGCTCGCGGGCAGAGGCCTGCCGCCGGCTTCAAGATGGCGCCTCCCGCCCGCGGCTTATTCGGCACGTCGCTTTCTCCCGCCCCTGCCATTCTTGAGATAACCTCGAGAGGGCGCTGCTGCCCTGGGCCCGCCCACAGAGCGTCACGACCAATGGAGCTTTGCTTTATTTTTAACACAGGAAATAGGTGGGCGGGTGCCTTCTTAGGCGGCGAAGTGAAGAGCAGTTCCTTTGCAGGAAGCGGAAGAGATCCTGTGGGGAGGCTGCCTCTCTGCGCCTCTCGCTCGCTCTTCTCTGAGGGTTGCCATGGCGTCAAGGTTACTGCGGGTGTGCGGGGCTCTGCGAGGCCTCAGCGCGGGCCAGAGTTCCCTGGGCCGGGGGCCGCTGCGCCTGACGGGGGCCGCCCGCTCCATGGGGGCCGGAGGTGAGCGGCGGGCGGAGGAGGAGCGGGGGGACCTTTCTGGGGGGTCTCTCGGCCGCCAGCCCCTTCCTCCCGCCGCGCCCGCGGCCCCTCGAGGGAAGGGGCTGGCCTGGCCTGGCCGCCGCCCTTCTGTCGCGCAGGCCGCCTTCCAGCGGTTCTCTCCCAGGGCGTGGCGGGAAGATGCGAGGGAAATGCACGCAGCATTGAAGGGAGGACCTGGGAGAGCATCGCCAGAGCAGAAACAGGGAGGACCCTCCACTCTTCTCCAGGGTCGCCTCCCTGCCAAGGGACCTACTGTCTTTTACCTTACCGCTTTATATTGCTTCCGTTTTCAGTTTCCTATACAGGTACTGTATAAGAGAAAGTCCCAGGTCTCTGTTTTTAATTTTAGGGGGGATTTGCCGGACTTCACAAAAACCTTAAAAGCTCAGCCCAGAAATGAGATATTTCAAAACTAAAAATGCCACTCTTCAGAACTTCATGGGCTTTAATATGATTTGGCACATAAAGTTAAGTTTAAAAATTATACTTTTAAAGATGATTTAAAAATCAATATGGTTAAAAATCCAGCCCCCCTCCAAATGTATTATTAAAATTTCAAAGAGCTTCCTGCAACTTGGGATCTCAAAACAGATACAGTATAGGGCCTTCTCTTATACTACCGTATATTCCGGCGTATGAGACGACAGGGCGTATAAGATGATCCCCCAACTTTTCCACTTAAAATATAGAGTTTGGGATATACTCGCCGTATAAGAAATACGACCCGGCGTATAAGACGACCCCCGACTTTTGAGAAGATTTTCCTGGGTTAAAAAGTAGTCTTATACGCAGGAATATACAGTACTTGTAGGAAATGGAAACGGAAAGCAATTTAAAATGGTATGGTAAATGTCATTGGGTCACTTGACACGGACTAGAAAAAGTGGTAAATGCCAGGGGCACAGGTGCCAAGAGTCTCACGGGTAGTAAAACAAATATTTTGAGACTTCCCTGACATAGGGAAGACTCTTTCATCCCCAACAGTTCACTGTTGTTCTCTATCCTAGGTATCCCCACTGATGAAGAACAGGCTACAGGAATGGAGAGGAAAACCATGAAAGCTTTAGAGAAGGGGCTGGTGAGTAAAAACAAGCAAGGAAAATGTCCTTTATTGATAAAACTGTGTTGTGATTGTGCTCCTTTAGTATACAATAAATGGTAATGAACTGTTGACCTCCCCCTGGAACACTGGCACTTAATCCGTTCCAGAAGTCCGTTCTTAAACTGAAGCATTCTTAAACCAAGGCATGCTTTCCCATAGCAGTGGGGCACTCAATTTACAAATGAAACAGGAAGCGGAGCATGTTCTGCTTCCAAGGCAAAGCTCACAAACCAAAACACCTACTTCCGGATTTGCAGCGTTCTTAGTCCAAGTTGTTCATAAACTAAGCTGTTCTTAAACCAAGGTACCACTGTAATTGGATCACTTAAATACTTTACGCTTAAAAATGAATTTATTAGGTAGCAGCAACAGCCTGTCCCACTAAACATTTTCCCTCTTTATTCAGTATGTTCCTCAGCTAAATGGAAATCAATTGAGTAGATTCCCCCCCCCAATAATTTACTGGTGCTCATTTTTAATTTTTTCCCTTTTGTTTTTGATTTTTTTTATTTTACTCTATTGTTTTATAATGTTGTAAACCACTGCAATATATTTTTATAATACAGTGGTATATACCATAACTTTTTATAAATAAATAACATTCTGGTGGTTCCATCAAATGAGATGGAGACTGGTTTTTACCTGCTCCATAGTACTTGAATTGAATCTGAGAAACTCAGGTTTGCTGGGCTGGGTGTGGTTGAGTTCATATCTTGGCCTGGAAATCAGGTATTTCAGTGACAGAATTATACACATAGAATAACTGTGGCTGGAGTGAAACTACTCAAGGGGGAAAGGTCTGGGGCATCCGGCTGCAAGCTGATTTGCTGCCAAAACCTCAGGGGTGGGAAGGGCAAATAGTTACTGGGAACATGTGCAGTAATTTTTTGGGGTTTCTAAAGTGGTCTTCAACTCTCCTCCTGCTTGTAGGATCCTTACAACATGCTGCCACCCAAACGATACGCTGGGACAAAGGAAGACCCCAACATAGTCCCTTCAATTACCGACAAGAGGCTTGTGGGCTGCATCTGTAAGTCTCTCTTAAATACAGGAATAGCTTCTGGCTCAGTGCTGCTTGTTCACATCATTTCAAGGGAACTCTCTTGTGCAGTCACTTATCTGTATGTGAAATCAGTGTTGCCTGGGGCGGGGGAGGGGGAAGCATTAATTTGTGTTGAACTTCCTTTGGGTAGGCGGGAAGAATATGGCTTGAGTTGGAACATCTACAAAATTTGTGAAGGCAAGTTGTTGGCTTGCCTGCCGATGCGGCTGAACTCTTAGACATGATCAGTGTGACAAAACATAAATGGCCTCTGCCTAAAGTAGGTTCTTTAATAGCTTGAGTGGCTATTAAAGTCACTCTTGGTGATTTAGTTTATTAATCAACTTTTTCTTTGTGCTTGCTTTTTTATTGAATCAGCTTGTATTGCCTAGATGCAGCCCTCAGTTGTCATTCCTATGTGCGCTTTGCCAATGTGTCTGCAGTATCTTGCCTAATCTACTTTCTCTCACACGTTGCAGGTGAAGAGGACAACAGCACTGTGATCTGGTTCTGGCTACACAAGGGAAATCCCCAGCGCTGCCCCTCCTGTGGAGCCCATTACAAGTTGGTTGGCTACCAGTTGCCCTGATTTGGCTTCAAAGCTTTGCTAAGCTCTCAATTTATGATTTTTGGATACAGGGCTGAGCTACATAGCTGTTTATGTCATGATGTATCACATTCCTTGAAAACTAATAAAGTCCTTGACTCATTGTGTGAATGAATTCTCTCTTTATGTTCTGATCCAGCTGCTAAAACTAGCTGTGTGTGCCTTGGAGCTTTTTTTCTTTACTGTAGCTGCTCTTGTGCTGGAGAAGAGGGTGGTGGTATTCCTCCCTCCCTTTTTTGAATGAGGTACAGCTCTTCTGGGAGGAAAGTGGGTGTCACTTCTCTTGAAATGGCAGCTGTACAAATCTACAAACGACCTATCATTTTCCTAGTGGAAGCTAGGTTTGTGAACAGCTTTAGCGTGCCACATCTGAACTTAGTTCTCTGATCTCTAGATATGTGAGCATTCTAATGATTTTTAGCATTCTAAAGCTGAACAGACACTACTTACAGGCAGTTCGAAAGCACACTAATGCAAGTAGATAAATAGGTACCACTGTGGCGGGAAATTAAACCATGTTTCCATGTGCTCTGGCTTCTGTCAGTGTTCTATTGCACCAGAAGCGGTTTAGTCCTGCTGGCCACTTGACCTGGAAAGCTGTATGTGGACAAACACTGGCTTCCTCGGCCTGAAAGCGAGATGAGCACCATGCCCCGTAGTTGCCTTTAACTGGACTTAAAACATCCAGGGGCCCTTAACCTTTACTTTTACCTTACAGGCTATTTTAGCCTAGCCTCCAGGAACTAGGAGGAGAAAATGTGCTAGCTAACTGGGAAACAAAACCTGGTGGGAAAGTGACCCACAGCTTCAATGGAACAGATCATTTGGAAGTGTCATTGCTGATGCTGCTTGAAAGAGCAACTTAAGTTTGTATGGGTAGATGGTTGCACTTTGGCATCCAGCAATACATCTTAAGTTCAAGCCATTTCCCCTCCCCCCCCTTGCTTCATGGAACATTCTCCAAAATGATGAATACTTAAGCAGTCCCTATGGAAGGTTGAAAACATTCTTCATTAAGGTTGGGTTCTGGCCAAGCATGTGGAAACTTGCTGTTGGCCACATTAACAGTACAAGCCATCTTTGTCTTGTTGGGATTGTTCAGACCCTAGTCCTGCATCAAGTTTCCTGCAGTATTCAGCTGGGCTGTTCCAGGAAGGCCACATTACCACCCCTACAAAAGAGAGGTTCCCATGGCTCATGCATGTCTCAGAGAAGCCTCTCTCCCATTACTTATGAAGAACTCTTAAGCTGTTAAGTAATCTTTCTAAAGCTCCATGAAAATACAGGTTCTTTTCCTTCAAGCAACCCTCTGTGTGTCTTCATTAGAATTCTTCCGGAACCACAAAAGCAGGGGATGTATCTTGTCTAGACAATGTTACACCATTCAGCACAATTTTCCTCATTTGTTCCTAGTTTCCTTTTCCCAGTAACTGCTTTTTAGGGATTATTGCCTATGTGAACATCTCCGTCTGCCACAATATAATCTGTCCAGCTTGGTATGAAACTGCATATAGCCTATCACAGCTGTAAGAGATTCTGGCTCCCCAGCAGGTTTTCCACATAACAGTAGCCTATGAAGCATGAACCCCTTTTAAGTAGTTTATAGCAAAACACACCTTTCTAAAGCCATGTCTACATATATGGTTGCATTTTCAACTTGCTTTCTCTTTAGCAGTTCAAAGCAGCTTTTTACCAGTTTTGTGTGCAATGTCTACTGAAAAGGCAGAGGTATCAGTATTTGATTTCTGTAGAGCCATTTTGTCCAGTAGCCACCTATCTCTTGACCTCAGTCTTGGCGCCAACCCTTCACCTTTTCAAAAACGTGTTCCTAGTGTATACTGGGGTCCACAGAAGTCTGCCTGCCTGCGTTCTTGTATGCACTGTTCCCAATTAAACACAGTAAAGACACCACACTGCCTTTGAGCAATAACAGCAGTCTCAGACCCATGCAAAGCCACTGGCTGTTAATTTATAATTACTATAATGAATTTACAAAATAAAAATACAGGCAACTGTGTTAAGTTATTGTACATTGCAGCCCGGGGAGGGGGGTTTGTATTGTTTTTTGGAGGGTGGGGGGCCTTGCGCTTGCCTCCATTTGGTATAAGATCACAATAGGTCGGTAAGATGGAGAAGCCAATATACACACAGTTAGAGGGGTGGAGCCATGGGCCCACCAGTCAACAGGGGGTCTCTTAAATTAATTCATTTCCTTTAAAAAAAAAAAGTTTTTAACCCTTTCCAGTCCAAGGCTACAAAGAGCATCTATCTTTGCAATGCACCTGGAGTCAGCAGAAGGCAGCTGAGTAGCTTCCCATCTTCTTAGCTATTGTATATACTTTGGCAACCACAGGACACTCCCCTCTCCCATGTTCTGCAATCCCACCCAGTGCGATTCTCTACATACCCAGCATGGCCTGCCTGGCAATTTTTAATGGAACAGCAGCAGAATCAGGACCTTAGGTCAAGCCTATGCACATCAGAGAGTCCATGAACAAGGAGGCCCAGCCAACGTTTCCTACGGGGAGCAGAAGGATAAAAGGGGTGCAGGGAGAGGGGAGTACAGCCCAGTGAGAGGAGCAGGCAGTCCCAAGAGGGGGTGAGCTGGAGATGAAGGGCGCACCTATAAGTGTGGTAGCTTAAAAGACAGACAGGCAAAAGTATTCCTCCTTATCTTCCCCACTGACTTGGACTCTAGCAGAGGGCCAGGCCAGGAGAAAGGATTTGCAGGCCCCTCCAACTGCGGTCACCCCATCGTGTCTTGTCCAAAAGCCAGTTCGCAACTTTCTTTAGCATTACATGAACAGATCAGCTCTCAAAAGGGGGAAGCACAGGCAATCTTCCTCCTCCTCTGCCATCACAGATTGTCCCTTCGAAGCTGGCTAGGCCACACTGCAGAAGCCACCAGGCCCAGAAGATGTCACAGCTGGACTCTTCTATCTCCTGTAGCCTCACAGACTTCTAACTGAAACTAACAGCATGCTAACCCTACTCCCCTGGGACTGGACAGGGCAGAGACAGTGGGGAGACACCCCTGCCCCATTTCCTCCAAGAACCTGCCTCTTGTCACCAAGATCCTCTTTCTCACCAAATCTGGCAGTCCATGAGAGCGGGGCGGGTGGGTTGCACTGAGGCAAGAGTTCCTCAGCACTCCTTGAAACACCTTGGCACTGACAGCCCTGAGTGAGGCCCTGCCAGGAGGACCTCTCCGAGAAGCAGGCTGAAGACTGCTTGGCAGACACGCCCACTCAAAAAGCAGGGGAAGTAAGGGGGACGATAGCACCTCCTGGCCTACACCTTTCCTATGCTTTAGGCAGGCAATGCAGCTGCCCCAGGCAGTCATATCAACAAACTGATTTATTCCTTTTGGGGGGCATCTGAACGTTTGAGATTTCCACAACAAACCGTGGAGCAAGCAGGCAGGCACCCTTCCCCCAGGGCAGGGCAGCCAGAGGCCACACAACAGCTCCCTGCTCAGAAAAAAACAACCCAGCCTTCCTACCAGCTGACAGGCACAATGAGCACCAGGTCAAAGCAGCAGTTAGGCTCATGGAAGAGATTAGAAAGTGGAATGGAGCTTCTGAGTTTCCTTCCTGGCTGGGGCCGCTGCCTTCCTCCACCACAGCCAAGGCCTCGAAATACAGCTGCACCTCCCTCCCAAGGGGGTGCGTGCTAGCAACATGCATTGGACAGGGCACTAAGACAGGAAAGCGTGAGGCCTGGGAAGAAGGCAGGAATTGGCCCCAGCCAGCAGGAATGCAGCAGCTCTGGACAAGAAAGGGTTAAGAGAAGAAAAGACACAACCTGGATGAGTCGCCCACAGGCACCAGCTGCCTTGCTGATGCCCTACCCCCACCCCCACCCCCACCCCTGCCCTAGAATGTCTTCCGATGGATGGCCCGGCTCCCGTCCTCTTCATACTCCTTCTTGGAAACCCACATCTTCTTGAACGTGTCCAGGGAGGCGAGAATAGAGCCACTGCAGGGGAAAGAGCACAAAATCAGCAGGCCAGGCCAAAGGAAGCAAGACATGCAAACAGAGGAGAAATGAATGGCTCGCCCACCGATGCAATTGCCACACAGAGAATGCCCACCAGAGATGAATGTCCCTCGCTCCTGATTCAGGACGTATGGCTCCAAGGCCACTCACAACTTGGAGCCAGTTCGTTTTCTGAAACTAACCCAAGCACAGGAAAACTTTCCAGATGGAAGAACAGGAGCTGCTTCACCCAACCCACGTTCATGCTGCAGTATCAGGCTCCCTGGGCTGAGAAAAAGCCTCTACATCACAGCCCCCTGTTTCTGTGGAGGCCTCAGTGCACCAAGGACAACTTGACCAATTTGGTTAAGCCCAATAGGAGCATCTGCTGTTAGGTGCCAGAGTGGAAGCCCAGGGGTTGCTTTTATCCCTCCCTGCAGAATGCTCTTACCCAATCCACGTAGAGTATAATCTCTCCTGAGGTGCAGAGATCTGCAAGGAAGAAAGCACAAGTCAGATACATAGCCTATGGGGAACAAGGGTACATGCGCACACAGGAACTGCCCTTCTGAGCACCAGAGCCCAACTCCTCCTTCCACTGGAACATCACCTGCTAAGATGCAGGAAACACATTACAGTGGCACCTCGCAAGACAAATGCCTCGCGCAACGAAAAACTCGCAAGACGAAAGCATTTTGCAATGTTTTTGGTGACTTGCAAGACAAAGTTTTCTATGGCCGTGCTTCGCAAGACGAATTTTTTTGCAGGTTTTTGTGTGTGTTTTTTGCCGCGGCAAACCGCGCTTCGCAAGACAAAATTATCACAAGACGAAGCGTCTCGCAGAATGAATTACTTTCGTCTTGCGAGGCACCACTGTATTTCAAAGATCTGGAGATCTTGCCTTGGTAATAAGGGAATGCATCCTCCAGTACAGAGCTTAGCAATTTAAGAAAATCCAGACACTTTGCGTTTCATTTTAAAGAGCGAGTTGCCAGCCCTCATTGTGGAGTGTGCTCCATGGTCATTGCACACAAACTGCCTTGGGGCCTGGAGTTCCTCCAAAGCCTCACCTTAATTTTGACATCTTTTGGAGCAAGTTTCTTCACCTCGCTGAGCAGCCGGTCTCCAAAACCTGAGGAGTTGAGAGACAAGTGAGGAAGCTTAGAGTTCAAGGTGCTGTGCCACAGTGGTCAAGTGCCGACTACCTTCCATGTTGGTACATCCCAAACATCAGTGCCTCATCGTTCCAATGCTAATCCCAAAAAGGGCTGGGCAGTTAGCTTTTCAGCTTCTCTTCACAGCAGAAATCCTTCCACCCCTTCAGAGGCCAGGGGGTGGGAACCTTTGTCTCCCTGGCCAGGTTTGGCAGGCACAAACTCTTCTTGTCTAAAGCTCATGTGAAGACCCTATTCTCTGAAGCTCTTCTCTGAGGCAAACTGGGAAGTGCAGAGGGGGCTTGGATATGTACTGACACAGGAAGAAGCAGAGACTCATCCAAAGAGTTATATGCTCAGATGAAAGGGCATCACACTGGGTGTGCCAGAGGTTTTAACAGGGCAAGCTTTGAAGCTTTCACACAAAACAGGGCAGCAAGAGAGCGCACAGAGGAAGACTACTGTCAGAAACCCAGCCTCTTAATATCAGCACTTTGTCTCCTACACATATAAAGAGCTCACTGGAATGGTACATGCTTTGCATACACAAGGTCCCAAGTTCCATTCCTAGCATTCTTCAGATAAAACAGATCTCATGCAGGATCTGACTGGCAATGGCTCTCCATGGTTTCAACCAGAGTTCATTCACAGGCTGAGAACCTTTCATTCAGGCCTCTCCCAATAAGAATAGACCATATGCAGCTAGTTGGACTACCAGACAATTCATGGTGTGAAACAGCCTCCTCTTTTAAGACAAATAAGCTCTTTACCTCTTCTGAGGAGCCCCATACCTTTAAAAAGTGTAGATCCCCCAGACAGAACAATATTCCCAAACAATGTCCGCCGCAGGTCCATGTCAGATTTCTGGATAGCAAATGCTAGCACTTCATGGATCCCCTCGCTTTCATCTCCTATTAAGTCTGGCTGGAATAGCAGCTCAGGGGCTCGGAACCGGGAGGGACCAACCTGCCAGGAAAGCCACAGTGCCAATTAAAGTAGGGCAAGGGGACAAATAAGCTCTATTTCAACCTACAACAGCTACAGCATTCAAAAGACAGTCTTTTTCGTCATTTGGAGGTTCTGCATGACTGTGAGAAGTTTGTGTCAACCACCTTGTTGTACACTGCATGAACATTGCAAAACCTCTCCAGAAATAATTGCAAACACCTCTGCTGCAAAATGCAACGTGAAGAAGCCCCAACCCTCAAGGTTTCCAGGGGAAAGACCCCTTTTCCAGTTCAAAAACTTACATCTAAAGTGCTTCCATCAGGCAGCGTGTACTGCACCTTCTCTGTCTCCAGGGCCTCATCCTTCTGAGGGTTGATGGACAAGTAGCAAGCTCTCTGCAAGGAGGAAGGCAGCATGTGAGGCAGCTGGGTACTGGAAGCCACTTGCTAGAAGAACTCCTAGCAGCTCCACCCACCCAGGCCCACAGCGAGCTAACTGAACAGAGGACCAGAATTTAAGCCTCACCTCTGCAGATGCACCTTCGATCATGACATAGCCCAGTTATCTTGCACTATCTCATACCACAAGCCCAATCCAGGGTAGTTCACCCAAATTAGCGAACTACCCTGGTTTTCTTGCTCTCTGCAGACAACATTCTCTTATTTTATGGACACCATGTAGCAAATTGCTTCAAGAACTTCAGGCTGCTGCATTTGTTTTCCATGGCTACAGCTCTGGAAAGGTGAGGATGGATACAGAATGTGTGAAAAATTGACTACATGTGCTCGCACTGCTTAAGAAGCACACAGCTTTGACTCATTAAACTCAAGAGTTGTTTGCCTCTTCAGTATATGATGGAGATGTCAAAAAGAAACCCCTGGTTCATCAGCACTTTTCTCTTTTATGATCATTGCGACCTCAGATGTAACCTGAAAATGCACTAGAACCAGACTTGGCACCATCTAGCTGGGAAGACTGTCATAGCGCTGCTCATCCATATCCTCTTTCTGATCTACAAGGCTCTTGTGGAACATCCTCTGAATCGATTGGCCAGTTACTGCTCCAATTCTACAGAGGAGTGTTTAAAGAGCAAGGCAGGGGTCACCTGGAACTAGATTTTTAACGATCTAGAGGTCTAGTCCAGTGTGCTGCTCAGTAACCAAAAACACCTTATTGAAATCCTAGGACTGTCTCTCCCCAGGAGCAGAATATCTCCCCCCACCCCACGCCTGGCATGGATCCATCTGCCCCAACCTCACCTCCTTTATTGTCTTCACGACTTCAAACTCAGCTGAGGTGTGGAAGTCATAGCCCTCTTTCCGTAGCAGCAGGCGGAGGTAACGGGAGACGTCTCGCCCAGCAATGTCTACACGCATGATCGAGTGAGGCATGGCGAAGCCCTCGTAGATGGGGACCGCATGTGTCACTCCATCTCCTGCGTCCAACACCACCCCTGTAGTGCGGCCTGTGGCGTAACTTAGAGAGAGCAGAGGGGAAACAAGGCGGCCATTAGTTCAGGACATGCAAAAGAAATGACTTCTTCACACAACTATGCCATGCGCTCCCACAAGATGCAGTAACGGCCACCAATTTGGATGGGTAGAAAAGGGAATTAGACAAATTCATGGCGGACACGGCTATGAATGGCAACTAGCCATAACAGCTTTCTACTGCCACCGTCGGAGGCAGTATGGTGGGAATTACATAATGACTAAATGGGCCTTTGGCCTGATCCAACAGACAGGCTTTTCCTGTGTTCTTAGTCTGGCCATGGCCCTCCAGAGCACAGGAAACAGATTAGGCTCAGAAGGGGAAAGTATCCAAAGTCTTCTGGTCATCACAGTGAAGCAATGCCAGAAACAACCAGCTGGATACTCACAGGCTGAGGACAGCTTGCATGGAGATGAAAAGAGCTGGAACGTTGAAAGTCTCAAAGAAAACCTCGGCGGCCTTCTCTCGATTTTTGCTGGGGTTTAGCGGGGCTTCTGTCAGGAGAACTGGATGCTGGAAGGAAAGCAGGAAGTGACAAAAAACTGGCTGAATGCCCACATGCTATTCACTGGAGAAAATCCATACACTCTTTCCTGGTGGCCTGCTCCAAGTTCTGCTAAGCCGCCCTCACAGAAGCCCCTTCAGGAAGTGATGCTCTGGTTGTACTACTACTAGAAGCTGTTGGCTCCTAAAATGATACACACATTAAAATGCTAAATGCAGCCCATCTATTAAAACTGAGGGAACTGTTAAATGTTCTGTTGACCTTTCTAGCAAACTGCTGTTCTCCAGGAATAATTTGATCCACTGATGTTGCGGAATAGTGTCCCTCCCTCCAAGTTTCCTCAACTTCCCAACAGACCTGCATCACAACAGTCAGTGTGGCTCCTGCCTTTCCTCAGGATTAGGAAAGAATCCAGCACAAGGACCCAGAGGGTGAAGTGCCTTCATATCTGCTACATAACTCCCCCCCCCCCCAGTCTGAATATTCAAGGGAGGAATTCAAGGTTTCCTTCTGAGTATCAACTTGCAGAGAATGACAAACATCTTTCCAGGGATAGGGTAAAGGTTTATCTATCTGTTAAGATATGCCTCTAGTTCTTTCCCCCTTGAGCTAAAGAGATTAAAAGCCCAAAAGTTAAATACAGAAAATTAAGAAATTTGGCATCTCAACAGGCACACAAAAAACACCAGCCATAAACTATTTTCCTAGGAAGGGTTAACCGTCATAAGCCTGGAAAAAAACAGGAATGCCCTGCCATGCTCTCAGAGGGACCACCACATTGCTGATGCAGAAAGAAGCTGGACTTTTGAATGTTCATCAAGCAGTCCCCTGTCCCCAACATGAACAAGACCGCCTCCTCAAGGCCTCCTGTGGCCAGAGAGGTTCGTAGAAAAGAAGGTCCTCCTGAAGGCACGCAAGGAACTGTCTGTGAAGGTCACCCAATGGACCAGGACTGTCAGTGGAAGATAGTCCTCTTCCAGTCTCATCTACCCCAAGGCTGCCTTTTGCCTCACAGATTGTGCAGCCTCGCAGCTTATAGGCGAGAGGGATCTCCACCATGTTTCTCATGACCCTCTTTTGGCAGGAGGAGAGTCTGAGAGCATCATCTCTCACGTTTCCTTTTGGCCCTCGACCAGGCTCCGAACTGGGAAGCAAGGAAGAAAATCACAAGCCAAAGAAGCAGTACTCAACTTACTATGAGGAGGGGGAATGTAGATTTCCTTCATGAAATCCACACCTCACCCCTGGACTCCCTGCACTGTAACTGTCTAAAACAGCAGCTAAAGGGAAGTGTCACATAAAGGTACAGCAAATGCAATTTCCCAGCCCCCCCCCCACACACCTAATGAAAATACTCAAAGGCTGGCTAGAAGCATTGCTCTTGCAACAATTACCTCTTCTGAGAACGTCTGCAGCTGATCTTTGGAATAAACATACTGCCAGATCCTCTCCATGTCATTCCAGTCCCGGACAATGCCATGTTCCATGGGATAGCGGATGGATAACAATCCTCTGTGCTCCTGAGCAAGGAAAGAGTAAGAAATCTGTTGGAGCAGGAGCAGACACCCAGAGCATTTTGATCAGGATGATGATGGCATGTCCCCAGTACTCAATGGCTTTGGGGTGCAGTATCACAGCCCCCAATCCTGCCCCTTTGAGGAGGTCTAGCTTTCTGGACTCAATGCCTTCTTTGACATACAGAGTGACACTCCCTCCAGTATGTCTTTCCTATAGAGTTTACATGTAGAGGTAACTCATAGAATCATAGAGTTGGAAGAGACCACAAGGGCCATCCAGTCCAACCCCCTGCCAAGCAGGAAACACCATCAAAGCATTCCTGATATATGGCCATCAAGCCTCCGCTTAAAGACCTCCAAAGAAGGAGACTCCACCACACTCCTTGGCAGCAGATTCCACTGTCGAACAGCTCTTACTGTCAGGAAGTTCTTCCTAATCATGTTTAGGTGGAAACTTCTTTCTTGTTGCTTGAATCCATTGCTCCGTGTCCGCTTCTCTGGAGCAGCAGAAAAAAACCTTTCACCCTCTTCCATATGACATCCTTTTATATATTTGAACGTAGCTATCATATCACCCCTTAACCTTCTCTTCTCCAGGCTAAACATACCCAGCTCCCTAAGCCGTTCCTCAAGTCATAAGGCATCATTTCCAGGCCTTTGACCATTTTGGTTGCCCTCCTATGGACACGTTCCAGCTTGTCAGTATCCTTCTTGAACTGTGGTGCCCAGAACTGGACACAGTACTCCAGGTGAGGTCTGACCAGAGCAGAATACAGTGGTACTATTACTTCCCTTGATCTAGATGCTATACTCCTATTGATGCAGCCCAGAATTGCATTGGCTTTTTTAGCTGCTGCATCACACTGTTGACTCATGTCAAGTTTGTGGTCTACCAAGACTCCTAGATCCTTTTCACATGTACTGCTCTCAAACCAGGTGTCTCCCATCCTGTATTCGTGCCTTTCATTTTTTTTGCCCAAGTGTAGTACTTTACATTTCTCCTTGTTAAAATTCATCTTGTTTGCTTTGGCCCAGTTGTCTAATCTGTTAAGGTCAGTTTGAAGTGTGATCCTGTCCTCTGGGGTATTAGCCACCCCTCCCAATTTGGTGTCATCTCCAAACTTGACCAGGATGCCCTCAAGCCCATCATCCAAGTCATTGATAAAGATGTTGAATAAGACTGGACCCAAGACAGAACCCTGTGGCACCCCACTAGTCACTTCTCTCCAAGATGAAGAGGAGCCATTGATGAGCACCCTTTGGGTTCGGTCAGTCAGCCAGTTACAAATCCACTGAATGGTAGCATTGTCTAGCCCGCTTTTTACCAACTTCTTTACTAGAATATCATGGGGCACCTTGTCAAAGGCCTTGCTGAAATCAAGATAGGCTATATCCACAGCATTCCCTTCATCTACCAGGCTTGTAATTCTGTCAAAAAATGAGATCAGATTAGTCTGGCATGACCTATTTTTCAGAAACCCATGCTGACTTTTAGTGATCACAGAGTTTCTTTCTAGGTGCTCACAGACCGTTTGCTTAATGATTTGCTCTAGAATCTAGAATGGTATTGATGTCAAGCTGACTGGGCGGTAATTGTTTGGGTCCTCTCTTTCCCCTTTTGAAAATAGGGACAGCATTTGCCCTCCTCCACTCTGCTGGGACTTCGTCTGTTCTCCAGGAATTCTCAAAGATTACTGCCAGTGGTTCTGAAATCACCTCTGCCAGTTCTTTTAATACTCTTGGATGTAGTTCATCTGGCCCTGGGGACTTGAATATATCTAAACTAGCCAAGTATTCTTGTACTACCTCCTTACTTATTCTGGGCTGTGTTTCCCCTGCTGAATCATCTGCTCCATATTCTTCAGGTCGGGCATTGTTTTCTTTTTTGGAGAAGACTGAGGCAAAGAAGACATTGAGGAGTTCTGCCCTTTCTCTGTCCCCTGTTCGCATTTCACCATCTTCTCCTCTAAGTGACCCCACTGTTTCCTTGTTCTTCTTCTTGCTACGGACATACCCATAAAAGCCCTTTTTGTTGCTTTTAACCTCTCTATTAAGCCTGAGTTCATTCTGTGCTTTAGCTTTTCTGACTTTGTCTCTACACGTGCTGGCTATTTGTTTGAATTCCTCTCTGGTGATTTCCCCCTTTTTCCATGTTTTGTACATATCCCTTTTAAATCTTAACTCAGTTAAAGGTTCTTTAGATAGCCACCCTGGCTTCTTTAGGCACCTTCCATGTTTCCGTCTCATTGGTATTGCCAGAAGTTGTGCTTTTAATATCTCCCTTTTAACAAACTCCCAACCATCATGAACTCCCTTCCCTTTTAGTATTTCTGTCCATGGGATTTCATCCAGCGTTTCCCTAAGTTTTCTGAAGTCGGCTTTCTTAAAGTCTAGAAATTGAGTCTTAGTATGCTTGGTTGCCCCTCCTGGTTCTCCTCCTGGTTCTCTGCACTCCACCAAGATCCCGTTATCCCTACTATACCAGTGCTGTCTGCTAAGACCTGGCACTCTAGTTCATCCATCTTGGCTAAGAGTCTCCTAACCTTAGAGCATGCACACATCTGGACAGTCTCTCTCTTCCAAGTCTCTTGCATTTTAACTGTGGCGCTTTGGTCTCTCTGAGCTGCCATCCTGTGCCCCTGCACTCACAGTGCCTTGTTCTATGCTACCCCCATTTAAATTTTCATCCATTTTATCTTCTTCATCCTAAGGGAGAGATTTGTTCTGAGCCAGACCCTCCTCCGCTCCTGTCAGCCCAACACCACACAATGCCAATCAGTTTAAAAACTGCTCTGCCACCTTTTCTCATTTTAGGCACCAGCCGTCTGTTTCTATCCTGGCTCAAGCGGAGACTGTCCCTTTTGTACAGGCCTGGCTTCCCTCAGAATACTCCCCAATGCCCAACAAATCCAACTCCTCCTCTCGACACCACAGACTCATCCACTCATTGAGACTACAAAGTTAGTCCTGCGCATGAAACCAGTAGCATTTCAGAGAAAGCTACCTTGGAGGTCCCAGCCTCCAGCAACCCACCAGCGACCTAAATTTGGCTTCCAGGATCTCACGACTACATTTCCCCATGTTATTAATACCAACATGCGCCACTAGCTCCTCCCCAGCACTCTCTACTAGGCTATCTAGGCAAATATGCAACACCCACAACCTTTGCAGCAGGCAGGCATGTATATCCATCACACGCCCAATTATCTATGTTTTTAATGATCGGTCTACTCTAAGTGGGACCCTACAGGATGACAGCCTATAAATTTCTGTCAAATGCAAAGGGAACACACACAAAATAGGGAGCCAACACCCACCTCTCCCCCCCCCCCCCAAACACACACAGAGGCAGGGTGGACTTTACCTCTGCTTTGGGTCCAATGAAAAGGTCTCCTTCCAGCGCCCCAGCCATAACCCGGACATGTTTTGGACGGCCCACACTGACAAGAAAAAAGAGACTGATTATTTGTCTACACTGCAAGGTGAGTGTTATGAACCATGGCATGGTTATGAACCATGGCAATGAATTTAAAACAAAACAAAAACACACCCTCACTAGGCACATATTGTCTTCAAAAACTACCACACTTTATTATTGATGAGGCAATCAATCAAATATCACAGCAACACTCACTAGTTTGGGAAGCAGTATTTGGGGATCTGATCTCCAGCAAAACCAGCCTTCACCACACCGGAACCCTGAAGAAAGAAGAAAAACCAGTTAAGACAAAGGGGAAAGACTTTTCAGAGCAAGACAAAGTCAGAGAAACATTTCCTAAAACTCATGAGGACTGACCAGCAGCCGTTACTTCAAAACTTACACCATGAGCTCCGTTCCTCTTTGGGGTTTAAGTCACCTTTCAGCTTCTATTTAGTTCCTGAGTCACCACAGATTGAAAGATAACATGCACATAACTTGCAAAGCATTTGAGGCATACAAATGCTTCACACAAGTCCTTTCCTTCAAACATTACCAATGGGAAGGACAACAACTCAGTGACCGACTCCATGTTTCACACAGCATGCTGAAGTCCCTGGTATCTCCAGTTACGCAAAAGGCTGGGGATGATCACGGCCTGAGAACCCAGAGAACACTACTGTCTGAGATGACAGTTCTGGGATACATGGAGTATATGAGGTAGCATCATATGATTTTCATGAGTAGGGCTTAGTATCAAAATTCCTACCCTGCTGGTATAACTAAACAACTCTGTAAAACCAAGAGCAAGGCCCATCCAATTACAACTCCATGGGCACATAGAGGGTGGCCGCCCACAGCTTCCTCCAAGCCAAATTAAAGGCAATTAAAGGAGGAAGGGCTCCAGGCAAGATTAAGAGATCTCAGATCAGAGGTCTGCCTACAAAACCCTGGAAAGCTGAGTTTAAGACCCACTCCCTGATTAGATGGCCCTCTGGTCTCGCTCCCAAAGGCTCAAAATCACTGCTTCATCTCAGAAATGTGGAAGCCAAGGCAGAGTGAGTGCAAGGAAATAACTTCCCATGGCACAAGAATCCAAACCAAGAATAGAAGTTGAGCCTGATTTTCTTTCAGTCACAAGATCTGCCTCTTAGTTCTCCAGGCCGATGACAAAGATTCCCAATGGCTGTGTAGGAAGGCAGCCACTCCCCCCACCCCAGCCTAGTGACAAGGTCCATGGTTCAGCACCTTCTTTGAATGGAAAGAGAAGTGAAAAACCCTACTGTGCCCATCCTGGAGAATAATGTAGCAGCTCAGCTGACTAGTCTTGCCAGCCTCCAAGAGCAGCTATGATGCTGGGCTGCTCTCATTCCTGTTCCTAATTATTTCTTTGCAGCATGAATAAGCAAATCTCTTTCAGACACACCCCAGCAATGGGCATAAACAGGCCAAACACCTTCACACAGTCTGAAGACAGTCTGAAGACAAGAGCTATCAGCAAAATCACTTCCCTAGAAAATCCAATGCCAGACACTTCTCCTGTGTTCCTGTTCTTGTACTCGCCCAAGTTTTATCCGAAAGGAACACGGGGAGCCTGGAAACATTGCAGACAGGAAATTCTCCAGGCACCTTTCCATTCCCAAGACTATGAACGCTCCTACAAGTTATATCTTCAACAAACATATTCCCAAACAGCTAAAAATAGTTTTAAAAACAGTACAGAAAACAAGTTTAAAAGCAATTAATACAAAATTAATACCTAAGACACGAGAGCTTTTTGTCTACCTGGAAAACCTTTCAAAACAAAAATGTCTTCCATTGTTTCTGGAAAGTACAGCTAGTGAGCACATGTCATCTCAAAGCTGAAGAATGGACTCCAGACGGCAGTACTTTGGAAAATCCAGAGTTTGGTCAGTATATATAAGGATTCTTTCAGGCAAAATTTGCCTCTATAGTGTTGGAAACCATCACTAGATAGCGATCAGACAAAAAAAGAAGATGTCCACAGTTTTGCCACCACTTTACATCGCATCTCCACCTCTGAAAAGATTCAATACCTACACAATTTTTCTTCATACATGACATGCATATGCAGTGGAAAATTTTCTGTGGAAAAAAAAACAAACTGGAAAATTTTCTGAAAATATTTCCAATCTTTATTTTTCTGGGTTACATTTTCCATTCATAAGATCTTTAGCAATAATGAATAGATGACAACTGCAAATATAATAATCATCATCATCATCCATCCATCCATCCATCCATCTGGCTGAGTTGCCCCAGCCACTCTGGGCGGCTTTCAACAAAACATAAAACACCCCCATCATTCTGCCCAGACACTGAGGTCCAGGGCCGAGTGTCTTCTGCCGGTTCCCTCACTGCGAGAACCCAAGTTACAGGGAACCAGGCAGAGGGCCTTCTCAGTAGTGGTACCCACCCTGTGGAATGCCCTCCTATTAAGATGTCAAGGAAATAAACAACTATCTGACTTTTAGAAGACATCCGAAGGCAGCCTGTTTAGGGAAGTTTTTAATGTCTGATGTTTTACAATTTTTTATGTGAAACCCAGCCAAATGGGTGGGGTATAAATAATAACATTATTATTATTATGATTACTACTACTACTACTACTACTAATATGGAGAGGAAGGATACTGCTAAGAATGTTAAGCACTAAGAATGCTAAGTTACTTTTAGTCCTAATCACCAAAAGCTAGTATCAACGAAGGTATTTCATCACTTAATAACTATGTATGATAACTTCTTAATAGAATGTGCTGTACAACAGCAATAAAAGCAACAAGAGCACTATAAGGAATGGTTTAGTAATAATTGTTAACACAATTCAGACTAAAGTATTATTTTGTAAAACAAATAAAAGTGCCATGACAACCCCCCAGATTCAATTCCCATAGCAGATATTGGAGTTCCAGTTGTGAAGAGAAGAATCCTATATCCTTCTTAGTCCAAGTCTCTCTCTCTTGACTTTCAGGCAGAGACCCTTTCCAATCATTTGCTAACTTGATCCTTTTAACAGGAATTCAAACCTGGTTTTAAAGAATGTATGTAAAGCAAGGGATTTCCCAACACTATAAACACAATTTACTGTTTTAATGATTTTATGTACATTGCTTTGCAATCCTCACCTTGAAAACATCTAAAACAAAAAATAAATATGTTAAATGACCATGGTGATTGGCCATGATGGACTATATGGCATCTTCAGGATCTGAGGCCCCTGAACTATTCAGCACTGGAGAACAGCAGGAGAGCTAGTCCCTTCATGACCTGCTTGTTGGCTGTGCAAAACCAAAGGCTTGCATAGAAAAGCTAGGAGCAGCCAAAAAGGTCCTCAGACATTGTTGGCTACAACTCCTATCAGCCCTTACCAGCAAATGGTCTGGCATGATGGGAGTTGTAGTCCAACAACATCCCATTTCCCCATCCCCAGAGAGCGCCTTGGCCTGATCTAGCAGATGCTGCTGATGTTCTTATGTCTAGTGGGCAGCAGCTCCCCAGGCAGGAGGAGGGAAGCGGGGGCCACGGTGCTCCCGAGCGGGAAACATGCTCGGCTCCTGCTCTCCTTGACGATGCTTTCTTCGGGCAATGCAGACGAGAACGGCAACAGCAACACCCCCCCCCCCCAAATCACAACGGTCATTGAATAACAGCAGCCTTTTCTTTTTAAAGGGGCCGAGTGACGGTCTGATGGACCGCCTTCTCCGCCGAGCCTCATAGAGGCTTAGCAAGGCTGAGGGAGTTTCAAACCCGCGCTGGCGTTTTGTGGAATGGCGTAAAGCAGAATTAAAGCAGAATAAACGGAGCAAGGCGCCTGGGCCTCGCCATCTGCTCGTCCGCAGGGATCGGGGCAGGGCGGGGCCCGTCCCGCCAGCGCAGGCCCCACCCAGGTCCGGCTCCTCCTCCGACCGGCGCCGCAGCCACCGCCCGGCGCCGCAGCCACCGCCCGGCGAAGCTCCTTCGGCCGGCCGCACTCCCGGCCCTGCCGCCCCGCCCGCCGCGCTTACGTTGTCAATCACTACGGGCTGGTTGGCGATGATATCGTAGGACTCCATGGCCGGGGCCGCCGCCGCGGGGCCAAGCCGGGCCCAGGACTCCGCGCTGCCCGCCCCTCGCGATGCTCCGCCGCTGCCGTGGCCCGGGAACCACCACCCAGTGCGGCGCAACCTAGCCCACTGCCCGTGTCCGCCGCGGAGGAAGGCGGAACCAAGCTCCGCTTCACGCTCCCTCACCCAATCGAAACCCCCGACAGCAGCCAACAAGCCAAGAGACGCGCCTGCCCGGGGTGCGGCTCCCGCTTTGACAGCTGCCAAACTATTGGCCCGCTCGTCTGAGAGGGGCGGGTCTTCCGCATCAAGCTTAGTGGAGTGGGCACACTGCGGGAGGGAGCGGGGAAGTGGGAGTGATGTCATATCGCGGCTCTTAAAGGGCCAGAGGCGTCGCTTTGCTCCCCATCCTGATCTGCAAGACGGAACTGGGGCTGCCTGAGGCGTGTCCACACTGGGTGTTGTGGCTGCCTCCTCGGAAGTAAATCCCGGGTGGAAACATAAGGGTTTGCTTTCATGGAAATATGCTGAGGTCAGGATTGTGAATGGGTAGTCGAGTGAGCTACTGCTTTACCAGCGGCACATTCACACGTAACTTGTCAGAAAATGATAGTGTTGATGCAGCCCTTGACAAAGCATATATGATAAAGGAGGTCAGCAGCATGTCGCACTCTTGGAAAGGTAAAAATCGGCTTCTCGTGGTTAAGAAGCATGTTATCCAGTGTTCGTGCCCCCCCCCCAATAAACATATGAATCTGCTGCACCAGGCAATGGCCCATCCTTCTAGTCCAGCATCCTCTTCTCAGAGTGGCCAAGCAGGTGCCTGTGGGAAACCAGGGAGCAGAACATGAGCGCAAGAGCAACACACCTCCCCCCCCTTTCCAGCAAGTGGTATTCGGGAGCATTGCTAAATGAATCTATGAACCCCTTGAAAGCAACCCCCATGTGCCCAACTCGATCGCTTCATAATACCTGTTCCACATTTGTAAGCACTTGTGGCACACTCATGTATTGTGGCAGAACCTGCACTTTGGAACTCCCTGCATATTGAGATCAAGCAGAAGCCTTCACTGTACTCTTTTGGGCTCCTGCTAAAACCATTCTTAGTTGCTAAAACCAGTTGCTTAGAAGGTTGAGCTACCGGAAATTTTAATCTGTCTTAGTATTTTAACTTTTGAATGCTTTAAAGTAGGGTTGTGATTTCCCCCCCTCACTTTTATTGTTTTATCTTTTTGTAAACTGCTTTGATGCTTTTTTACAATTTTATGAAATGAATAAAATAATAATTATGGGACTGTAAAGATTATTAATAAATTTCTTTTGGCATAAGCCTTTGGGGACCAGAGTCTAAACCTGGCAAACTCCCTTCACAGTAAGTTACGGTACTATGAGATGTCTTGTAAAAAGTTGTGAATGAACATAATAAATAATAATCACCATCATGTCTACCAGAATCCATTTTATTCAGCATACTTATCTAGTACAGTCATTGATATCCCTTCTTTCAGGATATGAAAATTTCCAAGGCAATGGAAAAATAACATTAAAATGTGTGTGTTTTATAGCCACATTTCACAGTATCCACTCTAAAGGTCATCAGGTAGGCACGGATGTCTTCTCCTGGGATCTTTCCCACAGTGGTGGGTGGCCTTGTGGAGCAAGGGAGTTCCCTACATTTGCAGGCTTGCACTCCTCCCAAAAGTTCAGGGCAGCATAAATGTCCTGACCTTTCCCCACATTCCACCTTCACAACAACACTGTGTAGGAGGTTCAGCAGATTGATGGTGATCCATGCAAAATCACCAGTGAATTTGGGAGCAAGGATTTAAATCTAGAGCAATATTCTGCACTGGATCTCAGCACTCTGCATCATAGCTGCCAAGTTTTCCCTTTTCTCACGAGGAAGCCTATTCAGCATAAGGGAATTTCCCTTTAAAAAAAGGGAGAACTTGACAGCTATGCTCTGCATTTAGATAGCTAGTGATTCCTTCTGACCTTTCATCTTTCTGTGTTGAATGTGCAACAATGCCATTTATGTGTATCCACAAAAAAGGAGGGGCCAGGAAGAAACTGCAACCAAATAAAATGTCAATAAAAGGAATAAGGAAGCAAGGTTGGAACGAGTTGCAATGTTCATTTGATTCCCAGGTAGGTTTATTGCAGCTGCTAGGGAACTTTGGCCCTCCAGATGTTGCTGAAGGACAACTCCCATTCTCCCTGGCCATTAGCTATGCTGGAGCTGATTAGCGGAGTTGTTCAGCAACATCTGGAGGGCCAAAAGCCACCACCCCACCCACCCCGGCTGACTGGAAGGCTCTCTTTGGGGGCAAAGATAGAGAGGCTAATGATCAGGGAAGGTGAGTGCTGCAGCCTAATACTACTAATACTAATACAGTGGTGCCTCGGTTTATGAACACAATTGGTTCCGGAAGTCTGTTCATAAACTGAAGCGAACTTTCCCATTGAAAGTAATGGAAAGTGGATTAATCCGTTCCAGACAGGTCCGCAGAGTACTCAACCTGAAGCGTACTTAACCCGAAGCATGGGTGTAATTGGTTCCGGAAGTCTGTTCATAAACTGAAGCGTTCATAAACTGAAGCAAACTTTTCCATTGAAAGCAATGGAAAGTGAATTAATCCGTTCCAGATGGGTCCGCGGCATTCGTAAACTGAAAATTTGTAAACCGAGGTGTTCGTAAACCGAGGTTCCACTGTACTCAATTATTATTCATATGCCACCCATCTGACCAGGTTGGGGTGGCTTCCAACAGATTTAATTTAAAACACCAATAACCTCTGGAGGGCAACAGCAGGTGCCCTGTGGCCCAGTTTTAAGCCTTACAGGAGGAGGCTTTGGCTATTTGATCCTCACCAAAGTACAGTACTGTACAGTAAACCCCTGGAATACCAAGGCCGAGTGGGCCCTGGGGACTTTCCTAGAGAAACTGAAACGAGTAGTACAACCCCTGTGTTCTGGTAAGAGTCCAGTCCTGGCTGTTGCATCTTGCATGCTGTGGGGTTGGGCTACGATCCTCGCCCCATTTACCTGGGAGCGAGTTCCACTGCATTCAGCTGGACTTGGACACGTCTCGCGTTGTTGCTCCAGCGAGCACAACGAACTTTCGGAGCGGAGCGGGGCCTGGCAGGCAGCAGGCGGCTTCCCGGCAGGTGAAGCTCCTCCTCGCGAGCGGAGAAGAGCCTGGTGCGTCCGAGCTGCTGGGTGTGCAGCCGCCGAGGGCGCCGGAGCAGCAGCGGCCCACCGGCGGAGGCGGGCGGGCGGCGCGTCCCGAGCAAGGAGCGGGAAGCCGAGCGAGGCCCGAGCGAGCGCGCTTGGTGCCGCCGCCCGAGGGAGCCGTGGGGCCCGCGGGGCGTTGCGCAGCCTCGGCCGCTGCTCCGTCCGGCCACCAGGCCGCATCTCCGGGCTGATCGCGGGAGATGGCAGACGCGGCGGCCCCCGGGGAAGCCTCGGAGAGGTAGGGCTGGGCTCCGCGTGCGAGGCCGAGGCCGCTCGTGTGAATGGCGACCCCTTTCCCCCACCCCTTCTGGCCCGGCCCACTTCTATCTAAAGCCGAGGTGTTTCGGGGGGGGGGCATCCTTTCTGTTAAACCTCTTTTTGCTTCGTTGCCTCCGGGTGCGAAGGAGGCCGCCGGCCGGGGAAGCCAGGCTGACGCTTCCGAAGCCCCCAAGAGGTTTCGTTTCCAGAGAGCCGAGAGCGATCATTTTGCTATCGCTCCTTTTCTCCGAGGAGCTCAAGGTCTCCTCCTGCGGCCCCTCCATCTTCGCCACAGCCCCGTGAAGCCGGCTCGGCTGAGAGAGAGAGAGGGGGGGGGCTGCTCCAAGGGCCGCTTCGGTGGGCTTCGCGAGGGCCGGGCTTTGACCCCCGGCTCTCGCAGACCCCGCTAGGGCAGCCCGTCAGCCGCGAGGCCCACAGGGCGCTTCTTTGCGGGAAAGGACTCGCACTTCTTGCCTCAGGTGAAACGGAAATTTAAACTCACAATTTCCTCTAAAACCTTGCAGCGCTTTTTTGTCCAGAGATGGCAGAAAGACAAAATGAGCGTCTCCAGCAAATCGCAGGAGAGCTTTTCCCAAGTTTCTCTCCCAACTGTCACCACATGTGCCGATTAGTGTTGTAGTCCAAAACATCTGGAGGGCGCCAGGTTGGGGAAGGCTCTTTTGGGAACCCAGGCCTCTCTCTAACCGGTTTTCCACACATTTAGAAAAAACCGACTTGGTTGTCTGTATATTAATAAAATGGTAATGCTGCCCTCTGATAGATATCCAATGTGGCTTACAATAAAATAAATGAAAAGAAACACAAAAAATAAAAGACGAGTAATTAAACAGTAGGGTGTAAGAGCCACATCAAAGCAATCCTATGTTAAATCTAAACTGGTGAAATAAAATGAAATTGAAGTGAAATGAAATGAAATGCCCTTCAGCTGCCTGGTGCTGAGGGAAGACATTAGGGTGAGATTAAAGCAAGCTTCCCATCCCAGAAAATGTTGTCAGTTGAGCACCTTTTATATAAAAGATGCCTGAGGTCCCACAGTCTCACTCAGGACAAGGTGAGCAGCAGAAATCCAGATCAATAAGGGTTGCTCAGAGTAAACACATTGCAACCAATGGCCATGAATCCACTGATTTCAATGGGTCCAAGATGAGCTAGCATTGCATACAACCCGTCAGCTGTAACCCTTTATTATACAGATGTTGCCATGGATGATGGGAGTTGTAGTCCAGCAACATTTTGAGGCCTACCATTTCCCCTTCCCTGCTATAAACATATACCTGGACTGGAGGAAATCCCAGGTATGTCTGAGCAAGAAGTGTATAGGATTGTGGGGTTCATGGCCAGGCTGTGGGGAACTAGTCATGTGAGCTATCATGTCAAGGTGATTGAGAACAAGGAGCCACAAATCAGGAAGTCCCACATTTAGATCTTGCATACTCCTATATCTGCTCCTGTTCTTTCCCAAGCCTCATGCTTTCATCTGCAGTATTACTGGGACACACTGGGTGTGCCGACCTGCACTACACCTGTGCCTCAGGCATATCTCAGGACCTGTTTTCAGAGCTAGTGCAGAAGGATTACCGTGGCTGATGGCATAGTATTGTTGGAAACTGCTGGGGAACCAGCAGGGACCACAGGCTCCTGTCCAGGCTGTGGTCAGAGCGAGACATTCTTGAACGATGTGAAAAGCATCCTGTAGCCCAAGTACGGTACCTGCTGGACTCTGGAAAATTCCTTTTGTCTTCCCATGGCTTTCCTTTTAGAGCAGGGATGGGTCCCAATGAGTCTCCTGATCTGACCCCTGGCCTCTTCCCAGGCCCCTGCCATTTCTTCTTGATGCTCACCTTTATTTCAAATCGGGTGAGCAGTGTGGTTAAACCTCCCTCTCCTGTGTCCTGCTCTCGTGCTGCTCAGCTGAGCCCTGGAAAACAGCTCTGCAGTGGAAACTGGGTGTGTGTGTCTGTTTGTGTGTCTGTTTGTGTGTCTGGTTGAGCCCTGTCCCCAAGCTCCCCAAGGAGGAAGAATGTGGGTTGTGGGCTGTGCAAGGGGAGTGCATGTCTGTGCCCATGCTTGTGGTATGGATGGTGCTTGTGAGTTTTGGCCCTGTCCACTACTGGTAGGCAGCCCCGCCCCACCCCACCCCACCCCACCCACTTCTCCCAGGGGAAAAAAAGTCAGGGGAAGGTTCTCTGTCCTGGTCTTGAGCCTGGAAAACACAGCCTGGCCTACCCTGTATCAAGTTCTTTTCTCTGGGCCATACTTTCAGAATAAAAACATGCTCACACCACACCAATTTTTTTATTGATAAGAAATATATTGGAAAACACAAAAAAGCAACTCCTGGCAGTGCTTGATTTATAACATAGAAGACATCCACTTTATAATATTATCCAGAAATTATAAAATAGTGCAGCTACATAAGAGCACAAATCATTCCCAAAGTAGAATTATAAGCAAGCCTCTTACAAATGTGCCTTAAGTATGTATACAAACTGAATGAGAGGTGTGAGCTGTTCGATGCTCTTACTCTCATATATGCACACTACATTGCACTGGTATCCTATACTATTCTGAAATGTTCAAATGTTGCTTTGACTGTCCTTGAATCTTCCTGCCACACTTGCCCATCTCCTGCCACACCCTTTCAGAGCCACTGATTTACACATTTACAAGCAATGGGGGCAGTTACGTCAATATATGGCAAGACTGGTTTAACCATGGGGCATTGCAACTTTCTTATATCTGCTGCTGCAACAGTTATAACAATCTCTTGCTTACATGCTCTCATGGTACTCTTGCAAACACACCCTTCATCTTCCAACTTTCATTTACTTGTCACACAGATTTCAATTTTTTAAAATTACCGGTATTTAATTCCTTTATAATTTTATCCTCCTACACTACCTCAATCCTATCACATATCAGTCTTATGACTTAGGGAGTTTAAAACCTTACCTTGCGCAGCTTCTTATGCACCTTCAAACTGGCAGAACAAGTGACAGCTATGCTCTCTCTCTCTCCCCCTCCCTCCCTCCCTTCACCCCACCCCCACCCCACCCCCAGGCACTGCTGGGTCTGTTTTGGCACAGAGAGCGATGACCGCTCAGCTGAGTGGGTCTGCCCCTGCCGCTGCAAAGGCTCTACCAAATGGATCCACCAGGCCTGCCTCCAGCGGTGGCTGGATGAGAAGCAGAAAGGCAACAGCACAGGCAGTGTGAGCTGCCCACAGTGTGGAACAGAGTATCGCATTGTCTTCCCCAAACTAGGTGAGTTGTAGTGGTGGCCTGGCTAGCCCCATTCCCTGGTGTGGCTAGACTGAGTCCCTACCAAAATTGTGGAGCTACCCAGCAAAGCCAGGTCCAAGGCAAGGTGTGTTTAAGCAGCAGGTGAGCTGTCCAGCCAAGGATTTCCACTCGGCTAGGGAACACACAGTACTCTTTCTGGGGTAGTTTGCCCACCCTTGGTTCCCACCCTGCGCTCAGCTCTCACCAGTGGATCCTAGCAGGCGACAGCAGCCACACCCCAGGAATGGCTTCCACTGGCTGGCCAAACCAGGTGAGGGGAGCCAATGGGTCTCAAACCCTCGGGGCCAAACGGATTGCTCTGCTTTCCTTTGGACCACATCAGCAAGGCCAAGAGGGGGGTTTTGTCGTCTACAGCCACAGCAGGCACTGTGATGCTACAATGGGTTGACTTTGCCTCCGGAAACGCATTCCATTTTCATTTGGGAGAGACGGATGCCAACAACCAAATAGCCAGGCAGCAACATAGCAGTTGTGTAGCTGTTCCTACAGCCTTCCTGGAGTGTCAGCAGGGTCCTGATCCAAAGGTGCACATCCAGTTATTGAGCCCAGAGATGGAGGCCTTGTTGTACTGCCAAATACATACATTCTGGCATTTAGTTTGGCCATCAGCTTGGCCTTGCTACTTCCTGTGTCCCTGGGATCTTGGGGGTGATAAAGGAAGGTCTTTGGTTGGTGAGCATCCAGGCCCCTTCTGCAGACTTCCTGGGTGGGGGTGGTCTTGGAGATCCTGGGAGAAAGAAGTCTCACCTGGTTCCAGGTCCAAGCTGGGAGCATGAGTAAAACTCTGGCAGACTGGTTTTTTGCTCACCCTTCCTCTGGCAGCCGATTGCTGCTGTCAAAAAGGGAGGAATGCAGTGGTGGTCAGTGGCAACTTCCCTACCATGCACTTACACACAGAGAGTCTTTTTTAGGGACGGGGGTATGCAAAATATTTGGAGATCCCTCTCCTACCCATAGCAGAAGTGGTTCCTTCAAATCATTTTCTTGATCATTACATTTATATTCCACCTTTTCTCCAAGGAGCTCTCCATTTTATCCTCGGAACAACCCTCTTAGGTAGGTTAGGCTGAGAGAGGGCGGCAGGACTGGTTCAGGGTTACCCAGTGAGCTTTACAGCTCCTGAGCCCTGGTCTCCCTGGTCCCAGCACCTCTTTGGCTTCCCCTTCCCTGCGCAAATGCACACACACATTTTTTCTAAATTGTACTAGAATACAAGCCCCCATTACACAAAAATGAGCCGCTTATCTTCTAAGTAGTATCATTGCCTGGAAAATAAAAAATAATGTGTTACTTTTGGGGAGGAATTTGCAAAATTTGTTGGAGAGCAGCCTTATGCATGAGAGAGAGAATAATGCTGAAAGTTAATGAAGCAGGAGGGCACCCCCGGCTCCCCCGGTGTTTTTGAATTCCCTAGCAAAGAGCCATGTGGGCTGGAGCCGGTGGAGGTGGGGGCCAATGACTGGGGGGCTCCAGGTTCCCCATCCCTGAGCTAAGGGCTGCTTGGCTGGATCAGATCCAAAGTTGTGTGCTTCAGCGCTCTGATCTCCCACCACAGCCAGCCACCTGCCCAAGGGAAACTTACAATGTTGGCGAGCCTTTGCCAACCTGGTGCCCTCCAAATAATAAGAATAACAATTTCAGTCCCTCTCCAGGATAGGGAATTGCCCCAGTTCTCAGACATGGGAGCCAGCCAACCAACCACAGTGCCTTTGTCTTGGCAGGATTCAAGCTCAGCTTGTTTTTCCTCCTCCATCTCACCCCTATGTCCAGGCCAGGGACTGCTTAGCCTCTCCCAGTTCAGATGCTATGGAGAAATTGAGATGAGCATCCTCATGGTGTCTTATCCCAAAACTCCTAATGACCACTCTCAGCACCTTCCTATAGATATTAAATAGCACTGGAGATGAGTTGGTGCCCTGTGGCACTCTGTGACGTAGCCACCAGGGGACCGAGAAGCATTCCCCTAATGCCACTCTCTGGACTCAATCCAGGAGGTGGGACCAAAACCACTGTAGCACAAAATTCCCTGGAGTCAGTCCAGGAGGATGACATAGTCAGTGTCATTAAAAGCCAAAGCGAGATCAAGAGGGAGGAGCAAAGTCATAGTTTAATAATGTTGGACTACTTTGGAGAGTTAGCACATAGCTTGGAAGCAGGCCACTACTGAATACTTGTCTGATGAGAATCCTTGGCTGGCAAAGCAATTAGAGTGAGACTTCTAAGTGTGGAAAATGAGAAAGCGTATAGAATGATAGGGAAAACATTGGATAAGAAAGAGCTCCTATTCTAGCTAGTTGTAAATCCAAAGGAGCCATGCTTGCCCCTTGATCTCTGCAGCAGAGCAACAGTAGGGGGTTGTCCCCTCTCCTTTTCTGCTCCAGAAGGAAACGGGAGAGGAAGCTTGAAGTTAGGTCAGCAACCCTAAGAATCGGTCTAACATCAGAAGGAAGGCCAGCACAGGTGCAGAGGACAGTGAAAAAGTTTAAGAAGCTTGGAGGTCTACTTTCTCCCCATGCAAATGCTGTCAGCATTAATGCAAGCTGAGTTGCATCCCAACACTTCCAAGAAATAAAACAGCTCACTCGGTCCCATAGACCAGCAGTGGGGAACAGCCAGTGGGTCGGCCTAATGAGATCCCCTCCAGATCTCCCCAATGGACCCAGTAGGGGTTTTTTTGCACAAATCACACCCACATCGTATGGCATCAGTTGCAGGACAGGAAAAGGTGTCATGTATTGTACTAATAGTGATCCAGAGCAGAATCTTTAAGACATGGTTAGCAGAGTAAAAACTTTAACACATTGCAGTATTCCAAAAAAATAGACCAGAGGCAATTGCATTTCATCCAGCAGAGCTTTACTGCTACTTAAGACCAAATGAGCATAATGGTTACAAATCCAATACATTCAGGATTGGCACTGTCCATAAGAAATCCAGTTGCAGCAGACTTAACTTAAACTTACAGTAAATTATAATAAGACTAAACCTTTACACGGGCTTCCTCACCCTTGGCCCTCCATATGTTTTGAGACATCATCCCTGACCACTGGTCCTGCTAGCTAGGGATCATGGGAGTTGTAGGCCAAAAACATCTGGAGGGCTGAGGTTGAGGAAGCCTGCCTTAACACTAAGCATACTATGTACAGAACACTACACCAGAAGGAAAAGAGATAGAAAGAGAAAGTGAAGCCCAGGCTTCTTCTGGCCTCTTATTATAGTCAGCATGACCTTGACAGAAAAGATAACAGAACCAGTTTAGGCCAGCTGTACTCAGCTTCCCTGAAGGAATAACCCAAACATCATGAACCTTCTGCTTGTTTATTTCACACAGAGAAGCTTCCAGAACCCTCTAGAATTAATTAGGAAAGATCTCTACACATCATACACACAATACTTTCTGTACTAAGAAACGCAAACTGACAAAAGGCACACCTGGGAGCAGTGCCAGATTCAGGCCTGTTTGAATTTAGCACCTTTCCCTGTTGCAGTGTTTTCTGAAGGGATCTGCTGCACTCAAGAGCTCCCCATCACTAATGGGTGTATCCAGCCCCTTCCCAAAGCAACATGATAGGAAAATGTGCCAAATTCAAGCATTGCCAAAAGCAAAGCCATGGCTGCAAAGGAACAATTGGGAGCACACCCCCTGCCACAGGCTGGCATTTTATTATGATGTCTACTCCACTGAGGCCTCATCCATAGCATACATTTAAAGCACTATGATACCCTGTACACCGGCTCCCTCAGCCAGTCAAGCGAGATGAGCGCCGTAACCCCAGAATCATCCGCGACTGGACCTAATGGTTAGGGGTCCCATTACCTTTACCACTTTAAACCGTTGTGGCTTTCCCCAGATAATTCTGGGAACTGTAGTTAAGGGTACCAAGAGTTGTTAGGTGCTCCTTACTCCCCTCACAGAGCTACATTCCCAGAGTTCCTAATGAAGCGGGATTGATTGGCTCTGGGAACTGTAGCTTTGTGAGGGGAATAGGACGACTCTCAGTACCCTTAACAAACTACAGCTCTCAAAATTATCTGGGGGAAGCTATGACGGTTGAAGTGGGTTGCGGGTGGCGCTGTGGGTTAAAGCACAGGACTTGCCGATCAGAAGGTCAGCAGTTCAAATCCCCACAACGGGGTGAGCTCCCGTTGCTTGGTCCCTGCTCCTGCCAACCTAGCAGTTCGAAAGAAAGTCAAAGTGCAAGTAGATAAATAGGGACCGCTACAGCAGGAAGGTAAACGGCGTTTCCGTGTGCTGCTCTGGCTCGCCAGAAACGGCTTTGTCATGTTGGCCACATGACCTGGAAGCTATACGCCGGCTCCCTCGGCCAATAAGGTGAGATGAGCACTGCAACCCCAGAGTCGGTCACGACTGGACCTAATGGCCAGGGGTCCCTTGACCTTTACCTTTATGACGGTTTAAAGTAGTATCATAGTGCTTAAAATGTACAGCAGAAACCTAAAGCAGTCCAGCATGTTATAAGTTAGTTTTTAAGAAAGTTTTAAAAAAGAAATCACCACTTAGCGTTTGTTGGTTATTCAACTCATTTGGGCTCATTGGCAGGAATATTGGGAAGCCAGGAGCAGAAGGGGCCAGAATACCGAGGAAGCGGATAGACCCCTGCCTGTTCCTTTTTCCTTCTGTCTTGTGAGAGGACTTGGGATTTCACATCCACACCCCTCTTTTAAGGGAATCTCAGTGGCTGAGGGATGCGACACCTCTAAAGGGGCCTGAATCCCTAGGCTATGATCCTGGTGGTTGTTGAGAGCCCAAGCCGAGTGCCTGTAACATTGAGTTTCTGCTGTCCTTCCTTTGTAGGACCCTTGGTGTATTTCTTGCAACAAGTGGACCGAATTTTATCCAAAGTGAGCCCCTTCGCTGCAGCCGGCATTGTCGTGGGGACACTCTACTGGTCGGCTGTTACGTATGGGGCTGTCACTGTCATGCAGGTAAAGCAAAGGGGTGCAGGGAAAGAATGAATCAGATGGCCTTCAGCTCAGTCAGTAGCTTGAAAGTCACTTGGAAGTTTTATTACAATCGAGCAGTGGAGAAAATTTGTGAAATAAAATCATATGCGAGAAAGCTTAATGAGGCTGCACGGTTTAATCAGAATTGACAAAGGTTATGACTGATTAATCAGTGGGATAAAAAGGGGGGTGCATTCACACTATGATACCACTTTAAACAGTCATGGTTTCCTGCAAAGAATTCTGGGAACTGTCATTTGTTAAGAGTCGTTAGGAGACCCCTGTTCCCAGAGCTACCATTCCTAGCATGGTTGAACAGTCGATTCCTCTTCACATGTAACTCTGTGCACTTTGGAGCTCTGTGAGAGAAATGTGTGTGTGCAAATCTCAGCACCCTTAAACTAAAACTCCCAGAATTCTTTGGGGGAAGCAATGACTGTTTAATGTGATATCATAGTGCTTCAGACGGTTCTGAAGCTATCCAGTAAGAATCTGACCACTGGGGTTATATGAATGGAGTTTTATTCTCCTCACTGATGAAGGCAGAGGCCACCCGGCTTTCCCCACTGCATTGCTAATCCGTCTCTTCTCCTTTGGCAGGTTGTTGGTCATAAAAAGGGCCTGGATGTGATGGAGAGGGCAGACCCCCTTTTCTTGCTCATGGGGCTCCCCACCATCCCTGTCATGCTGGTGCTGGGCAAGATGATCCGCTGGGAAGACTACGTGCTGCGGGTGTGGCGGAAATACTCCAGCAAGCTCCAAGCCCTGCAGGCCTTGGTGCCAGGTGAGTGCCACCCTCTACTCGCTCCTCCTGGCCTGGGCATTTGCCTGAAGTTGATAGGCCGGGAGGTAGGCTTCCCCTGGACTCTGCATTTGACCATGATACTTGGGGAAGGAAGGGTGGGCCAACCGAAATTTATGGTTTGCGGATGAATCCCTCCTACAAAACAGTGGCAATTGGGAGCACCCTAGGACAGCTTTGTCCAACTTGGTGCCGCTACAATTCTCATTGGCCTCAGCCGGCTGGTGCACATTGTAGTCAGAAGCAGTGGGAGGGCACCAGGTTGGACAAAGCTGGACTATTCATGGAATTCACAAGAATATGGAGTTCCCACAGCCATCCCACTTCTGGACTAGGACTAGTTACTGGGCAAAGCACAGCTCTGCATCTGGGGCAGCAGGACAAAAAAACCCAGATCCCCCACTCCTTGTCCTTTTTGTAAGCCAAGAGGCTACCTGTATACTTAGCTTTACCAGTGGGAGTTGAATGGCATCTGAAGTTATGGACTATTATGCTTGGCAACAGCAGCACACACAAGAAGTAACTGCAATTGCCATGAGCAGCAGTGTGAACTGATCCATCCATGTGCATTTGGCCAGGATGCAGTGGAAAGAAGGACAGAGGCAAGGCATGTTCCTCCAGTGTGCAGAATAATAATAATCAACAGCAACAGCAAAAATTTGCACCAAGCAAAGTTTGCAATCTGTCCAAATCATGCTAAATGATGTTTGCATTTTTTAAAAAATTCTGCAGCTGTTCTTATTTTTATTAATCAGATTTTTAGCTCTCACTGTGTTTTTCCTAATCTGCCTTGCATCCTCAGGGATCAGCCGCCCTGTTCCGCACATCCCTCTCGCCGAGTCGCGCTACCAGAGTGACCACCTCTCCATCTCGCGCACGCTGTGCGGGGCCCTGGTCTTCCCCACCATTGCCAACCTAGTTGGCAGAGTCACCTTCCGCAGGGTGAACTCCAGCCTCCAACGTACCATCCTGGTGAGTGGAGAGACTGGGGAAGGAACTCTGGAGTCAACAGGGTGCAATACTTGGGTCAGAATTCAAGTATTTGAAGGAATCACTCCCTGCCACAGCACCCTAACGCTGCTAGCCCCGGTGGCAAGGCTGGGACAGCCCTCAGGTTAGCTGGCACAGCACATAGTTCATATGCAGAAGGTTTGGTGCACTGACACCTCTGGGTAAAAGGATTTCAAACAGCCAGGCTGGGAAGGACCTTTGTTGGAGATGATGCCCATTGGATTAGACTTGGCTTCTCCAACCTGGTGGCCTCCAGAAGTTTTGGACTACAACTCCCATCAGCCTGGTGTCCTATTGCTGTGCTGGTTGAGGCTGGTGAAAGTTGCAGTTCAGTCCATCAGGAAAGCATGCAGCTGCCAAAGTGCTGGGCCAGATGGACCTGCTTGTGGGATGCTCTCCCCAGGGAGGCCCACCTGGCACTTTAATTGCTTATCTTTAGGCACCAGGCAAGAACATGCCTCTTCTCCCAAGCCTTTGGCCAATTGAACAATATATAGTGTTTTAAACGGGGGGGGGTATTGCTTTGTTTATTATTATGTTATCCATGTGTTTTTATACTTTTATACTGTGATCTTCGGATGAAGGGTGGTATATGAATTTAATAAGTACAGTAACAATAATGGTCTGACTCTGTAGAAGGGGCTCCACTTTTCCACTTTGCTTTCTGGATTTATATCCTGCCTCTCCATCATTTAGGTCTTCCCTCTTTTTTTTAGGTGACTTGAAAATATGTTGCTTTCAGTCTGAGGGGGCAGGGGGAGGCATCCATACTGTAGAACCTGGAGGAAACCTGTAGATCCCTTTTGTCTTAAGCCAGGAGTCACCAATTTGCGTCCCCAGATATTTTTTGAGAGACACCAGCTCCTATCACCCCCAACTACTGGCCATGGGGGCTGCTGGGAGCTGGAGTCCCACAGCGCTGGGAGGGCAACATGTTGGCTGTCACGGAAGGCCAGTCCCCTCTGGTGTCCCCCTCTGGTGATGCAGAGGGCTCCTTCCTACAGCGCCACTGAAAGCGCTCAATCTTGGGCTTCCTCTCCCTCAGCTCTCACCTGGTAGCAGGCTGCCTCTGTGGCAGAGATGGGCAACGGGGTTCATTGCATCCTCCCTGCATGGAAGACCAGATGCACTCGGCACCTTCCGCCTCTGAACTGTTTCCATTCAAGCTGGTCATTATAAGAACCACAATTTTACTTTAAGAATTGGCACCCATGTTTTCTTTTTTCTTCTTCCCTCCTTGGCCCTTTTTTCTTTTGTGCTGTGCCTTTTAGACTGTAAGCCTGTGGGGAAAGGACTGTTTTGTTTAACTGATTGCTTTAACCCTGGAGTCTTTTGGCTGAAGAGCCGTGTCTAAATGCTCTAAAGAAAAAGGAAATCCTGGACTGGAGCAGATGATGATGATCTCCTCTCAGGAAGGCGCTTGAGGGAACTGCTCTTTCCTCCCTCCCATACCAAGTGGTGGTTCACATGGACCTGCCTCTCCCATGCTCAGCTTGGAGGTGAAGGCAAAAGAGGACTTTTGCTTCAGGAGGTGGTTTGGGGCTCTTGACTTCACCTACCCCTCCTTTTCTCTATTTCCCTGCCAGGGGGGTATTGCTTTTGTGGCCTTGAAGGGAGCCCTGAAGGTCTACTTTCGCCAGCAGCAGTATCTGATCCAAGCCAACCGGCGCATCCTCAACTTTGTGGAGAAAGGGGACATGGAAAGGAACTCCACTCAGCTCGATGAGGACAGCGGCAGTGAAGCAGGGCTCAGCTAGGGCAGGAAAGGCACCCATGCACGCTCTTCAAAAGAAACTGGATTTCTCTCTGGGATAGATTTTAGGCCAGTCGGCTCCACTCTCAAGAGAAAGCACTCGAGGCTTCTCTGCTGTGGATTGCGGCAAGGGCGAGGTGCTCCATTTAGACCAGACTGGGCAAAGTCTGCTTCTTCTTAAGCTGGTGTTTTATCGGCAGTCTGGCTCTTTGACTCTCTTCTGCATGGTTGCTCCCCTTGCACGGGTCTCTGCTCTGATCTCTTTGTAAACCAGGAGTTAAATAAAATAAGAGAGTCAAGCTGTAAGTGTCCTCTTTGTGGCCATGGAGAATTGCTACTGCTGCTTTACTTGGTTTATTGAAGAACAATGCAGAGGTTTGCTTGTTTCTTTTCCCAGCCTTCCCCAACCCAGTGCCCTCCAGGTGCTACGGGGCTACAACCCCCCTCAGACCCAGCTGGCCCGGCCAGTGGGTCAGGGCGGCTGGACATAGGGGCCCTGCAGCATCTGGAAGGCTACAGCTTCTCCCGACCCCAGGCCTGAGGCAGGCTGGTATGGGGAAAGGCTAGCCAGTCTCCTGCCAGGGGTGCAAAGAGATGGTGCAGCTCAGGTCTTTTTGGAAATGCAACTCTCTGTTTATGAAATCCTCTCTCCTCCCCACCCCCAGTACAGCAGACCACCCTCTGCATTAGCTTTTGCCAACTTGGCCCAGTCCCAACTCCATCAACTCTCATGAGAGTTGTCATCCAGAATGCTCTGCTGGTGCAGGGGGGCTCCCTCTTCCTCTCCTCCCCCTCTGCACCCCCAAATGTGCTCTGAAGGGGCCTCCTGCACCAAGCCCATCCTCAAAGGACAATGCCCACTGCTGAATTGGAGCAAGCATTGTTGGGTTTTCTCCAGTTTGACGTTTTCTCCAATTGAGCACAAAATAGCAGGTTTAGTGGGGGGAAGCGGCAGGGCCATGCCTAGAAAGCACGGGGCAAGTGGGAAATGGCTTGGACTCTTGCTTGCCAGGCATGGGGCAGGTGTGGACGAGCCCAGAGACTAAGGAGGAAGAAGCTGACTGGCAACGTAATAAAAGGAAGTGGAGGCTAAGCGAGGGCAGGCAGATGTGGATGTGGCCCCAGCAGCCCATAGCAAGAGCTGGCTTTGGCACTGCATACGACACCCCCATGGTAAGGTTACCAGATTTTTTTTAATGAATCCAGGGACACTTTTCAACATTAATGGATTTTGTATGGGGACAGATTTGTAAATCTGGGGACTGTCCCTGGGAAACGGGGGTGTCTGGTAACCTTACTGAAATATACTTGGAGTCGAGAGTGAATTTCATGCTCTTTATTCAGGTTGTGGTAGCAATAGAGGAAGAAGAGAAGAAGAATGGCTCTTTCCCCAAAAACGTCTGCTTATATACATTATTTACACAATGGGCCTTGCGTGATTGGCTACTTCAGGGCTGCACCTGTGGGCCAATCAGGTTGCGGATTGATTTCTGCCAGCAGCCTGATTGGCTGCTCCTGTAGGCCAATCAGGTTGCGGATTAACTTCTGCCAGCAGCCTGATTGGCTGCTCCTGTAGGCCAATCAGGTTGCTGATTCACTTCCATCTGGAGCTGGATTGGGTGGCTCCTGCAGACCAATCAGACTGCTGCATTCTGGATCCTATTGTTCTAGGATTCAGCTCAGTACAGTACATAACTCTTACCTCATGGAATCCAGCTGTTTACAGAAGGGAAAGGTCCCCCACCCCACGTTATCAGCTGATATTGATTTGCAAATTAAGTGGGCAAGGAGAAAGCAGCACTAGAGATGGTTCTGTCAATTGTCACAGAAGGCCAGATCTTATACCTTTTATTATTGGGACTAGACCAGAGGAGGCCCAAGGGGTTGTTATTTTTTATGGCATACCATTAAGGAGCCACTATGGTCTTCCCCTCCCAGAGCTGCAATTCCCAGAGTTCCCCGAGAAGAAGGATTGCCTGTTACACTGCTGGGGGACAGAGAGAGGGACTTCTAACAATTCTCATCACCCTTAACAGGCCACAGTTGCCAGGATTATTTGGGAGCAGCCAAAACTGTTAAAAGTGGCATCATAGCGCAGGGCGCAGGTGGCGCTGTGGGTTAAACCACAGAGCCTAGGGCTTGCCAATCAGAAGGTTGGCAGTCCCATTGCTCGGTCGCAGCTCTTGCCAACCTAGCAGTTTGAAAGCACGTCAAAGTGCAAGTAGATAAATAGGTACCGCTACAGCGGGAAGGTAAACGGTGTTTCCGTGTGCTGCTCTGGTTCGCCAGAAGTGGCTTTGTCATGCTGGCCACATGACCTGGAAGCTGTATGCCGGCTCCCTCAGCCAATAACGCAAGATAAGCGCCGCAACCCCAGAGTCGTCCGCGACTGGACCTAATGGCCAGGGGTACCTTTACCTTTACATAGCGCTTTAAATGCGTGGTGTGAGGGTGGTCTTTGAGCCAGTCGGGGTGTCTCAGCCTGGCCTACTTCATGGGGTTGTTTTGAAGATAAAACAGGGAGGGCAGAGAACCATGTACACCACCTTGAGCTCCTTGGGAGGAAAGGTGGTATATAAATGCCATGTAAAGCTTTTTCATCTTGCTAAGAGTCGCAACCTGTGGCCTCCCAGATGTTTTGGACTGCAGCTCCCATCAGCCCCAGCCAGCATGTTGTTTTGTCATTCAAAACATTTGATTGGGGAAGACTATGCAAGTTTGGGGGGGGTGTTGTTTGGACAGGATGGGAAAGTAGCATCTATCAGGGAGGTGCAGAAGCTCAGTGGTAGAGGTTTTCTTTCAATCAAACAGTATACAAATTTTGTTAAATGAATAAGACAGCAAGGTTATTGAATTAATTATGAAGGTTACGGACAGCCAAGCTGCTTCACTGAGAAGAGCAGCCCATGGCATAGACCCCAGGGTCATGTGAGAACTCATCCACCTAATTAAAAAATAGTAAAAGTGCATTCTTACTTGGCCACAAGGTGGTACTGGTGGTCTAAGGAATGACACGAAGGTTTCTCTCTGTCCCACATTTCCAAATACTGTACAGTGAATGGGTTTAAGGGTGTTTATTGTGGGATTGGTGTTCCTCACGCATACAGGCTTTTCATAGCATCCACATGGTATTGTGGGTATCGAAATGCCAGCCTGCATTCTCACCCCCCCATTTAATCCAGATATACATTTTCCACTGAAAATCCAATAAGGTTTTTTAAAACAAACAAACCTGTTGCCCTTAACCCCTTTGCCATATTAAGCTCCTAACTGGAAGCACATTAAGTTATGTTACCCAGCCAACAGAACAAGTACTGGAACATAAATTGCAAGCTCTTGAGCTACACAAAGTTCTTCTTATCCAGTGGAGTGGAATTGGTAGCTTAGGGGGTGGGCAGGATTATGGCTTGCCTGACTAGACTAAACTAAGGTCAATTGAGTCTAGCATTCTTCCAGACAGACATTTTGTGATGGGCTCATATTTTGGAATGCCCTGCCCAAGGAAATGTGTTGGCCTTTAGGAAAACCCTGAATACTTTTTTGGGAAAAAAAATTCAGTCTGCATTCTGGTGGCTTTATGATAGGTACAGTCAAGAACTTTTTTCTCTGCTACACTTGCTTTAAAACTCTTTATTGGTTTATCTTAAATCTTGGGGCTTTTAATGTTTTTTCTTGAAGTAGTTACAGGTAGGTAGCCGTGTTGGTCTGACGTAGTCGAAACATAAAATAAGTCTCTAAGGTGCTACTGGAAGGAGTTTCCTTGAAATGTTGAAATTCACCTCCGCATTAATTCATCATTGGCAAACCCTCTCATACCTGCTAGGTGGTGGTGGTGTGTGGGGGGGTGTTGTTCAATTCAGCTCCCACCTTCCCTGACCATTGGTCATGCTGGCTGGGGCTGATTGGATCTGGAGTTGAACAATATCCGGAGGACATACATTTCCCCACCCCCGGTCTGAGGGGATTGGACAGCTCTGCTTGCAATGCCTCTCCCCCAGTAGGCCCTCCCCATTCCATCTCCTGGCCAGCAGGATCCCTGGAGTCTTGCTGCCAGTAACGAACTCCCCCCAAAATCTCGCTTTGTGCTTGATTTAGATGCTTCCAGCAGTGCAACCCACATTGGGCCCCCTAGTTCCGCATGGTTGCTAAGTGACAAGTCCCTGTGATCTGGCTCAGAACTGAATCATCTCCCCCACCCTGGGGCCCATCATTCCATACACGTATCCACCAGCCCCACCCCAGTCCTCCACAGCATTCTTTTTTAACATCATTTCTTGGTTCCTTTTCCTTCCCTGCTGCCCATTTATTTCAAGGCGGCTGGTGCAGGAGGATACCCTTGAGGGATTGTCCCCATAGGGAGGGACACTCTGTGGATTTTCTGCTTTGAGCACTAAAATGTCACTGGCCACCCCCAACTCCTGCGCCTGTGAAAAGCTGGCAAGGGAGGCACAAAATTGGCAAGCGGAGGGAGAGGAGGGAGGGGCTCCTCTCGATTTAACTTGGCCTTTGGAGGCCAAGAGAGTTGAATCATAGACTCATAGAATCATAGAGTTGGAAGAGACCACAAGGGCCATCCAGTCCAACCCCCTGCCAAGCAGGAAACACCATCAAAGCATTCTTGACATATGCCTGTCAAGCCTCTGCTTAAAGACCTCCATAGAAGGAGACTCCACCACACTCCTTGGTAGCAAATTCCACTGCTGAACAGCTCTTACTGTCAGGAAGTTCTTCCTAATGTTTAGGTGGAATCTTCTTTCTTGTAGCTTGAATCCATTGCTCCGTGTCCGCTTCTCTGGAGCAGCAGAAAACAACCTTCCTCCCTCCTCTATATGACATCGTTTAATGTATTTGTATTTGAGTGGAGCAGTAAAGTGAATTATGCCACCTAGGTCCACTGGAGTAGGAGTGATCTGAGAGGTGCCTTCACACACCTTGGAAAGAGCTGTTTTCTTCTCATTAGCTGGGAAGGGACACACACAGACAGGCAGACACACATGGAGGTGGAAGCTGTTCCAAATTAACAAGAGGCAGACTCCTTTGCTCTGGACCCTTTGCAGATCCATTTAAAAAACTGTAAGCTCCTCAAGTGTGGAGAACTACATTTTTTCACTTATGCTATTCTATAATGCAGAATTTGCCAAAATATCTGAGAATTGAATCATGCTATACCACCCCCCTGAATTAAAACTGGATACACATTTCTCCCTTTCACCTGAAAAGGCTTTTGAGTGTGAAAGCGTCAGAATTGCTCTGTGTTTCTGTGAGTCACTTTTCTGAGTATTTTTGCTGTTTGGAAGGAGCCCAGGGCATCTAGAGGCACAGTGGGCGGCTAGTTGAGTGGGGAGAGCACTTACTTCAGACTTTGCAGGGCCTCTAATTGTTTAATTCATGTATTTCTTCTGCACATGAGCAGTTCTGTTGCAGCAAATGTCTCTCCCCCCCACGTACCTACCTACCTACCTACCTGCTTGCTTGCACTTACAGGCTACCCTTTACTCTGTCTTCTCATGGTGGGTTATTATCTATATATATAAAAACTAGCTGGCCCTGCACGCGTTGCTGTGGGTTAGTCTGTGAAATGGAGGGTAATAGCCCCCCTTCAGATCCCCCTGAGCCTCAGAGTCCCCGAGGCGAGGCAAGATACTGTGGAGAGGGCAGGTTTCATCCCTGTGTCTCCCCCCACTCTGTTCTGACCCATTACGTATCCCTGCCCTCTATTCGGCCCCCCATCCCCTCCAGGCAGGCCCCTACCTCCACTTGGCAATGTTGGTTATTTGGTGGGGGCCTAGGGGTCTGATAATGGCCGCCTTGGTGGTTTCAGTTGCTTGATTGATGATGTCATTTGGTTTGTGGGTGTGGCTTAGATTTCACAGGAAGGGAGGGGTGGAGGAGGGTATTACGCCACTTGAGGGCGCGTTTGACTTGGTGGAAAACCAGGTCTATACCTGCCCAGGTGTGTGATTGAGGGATTTTTGTCCCCAACAACGCTTGGGGAGTGGCCTGGATCATTGTGTCAAAATTTCAGGACAATTGGTCAAGCGGTTACGGAGAAAAGTGGAAAATGCAGTTTCACCATTTTTATATATATAGATGTAAAAACCGTGATAGTCTGGGCTCTACTTTTCTCCTTAACCGCTTGACCGATTGTCCTGAAATTTTGACACAACGATCCAGGCCACCCCCACCCCCGAGTGTTGTTAGAAAAAAAGATCCCTCACATCTCACACCTCCGCAAGTAAAACAGCGCCCTCAAGTGGAATTCCTCCCACAGTACACCCCCCTTCCTCTGAAATCTACACCACACCCACAAACTCCACTACGAGATCCACCACTCACATATATCCATCCGGCAGAGGTGTCGAAGACCTCAATGGAGACAAATGACATCAGCATCTTTACCTCCTACCAGCCTCCCAAAATCTTCTATAACTATACCTTTCCCTCTCAAACTCCCTCAATCATCCTAATACGTCCAATTCCACAGCAACCAACTGAAAACAGGCCTTTTGCAGCAACAAGGCCCAACTAGCCCACAGAAGACTAGGCAGCTTTCCAGACTAGGCCAAGTGGAGGTAGGGTCCTGCCGGGGGGGGGGGGTTCAGGTGTTTTGCAGCAACAAGGTCCAACTTTCCCCAGCAGAATGAATAGGCCGCAGCAGAGTAGGCAGCTTTCCAGACTAGGCCAAGTGGAGGTAGGGGCCTGCCGGGGGGGGGGGGGTTCAGGTGTTTTGCAGCAACAAGGCCCAACATTTCCCAGCAGAATGAATAGGCCGCAACAAACTAGGCAGCTTTCCACACCAGGCCAAGTGGAGGTAGGGGCCTGCCTGGGGGGGGGGAATGGGGGGGGGCAAATAGGGGGCAGGGATAAGTAATGGGTCAGTCATTCATCATTTCCCCTAACACGCACTTGGGGGCATGCCGAGGGGTTTCTGCTTTTTAATTTAGTGGGCGTTGTGTCACGTGCGAGGCTCTGACGGCCATTTTAAGTAAGGGCAGTCGTGCAGCTTTTAACCTAGGCTTCAATCCCCCCCCCTCGATTTACAATCCCCTACCTTCCCCTTGCCACTTCCTGGGTTTTTTATGGAACCAAACAGCTTGGGTGCTTCGGAATATGCCTTCTGCTGCTATGGGGCTGTGGGGCTTCGCAAATTGTGCCCCCCCGCCGGGTTTTTTAAAGTAGTTCTCTGGGTCCTGGGACACATCCTCACCCCCAATCCTTCTCTTTGCCGAAACGGACCTCTCCCCCCTGGCTTTGGGCTTTGCCCAAACGGACCTCTCCCCAACCTTCCTCAACACCAAATACTCCTCAGTTATATCCACAATAAAAACCATAAAGAGGGAAAAAGTTACAGACAACACAAGGAGACTTGATACCTCATGGGTCGGGACAGAGTAGGGCAAGTCACATGGATGTGCCGCGGGGGTGGGGGGGAAGGGGAACTCGATAGCTCATGTGTCGGGACAGGATGGGGGCAGTCACAGGGATGAGCCAGGAGTGGGGGGAGGAGGCAGCAGGATAAGTCATGTGTCCGGACAGAGTGGGGGGAATCACAGGAAAGAACCACAGCAATGCGTGGCCGGGTCAGCTAGTAGGATTATATAGTGCTAAGTTAAAGTCACTTAGTGGACTGGAGAATTTTATGCACAAAAGGATGCATAAGCAGGAAGCTTTACTGCACTATAGATGGTGTGATCTGTTGCGCATAGAGTTTCTGCTAGCACACCTGATGCATTGGAGTCCTCTGGAGAGCAATATAAAAAGTCACCCATCCAAAAACAAATCACCTGACATCCATAGAATCATAGAATTGCAGAGTTGGAAGGGACACTAAGGTGATCCCTTCCAACCCTACAATTCTCTAATTCTTGGGTAGGCAAACTAAGGCCCAGGGGAATTGCCTTCTAAATCTGGCCCGTGGACGGTCCAGGAATCAATGTGTTTTTACATGAGTATAATGTGTCATTTTATTTAAAACTAGCTGTACCCAGCCACGTGTTGCTGTGGCTCAGTCAGGGCCCCCGTTTCCAAGGACGAGGAAGATGTCACCCTCCACCCCGACCCCTCTCTGTTTGCCCCTCACATACCGTATCCACAGTTTGGGGAGGCTCTGCGTGGTTCCCCCAGTGGATCCCAGTGGGCGAGGGGGCAGGCCAGCCAGCTGCAGGTCATGTTGGGGAAGGTCTCCCATTTTCCCCACCGGATTCCGGCAGGTGAGGGGGCAGGTGGGCCAGGTGGAGGTCGTTAGGGAAGGCGGACATGTCGAGGGCGGCGGAGAGGCCTGACGCATCGGCGATGGAGGGAGAGGATCCTGTCCCCCAGAAGGCGTCACCGGTCACCCGCTCCCAGGACGGTCTGCGTGTTGGCGTCGGAACGATGCCAATGTGTTCCCCACGGTGTCCTGGGAGTGAAGAATGTACGATAGGGTCTGTTCCTTTGATGTACAACAGATGGTGCTATTGTTACACAAAATCATATAGCATCTGTTCCTTGGGGGCTCCGAGGCTGCGCCTGTGCGTTGCTGCCTCACTCTTTCTCGCCGTCTCCTCAAGAGGGGAAGCAGCAGTGGCGGTGGCAGTGGGTGGTGGGAAGTGAGGAGAGCCAAGGCCCGGGCTGCCTCCCGGGTTGCCTGGCACCCTCCCTCTCCACCCGGCAGCTATGGACCTGGAGGTGTCCGAGGAGGTCGGGAGTGTCTAAGCGGAGAGGCTGGGGTACGAGGCCTCGACAGCAAAGGAGGAGGAGGGGTGGCGGGTGGCGGGTGGGGGTGCTGCTGGAGGCTCAGTCAAACATGGAGCCGGTCAGGGGTCCTGACATGCGAGTTCTGTGGGGGGTGTCCTTGTGTACATGGTTAGTGGGCAAGTGTGGAAACGTCGTTGAACGTAGTTGACCGTGGGAGGGGAGGGAAACAGACGTCCAACAGAGGGAGCTATTTTTACACAAAATCATGTTTTTATCTGTGACAGGTGTGACATCTATATAATCTAAGTTTATACAAACACTCCTGTATTGGAATGGAACATTGTGTCAAAATTTCAACGCAAACGGTCAAGCAGTTTCAGAAATTACTGGTCGCACACAAACATGGACATTTTACATTTTTATTTATATAGATGCATCTCTGGGTTATTTGTGGGGCATAGGAATTCATTCATTACCCCCCCCCCACATATAGTCCGCCCCCCACAAAGGTCTGAGGGACAGTGGACTGCTGAAGAAGTTTGCTGACCCCTGCTCTAATTCCTCCAGATGATCCGTTCATTCAGCATTCCTCCTGATTTGCTTGCACAAAGCTTACATGGTGCTTAGAGTATGTTCTTTTGTGAACATCCATCCTATTTTGCTTGGTGGGAGGCAGGTTATGCATCTTCCAATTATTTTTTTCATCCCACTCCTTTCTGTGCATTTCCTTGTCACTTTCCTAACTGCAAAAAGTCTTTTAAAAAGGTCATTTATTTAAAAAAAATAAAGTGCATTTGTTGCATCAGGGTGACAGCAAGCTTTAATCTGTTACAGTTGGACAAACCTACTGTAAATTTCTGGTATGCAGAGCTACAAAATAGCAACTATTTGGAGGAGGCACCCTAGGAGAGCTTTGTCCAACCTGGCGCCTTCCCGCTGTTTTTGACTACAATTCCCATCAGCTCAGCACAGTTCCTTGGGTCCAGGGGAAGGTGTCTGTGAGGGTCTTGGCTCTGGTTCCACAGACAAGCTTCCCATTCAGGAGTCCCCTGGCCACCAGCATCAGGCTCAGAGACGGAAAACTAGTCCAGCTCCTCAGCCAGGTGATGCTGAGCCTCCAACTTAGTGTCCTTGTCTGTGCTAGTTTCTGGGGTCGTAAGAAGGAACCTTTTACAATTCTTACTTTGCAGTAAGTTCATTCAAAAAAATGTCCATGCTTTCCTTGCCTTTCTCCCTTTAATTAGTAAGCTTCTGCCTGCCCCATTCCTTTCAAACAGCTTCTATCCCCGTGATTATTTTCTCCCTGTTAATATGCATATCCATGACATTCCTGAATTGTTTGTTAATTAGGGGCTTCAGTTATTGATTTCCTCTTTCCAATTGTTCAGTAATTCAGTTTAGTTTCATGTTTATGAGAGCAATTCTGCAATTGCAGGGGTCTCCAGGCTAAAAGGGTGCCTTCATTATACACCTTTGCCTGGCGCCTTCATTATACACCTTTAGGCGCCTGGCAAAAATGTCCTTTTTAACCAGGCCTTTGGTTGACCTGATTGACATTCTTTACCCTTTTAAAACGTGGCTCTTTTTTGGGAGCGAGGTGTTATTGGGTTATTGTTTTTACTGTATTTTTATTTCATATATTGTGATCTTTTCTGTGAACTGCCCTAAGACCTCCGAGTATAGGGTGGTATATTAATAATAATAATAATAATAATAATAATAATAATAATAAATGTTTTAGATAAATAACATTTTTAAAAACTTACTATCTTCTAGGGGCAACAGGAAGTAATTAAGGGGCAATCCAAGTGGGGACAGGAAGAAACTCAGTAAAGGGCAGGAGTTGTTTGAAAAGAAAGGGGCAAGAGGAATGATACTTTATGAGTTGGGCCAGCCATGAGGTGGGGAGTAGGCTATTTGCTGAGACCCTTCTAACCAGGAAGTGTTAAAATATAAGGCAGGCTGGCTTCCTGATGAGGTGATGGCCTCTATGATGGCCCATTAAGGGGAACAAAGGAAAAGGGCTCTGTGAGAGATGACAAATCGGTGGGGGTGGGGCCTCTCCCTCAACTCACAGATAGTCAGAAGGACAAAGCTAGAGTTGAAAAGAAGCAAGCTGGAGAACCCCTCCATTGCAGGCTCAGGTTGTATATCTGCGTAAATAAACCATATATCATGAAGACACCACAGTCTCTGCTTTGCCTCTTTCCAATAGGAAACATGAACGCTGGGGAAGCGCCTGGAACCCCTGAACTCTGGCACCACTCAGAGATTGGGGTGGCAGGCAACAATATTCAGGAAAGGGACAATAGCTTCCAAAAGCTTCCACAATGTTTTGCCAGCCCACGCGGGACAGGATGCCCCTGCAGCCGCATTTTAAGATCAAAATAAAAAAATTTTAAAAATCACAAATTAGATTTTTAAAAAGACAGGGGAACAAAATGAAAAAACCCAATTGCAATGGGATGTCAGTGAGGTTGCCTGGATTATCTGTAAAAACTGAATGAACAAAGGATAGAAATTCCAGAGAAAAAGGAGCTGGGATGGAAGCTTTCAGGGGAAAAGGTAGGGATGTTTTTGCGAACTGGATGAGAATGTGATTCCCCCAACCTTTAAAAAAAAAAAAAAGCCTGCTTGGTGTGCCACAAACAATCCTGGTATGGGTAAGACAGAGGGGAAAAACAGACAGAAGACAAACAGTGCCAGGCCCACTGTCAATCTCTCCCTTCTTGCTCTGGCCAGCCCTCCAGTCAGGCAATCATGTAGTGCCAAGGACCCGAGTTCCCTGCAAATCTGGGGTCCCAGATGCCCTCCTACAGGAATGTTCTAAAAAAAGCATGGGCAATCTGCAAAAAAGCAGGGACCAGATGGCTGTTTTTTCCAGGGCAAGCGCAAAATAAAAAAATCTCTACAGCTAAGATATAGTTGATGCTAATGAATTCCGGACGGGGGGCGGGGCTGTGTTGGTCTGTAGTAGCGAAATAACAAATGTGTGTCCTGACCCCTTAAAAACTAGCAGACTAAAGCCCACTTTCACCCCCCCTCCCATGAACTCTCGGTTGGCATGAGGAGCACTTGGCTAGGCAATATTCTCATTCAAAACCGACACTGGCCAAGGAGTATTACAGACTCTTTGGTCACTTGCATTCCAGGGCCTTGGGGACTCTCCTCTTCACCCATCTATCCAATGACTCACTTTGCAAATCTAACATTTATGAAAGGTGTCGATTTTTGATCAGCTTCAGCAGTATGTTTGATTTGTGAAGTGCATTAAATTAGTCACCGGCCTTGCAAATCAGTCCATGTACTTACTGTTAGTTATTCACCCACCATATCAGGGTAAGTTGTTTGTGGCACACCAAGCAGGCTTTTCCTTTTCCTTTTTAAGGGGGGGGGGTCACATTCTCATCCAGTTCACAAAAACTTCCCTACCTTTCCCCCTGAAAGCAATTCTTACTTTCTGCAGGTAAAGGGGAGAGTGGCTACAGTATTTCCAGATTGCTTGGAGTTGAACAGAGTGGTGCTGGGCTAGCAGGGCACCTGAGCTGCTGCATCCTTCTCAGGGAACCTCCAGCTGGAGGGCAGCTGAGAAGGATGCAACAGCGCACGGCCCCCGCCCTGTGAGCCCAGCCCTGTTTTTGTGAGGGAGTCTTGCAAAGCGACGCTGGGCTTGCAGGGCACCGAGGCACCGAGTGCGCCCTCAGAGCCGGCCAGCCAGTGGGTGGGGGCTGCTCCCCCACTGGTGCTCTTTCCTCTCCCCAAGTCTGTAATGTCATCTCCCTCCCCCTCAAGATCTCTGGATCAGGTCTGGGAGCTGCTGTGAGGTGCAGCCTATCTCTTGGCAGAAGTCCTTCTTCAAGGAAGCAGAGATCATGACTGGAGAAGCCAAACCCTTATTATTATTCATAACAATTATTATTATAATTTTATTATTTATGTGCTGGCCATTTGACTAGGTTGCCCCATCCACTCTAGGCAGCTCCCAACAAAATATTAAAAACACAATAAAACAACCATTAAAAATTTCCCTTTACAGGAAGTCAGTGCAGGGGCGTACCCAGGATCAAAACTAGGGGGGGGGGGAGCCATGGTCGTTCAGGGGCAGGGCCAAGGCATGGGAGGGGAGGGGCCACAAAGTGGGAATGTGGGCGGGGCTACAGGGCCAGTGGGCCCGACAACTCTGCAGCGGCGGCTGCAGCCGCTAAATGAACCCCCTAAACTCTCTCACATGGAACCCCCCTGCTCTGAAGCAGGGCCGTCTCTAGGCCCGGGTCCGCTGGCGCATGGCGCCAGGCCACCAGGGGCGCCACTGCGCCCGCTGAGAGGTGCAGCGGAGGCCGCCCCAGGCACACCTCTCAGCTGTTCAGAGGCTTCAGGCCGCTTTCCAGAGGCACGCGGGCCTGGGGCCGCCTCCGCCGTGCGCAGGGGAGTCGCAACAGGGGGCGGGCAGCACCCCCTGGCCCAGGGCCGGCCCTACGGCCAGGCTGGGTTGCGCAGCACTCCGGCCTTCCAGGCGGCAGCCGCACGGTGAGCTGCGCCCGCCGCGCCAGAAAACGGAGCGGGGTGGGGGCGCCGGAGAGATCCGTCACACTACGGTGCCAGGGCGCCAGGTATGCTTAAGATGGCCCTGCTCTGAAAACACTGCTCCCATCCATTTATGGCTAGCCACCCCCCTGAAAAACCCCTTTGGGCCCCGCTTTCCCTCCTCCAGGTCCCCCCGAAGCCTTGCCAGTTCCCACCCTATATATCTGGGATGGGGAAGGAGCTCAGAGGTCTGCTAGTCCTGGGGGGCCATCCCCCCGTGGCCTGGGAGGATACTGGGGACCCCCCCCCACAAGCTGAGACCCTCAAAGAAGAAGAAGAAGCTGCCACTGCCGCCTCCCCATCACAAGGGAGCAAAAGATGGGAAAGGTGGGGTGGCGCAGTGCAGGCGAGCGAGCCCCACCCCCAGCTGCGATGCTACGGTGGCGGCAGCGGCTCCCCCGCCCTCAACGCCCCTCTCTCGGCAGGGGCAGCAAGGGAGAGCGGCTGGGGGGGGCATTGCAAAGAAGGAAACAGCAGGCAATGCCCGGAGAGGGCAATGCATGCAGGGGGAGCGGAGAGCTGTGCCACCCCCCAAGGCAGCTCCTTTCCTATTGCCTGGGGTGGGGGGCGACGAGGAAGGGTCACTGCCGCTGGGCTACTCCTACCGCCAGCAATCCGGCACAAACGCCCCCACGCAGCTTCCTTGCAGCAGCCACGACCACCGCCTTCGGGTGCCGCCCCCCACTCCTCCTTTGCGGGCTTCTGCCCGCCGAGGCTGAACTGGCTCCTGTCGGTGCACTTCCTCTCCCAGCCCAGGAGGAGTCTCAGTAGCAACTCCTAACTCGGGGGGGGAGGTGGGGGTGCGGAGGGGGGAAGGTGGCGATTCCCAGCCCGCGGCGCCAACAATCGCAGTGCAGCCTAACGGGAGGCAGAGCGCGGCAGCGGCTGCAACCAATGCAGGAAGCCGTGTCTCCTTTGCTTGCCAGCCCAGCAGAACTCTTAGGCAGGAGAGGTTGCCGCCCGGCAGGGCTTTCCATTGGGAGGTGCAAAGGCTTTAGTGGGCGGGCATTGGTGCAAATGTAGGCAGGGCGGGCTGAGAGGAGGAGCCGCCGCCGATGAACCGTGGCACCAGCAGCATTTCCTCCCCCCTCCCCTCCCGTGTCAACAAGCGGGGCGCCTGCGCAGGGTATTTGCTTCCCTAGTCGTGCCCGTGGTTTGGCCTTCTAGGGGGGGGCAGCTGCCCCCCCTGCCCTAGGGTAGGTACACCCATGAGTCAGTGTAGAAAATAAAGGGTTAGATAATAATAACATAAGGTAGATTCCTGTGTTGCTCTCTCTCTCTGTGTGTGTGTGTGTGTGTGTGTGTGTGTGTGTGTGTGTGTGTGTGAGAGAGAGAGAGAGAGAGAGAGAGAGAGAGAGAGAGAGAGAGAGAGATTTCTATCAGCTTAAAAAAATGTTCCTGCAAGTCCAGGTTTCCATGTAAACTGTAACAGCAACCAGAAATGACTTGGCACTTGCTATGTGTCTGATGGAGCACATTGAATGAAGCTTGGGGTACCAGACATGTAAAGAATAGGAGCTTTGGAGGTGAATGAGCAGGGCCAGAGCAAGAGATTTTGCCACCTGTGAGGAAAGATAAGTTGGCGCTCCCACCATGGCAAGTACAAGAACTGACCAGACTAGCAGTGGTGCCTGCCCTGTGAAACACCCCCCCCCCCCATCAGATGTCAAGGAGATGCTGCACAACTTTTAAAAGGCATCTGAAGGCAGTCCTACATAGGGAAGGTTTTTTTTAAAAAAAGTTTTATTGTATTTTTATGTGTGTTGGAAGCTGCCCAGAGTGGCTGGAGCAACCCCGTCAGATGGGCCGGGTATAAATTTTAAAATGGTGGTGGTGGTGATGAGGATGGTGGCAACAGAGGAATAGGACATGACATTCCTATTTTCATCGTAGAAATGTTGGAATGTATGGTATATAACACATTTTCCTATGTTACTACATTAAACCAGAGCCAAAACAGAGAAGGGGGCAAGGCTGCAGAGATCATCGATCCAATCTGGCTAGGGTGCTTTGAAAACTACATGAATAATTTTAATGAGACAAATAAAGGAATGAAGAAGAAATAAATCTATTTAAGACCTGTAAAAGGCAAATGGTAAAGGACAAACGGTGGGAAGGCCCAACGTGGCTTGAGGGGGCTGGATTGATAAGCGGTTCCTTGTGGTTAATTTACTGATATTGCTTCCTGACTGTGTTTAACGGGAATAAAGGAAGACTGCCAGGGGGACAAGTGACATCTATAGGCTGCAGGTGGAATCACAGCAAGAAAATAGGCTGTCAGAAAGGGTTGTGCAGAAGGAAAATTGGTTGCGGGATATATAGGATCTCTAGTGGGGGAAGATGGTATAATACAATAGTAAAGAAATATAAGAACCCCAAATAAGGAGACCTTGAAATGCCTCGTAAAGGAATAAAAATAACAACCCCTGGGGACAGAAGACCTTCAAGACCAGAAATAGAAGGGGAAGGAGTTCCAATTAAAATTCTGGAAGAGATTAAGGAAATAAGGAGAGAATTTAAGGAGAGTGAGATGAACATAGGCAAAAAATTAGCTGAGGTAATAACAGAACTATCAGGACAAATAAAGACATTGGAAAATAAAATCCAGACAGCTGAAGTGCAGACAAAAAGGATACACATAGAGGTCAGTAAAAATAAGAAAGGGGGGGAATGAAAAGACAAATAACAGGAATAGTAAAAACACAGGAGAATATGTTGGACAATCTGGCGCTTCTTGAAATGAATCAAAGGGCACAGAATTTAAAATTTTGCGATGTCCCAGAAATGGAGGGGGGAAACTTAAGGGGCAAATTAATTAGAGAAACTGCTAAGTTGCTAGATATGAAAGAAGAGGAAGTTGACTATATGATAACAAATGCATTTAGAATAAAGGTTACCTCACCATAATAAGATCAAAAAAATATCCAGGGGACTGCTTAGTAACAATGAATTCAATAAAAGCCAGAAATACAATTATGAAGAAAAGTAGAGAGGAGAAGTGGTATATAGACGGGAAACCAATCGTGGTGTATAGAGATATTCTAACCCGGTTTCTATGTAAAAGAAATGTCTACAAAGAGTTGACAAAAAAAATGACTGAAAACAAAATAAGATTTCGATGGGAATACCCCAAAGGTGTATTATTCTATTATAAGGATGAAAAATGTAAGATTAAAACAGAGCAGGAGATAAAGGAATTTGGAAGAAGCCATAAAGAGTGGAGGAGTGGAAGAGGAACCTGATGGAGATAAATAAGAAATTGAACAGGAACAAAAATATATTTAATGATAAGAGGGTGAAAATTTAATCTTAGTAGGTACTCATGACCCAATTGAGAGGAACGTAGAAATATTGCAAAACTTATAAGCAAGTTTGATAGATTATATGGATAATAAATTCCAATGATGGGAGACTCTAACAGGGTTCCTTCTATTGAAATGGACAGATTTTTCAGGTTTGGAATATTGTAGCAAATTCCATTAGTGGATGAATGGTGACAGGAAAAATTTGGATATAAGGAAACAGCTAAAATCCGACAGTAGGGTGAAGAAACATTCTGAAAACAAATAGGTAAAGTATATTAGTAAGATGTGTTGAATGTATGAATATTAGCAAAATGAATCTAACCTCATAACTAGATTTTAGAAAACACTTTATTATAACAATTTAACAGGGTATGAACTTTAAAACATAACATAGGGTATGGAGGAAGTTTATTAAGTTGGTACAGTAAATATATGGTTGATTACAAGTCAGGTTACATATGTACATTCAATGTTATGTTTATAATTTGTGAAAGAGAGAAGTAAATTAAAACGAACTGTGAAAACAACATCTGCGAAAAAGGGAAAGATGACAGAAGAAAGAAGAATGGAAGTCCAATATATAAAGTTGAATAGAAAGTGGACTTAATAGTATTTTTTCTTTTGTTTCTAGCTTTATGGATTTTTTCTTTTTCTGGTTTTTTTCTTTTTCTTTTTTATTCAATTGGAAATTTAAGTATATGTAAAGCCATGATAAATGTTAAAGGAATAAGGAATGAATATAGAAATGGAAAATACAATGAACATACCGGTAGAAATGGAAAAACTTAATAAAAATTATTGCAGAAAAAGAAGAAGAAGAAATAAATCCAGAGTGACTCATTCCATCAAAGGGAGAAAACACACCAATTTCCCTCAATTAAGAGGTTGAAAAACTCTTACATGCTAAATCAGCCAATTCATGACGTCTCCAGCTAATGAATCTGACTTGTATTTGGTTGTTTTGCTCATGGCTGGGGATGAAATTAAGTTATACTCTATTGTTTCATGTTGCAGATGCATTAACATTTTTTATTCCAACACAGCAGCACTTTCCTCTCTGACACACAACCCTGTTATATAGCCCGTATTTATCATAAATGAGCATCCAGCTCACAGGGCTACTGTGTGTGCTCTGAACATATAGAAAAGTGCAGCAGTTCTTGGTCCCCACACTGCAACATAGGACTTTCAGCCCTATTGTATCAACATAGGACTTTCAGGCCTATTGTATTTGGTTTGGGGTTGGAAGCCATAGGCTGCTTTTGGTTTTAGATGAGGCTCTTCTGCACAGGAGGGTCAAAAGTTCACAGGAAGGTAAAAACATAGCTGCCAAGTTATCCCTTTTTTAAGGGATTTTCCCTTATGCTGAATAGGCTTCCTCGCGAGAAAAGGGAAAACTAGGCAGCTATGGGTAAAAAATACACAGGAGGGTAAAAGGTTCAGCCTAGGAATCCAGCAATAAAAGAGAAACATAACCAAGGCTCAGCTGGATGAAACACTGGGAGGAGGAGTGAAAATGCTGTATAAAAGTCAAGCTGGGCAATAGGGTAATTAGAGAAGTTGAAGAGCTGCAAGGAAGAGAAAGGGCTGGAACACTTTAAGAGAGCTGGAACATTGGAAAGTGTTGAAGAGCACAGTTGGGAAACTGTGGCAGAAAGGAGTGAGGAGAAGGCTGCAGAGGGACCCAGAATAAATTGAATTGAGAGATGCAAAATGTTTTAACTGTTAGCTTGGTTAGGGAAACAGTCTGGATTAGATCTGGCTGAATAATTTCTCTACAAAAAGTGGAGGTTCAAAGAGCAATGTGGGGCTGTTTGCAAAAGGGCTTTCAAACAGTCCCACACTGCACTTTGAAGCAGCACCCAGCAGGATTAAGTCTCCACTCATCATTTGGTGAGTGGAAAGTCCACTCCTGCTCTCTGCAAGGGACTAAGCAGGATTTAAAACACACACTGGCCACTCATCAAATGTGTGCTGCAAAATCCTGCTGCTTTGGCTGTGGGGAATTGCCATGAGCAGCCAGCAGAGACTTGAACTTCTCAACCTGGTCCATCACCTGATGTCACCCATGAGAGTGGTTTGGCAAACAAAACAAACAGTCTATAACAGCGGTCAGTAAACTTTTTCAGCCAGGGGCCGGTCCACTCTCCCTCAGACCTTGTGGGGGGCCAGACTATATTTTGAAAAAAAAAATGAATGAATCCCTATGCCCCACAAATAACCCAGAGATGCATTTTAAATAAAAGATCACATTCTACTCATGTTAAAACATGCTGATTTCTGGACCGTCCGCGGGCCGGATTTAGAAGGCGATTAGGACGCATCCGGCCCCTGGACCTTAGTTTGGGGACCCCTGGTCTATAAGGAATGGAGAATTTTTAAAGAGTATTTAGAAAATTATGGTATAAAAGGGACTCTCTTGGCAGAACTAGACCGACCCTTGAGAGAGGCAAATAGAAACATGCAAGGATACTCAAAGAAATTATATATGAAAGATGTAACTGTGCGGTAAAAGATAATGACTAGGCAAAACACAGTAAGATTAATTGAAAGTCATTTTTAACCTACAGTATTTCTTTTCAGGTTTTAAATTATCATGGTCGCATATATAAATGGTATAGATCATGTTAAGTTTGTTATTTTCAGTTTGGATATTATGTATTAATTTCTTTAAATATACGTATGTTGGTGTATATCATTGTAATTTCGCTTTCGGTGTATTTCTGTTCTTTATAAATGCATTGATTTTTTAAAAAGTAAAGAGATATTTAAAAAGAGAGCAAGAGCGAGTGTGGTTAGGGAAAATTGCTTAGTGGCCAAGACTGGACCACAAGCTGGAGATTCCCTCTGCTCATGGAGACCCTTCCTTTCTCCTGTGACGGAGCCTTCACTCCTTAGACCCAGAGGGGGGAAGGGCTGTTATGTATTTGGGCAAAGGCACTCCTGAGGTGGGGCTCTCCTGTCCTGGCTGTCTTGGCACCCATAGAGGCTCTTCCAGGTCTTCAGTTGCAGTGAAGTTCTCTGAAACCTCTTGCTCCAAAGAGGTCTCTCCAAGGTCTGGGTTGGATCGAATCCTGACAGCACTGGACCTGTTGCCACCCACTGAGTGGCAGCTCACCCACTATATCTGGGATGGAGTCCCACCATATCCTCTTGGGCTCCTGCTCTCATCAGCCCCAGCCAATATGGCCAGTGGTCGGGGGGGGGGGGCAGGGCCAGCGCAGGATGTTTTGCCGCTTGAGGCAAAACAGAAAAGCCACCTCCCTCCTCCTCCTCCTCCTCCTCCTCCTCCTCCTCCTCTGCAGCCTCCCCTCCACCGCTGCCATTGCCTCCTTTATATCCCCCAGCCCCCATTGTGCCCAAGTTGGTGGGGGATTAAAAGGAGGCCAGAGAGAAGTGGGCACCAGTCCAGTTTATTAAATTTTGCCTTCCCTCAAAGTTGGTCACATTTTATTGATAAGCCTAAGCTTTATTAGCTGCATCTATTAATTAAGCCTAGCAGCCTTTATGCTATAGATGTTAATGAGGAATTTTCTTAGAGCAGCATCAAATTCTCACTCTGCTTTCCCTTCCCAAACTAGCAGAGGTCACTTCCTCCTTTTTAAAATAAACAAATAAATGAGAACTTCTTTTGGCTTCCTATCAACATTCCACTTGCTCTTTCTCCCACATTCCAGCGGGGTCCCTTGAATGCCCCCCACCCACCCCCAGCCACTGCAGAAATCCCTCCTCCGGTCTAGAGCAGGGGAGGCATTTATTTCCTGGACAAGCTGCATCCTTCACCTGCCGGGCTTCCCCTAGTTCACAGAATGGCAGGAAGTTCCATTGACATCACTGGCTCCATTGACATCAGGTGCCTGGAGCTTCCTTCCCCATTTATCCCCCCCCCACACACACACACTTACACTTCCCGGTCCCTGAGAGCTTCAGTGCTTAGGCGAAGCCACAGTTTTCTCAGCCTGAGGCTCACATGGCCTTCTTTCAACTGCACGGGCTGCCTGTCTGCTACTGGGCCAAGTCCAGTGTTCGAGTCCCCACGCCTGCCCTCTGCTCTGCGCCGCAGCTGCTCCTGCCCTGCAACCACGTGGGAGCGAAGGGAAGGGGCGGCGGGGCGGGCGGGGTATTCCGGGTTCCCGTCCATCGTCACCCCTGGGCGAAGCGGCTGCCGGGGCTACGGGGAAGCGGGACCCACCCAGCAGCGTTTGCAAATGTTGTGCGTGCTCAGATACCCTCCAACATTTCTCCGATGCAGAAGAGGGACGTCCTATCCCATGATAAAAATAATTTTTGATGATGATATAATATTAATATAAAGACCTACAAATCAAAGTGTTGGTGCGCCTGATCTTTAAAGCCCTAAACGGCCTCGGTCCAGTATACCTGAAGGAGCGTCTCCACCATCACCATCCGCCGATCACGGAGGGGGGGGCGGAGCAGCCCGATTTCAGGCTGATCCTGGTGCCCCCTCGCCCCTGAACGACCATGGCTTTCCTTGCCCCACTGTGGCCCCTCCCCTCCCACGCCTTGGCCCCGCCCCTTGTCCCTTGCCCCCCTAATTTTGATCCTGGCTACGCCCCTGCATATACAACAACTGCAATATTCACTCCATAAATAATAAAGGATGGTGAAGAGTCAGCTCTAAATTTCCATTGTAAACCTTTTGCAAAATAGTTTCCCTCCATTTTTCCTCTTTCTTTTTTTTTGCACACACACTTCTGTTTAATATTATCTATAATATGGATCAGGCTTGCTTTCTAACTGCCTCAACCGTTCCTCATAAGGCTTGGTTTCCAGACCCTTCATCATCCTGGTCACCCTCTTCTGCTCACTTTCCAGCTGCTCAATATCTTTCTTCAACTAGCCTGCACTGACTGGCAGCAGCTCTCCAGGATTTCGGGCGGGGGGGGGGGGTGACATTCCCAGCCCTCAGGACGGAAGACCTGCATGCCAAGCAGATGGTCCAATCCTACGCTATGGAGATGCCTAGCCTGCCTTGAAGGATGTGGGGGTGGTCTCCCTTTGGGAATGGGGCTGCAGGAAGAAGGATGTGAAATGAAGATGCAGCCCAGCTGCAGGTGGAACAGCAGGTGCCTCCGAGTTCTGACAGAGGAGCATCACCACTCAGGTGGGGCCAGGTCCTGGTGGGGGGTTGCCACGGTGACAATGACCCGCCCTCCCTTGTGACATCTCTTGCTTCTCCTTTAAAAGCCACTGACTTGCAGGCAGCCATTGTGGGTTAGTAGTGAGGCGAGTAGAGAGAGAGGAGTTAGTGGCAGTTGGTGGTGGTTGGTGGTAGTTGGTGGTGAACAGGAGAGGAGAGGAGTTTGGTTTGTTGTTATTTATCCGGTTTCTTATTTTGATTTTGATTTGATTTATTCCTTTAATTTGATTTATTCCTTTAATTTGATTAATTTGATTTGATTTATTTTGATTTTCTTTTATTCTTTTCTGTAAACACATATTAATTTTATTTTATTTTTTGTTCTTTATTATATTATTTTTGTTCTTTGTTTTTTGTGCACATCTGTGCATAGTTTCTATATATATTTTATATATTTTTATTTTGTACATAGAGAAGTTAGGGTTGTGTAGGGTAGGGCGGGGGTTAGGTGTAGACTTAGGGCAGGGGTTGGGGTCAGATTTAGGCTTGGGTGGGCATTTTAGATAGTTAGTTACTTTAGAGAGGAGGGTGGGATCTTTTCGTGGACGAAATGGGCAGGATGTAAGTAGCATTCCTTCCCTTTCTCTTCATCTCTGGGAGTGGGGGGTTTGGGGTGGGGTCCTTGGCTCTCTGGTGAGGCCTGGTCTTTATTCAATGAACTGTTGCAACAGGACTTCCAACTACCACATGGAAGAAGCAGAAAGAAACCCATTTTACCCACAACAGCCATTGGTGTTTATACAACATTTTTTTAGATTGGCCGTGAGAACGTCTTTGAACCTCTTTTGTTGGCCACCAGCTTTACGCTTTCCATTTTTAAGTTTGGAATAGAGTAGTTGCTTTGGAAGTGGTTCATGTTTCACAAGCCTACAGCTGGATTGGTAGTACAAGAGCCTAGACTGAAACACAAAAGACTAGTTTCAATGGACCAAGAACGGTTTTCATGGCTGGTTCTGACTTTTCCCTTTTCCCAGTGGGAATTCCTATTTGTAGAGCAGAGGCCACGGCTGGTCGGCAGTTGCAGTGCCTGTGTGCTTTGTGCTGGGGGGCGCTGTTTAGCGGTGCTCCTTGATTGCTATTGGACAGTTTCTTGGATAGGCTGAGCAGATTGGCTGAGCGCCTTGTGAGCAAAAGGCTCAGCCTTCGTTAGGGCAAATGCTCTACCCTTATTTAAGGGAGCCTTTGGAATGGAAAAAGGAAAGGACTGTGTCATGATGATGTGTTTTGTGGGGACATTTGCAGAAGTGAAGATGTTGATTTGGGCTGCAGCGGAGGGGGGTATGGTGCCTGTTCTGCCCATTCGGTGGTAGTTCCCTGTCTTCTCCAGACACCCCTCCTCACACAAAAACACCCACCCAAGAATTGGGGCTGCCAGCGTCTGAGTCGGTCTCTCTGCTCATCTCTTCTAGGATCAGATGCTTAAGGCGCCTGTTCCGGCGCTGCCACAGGATGGCCCCCCAGCAAGGCCCAGAGCAGCCCGTGGCGCCAGGTGAGCAAGTGACCCTCCTTTTTTGGACAGAGGAGGGCAGTTATTGGCATGGGGGGCAGCTAGTCAAAACATGGAAAGAGCCAGATGGCTGAATCCGACCCAAGGTCCATTGGGCCAGTGGCTGGAACCCCCTCCCCCCAGCGGCCAACTGTGGGGTCCAATGAATGAAGCAGGGGGCTGGGCTGTGGGGCAATTGTCAGCGGGAGCGGTACCTTCCCTGAGGAAAGGAGGCCAGAATTTGCCACCAAGGCCTGGGGTGTCCCACCTCTGTAGTAGGACTTGGAATCCAGGAGAAAACTCTTGGAATAGCCTTGCCAGGGGCTCAGGGACGGACTCACCTGTTCGCATTTTTGCAGTTCTGCGGTTCCACATCCCTTCCCCAGGAGTGAGTATTGCAGAAAACAGGGACTGGATCCCTCAGACCTGCCCCCCCCCACTCTGCACTCTCAGATGCAGAGAAGCCCACCCCTCACAAGGAACTGACAATCTGACTTTTGCATTTCAGCTGCTCGAGGATGAGCAAGTATACATCCTCGGGGTCATCCAGAGTTGCCAGGCAGCTGAGCTCAGGGGACTCCGAACCCTGAAGTGCTCCAAGCAGGAGACGGCCAAAGCCATTCTGGTGAGTGAGGGGTGGTGTGAGGGACCCCCGTGGGGAGGTGGGGGGAAGGAGGGGCTTTAGGGAAGGGGTTGTGCATCTGTGGAGAGGAGGACCCTGCCGGCTTAGGGTCCCCTGGAAAGCCAAGCCTGGTGTTTGGGGTCGGAGCTGTCCTCTGGAGGCCCCGGAAAGAGCTGATTTTCCTCCTCTGTTCTCTTCCAGGACATCTTGGGGCCCTTGGAGCACTTCAGGGAGCCCCCCCTGACCCTGGCCCTTGCCTTGGAGGCCCTCCTCCAGCTAAGGTGAGTGGGGTCTTTGGGATGGACGGGGTTGTGGGGGGGGGCAGAACCCCAAGGAGGAGGAAGCTTATAACCCTCTCCCTTTCATCTCTGCAGTACCATGAGGCCCAAATTCAACTGCGATATGATCAGTGCGATCCTCCATAGGACCATGGAGGCAGTTCTTCAGGGCCCAGAAAAGGAGGAGGAAAGAGAGGTATGTTCTTTGTCCTGAATTCCCTTTGCATGGCTCTTTCTTCTTCATCATCATATTTCACCAACATTCAAACTCTCTTCTCTCTTTTCCCGCAGGAGCTGAAGCGCTGTGGCAAAACCACATGGAGAATAAAACAAAGGACACAGAGATTCAACCAGCAAATCTCTGGGAGGGAAAGTGCGTTCCTCTTTCCCCTCGGCAGATCTTTTTATTACAATATCAAAAGGTTACAAAGATTCAAATCATCCAATAGAATTCATCCTAACTTCTAAAACCCCTCCCAGGTTTCCTCCCACTTTAAACCTGATACTGTTGGGAAGATCTGGAACTAACACCTAAATGCTAAAAAAATTCCTTCAGTAGCACCTTAAAGACCAACTAAGTTTTTATTTTGGTATGAGCTTTCGTGTGCATGCACACTTCTTCAGATACCACTTCTTCAGGTTTGCTTCGACTCAGACCAACACGGCTACCTACCTGTAACGAGACCCCTGACCATTACAGCAATAAAAAATCATGAAAGAAGCTAGATAATAAAAAATAGACATATTAACAAAACTTATACCACCAAAGACTAAAATAAGAAAATTACAGCCAACAATCATATTCAGCACTTCTGAAATGTTACCTAGAAGAAAAACATGTTATTTAGGATTCAAATAAATTCCCTTCATGTAATTTCCTGGAAGTCTGAGGAATCAGGACCTGCTTTCAAACACCAGTTACAGCATCCTAAAATATCATACATCATATCAATAGAAGAAAATTACCAAACATTTATCAGAAAATAAAAATTTAGAAACAAAATTCTGAAGATCACCCGAGAGTTAAAGAGAGTAAATATTTCCTGTGAATAAAGGAACATCATTAACCCAGAACTTTATCACTGGAGATTAAAGAAGAGATCACAATCAGAGAGTGCTTGAGCATGTGCAGAGTGTAAACCTATGAAATGAGAACAAAGAACCAACATCTCACACACAAAGAAGAGGAACTTAAATGCATGTCGCAGTCTGATAACATCTCACTCAGTGCTAGGAGAAATAATAATTAAGTCTTTGAGGAAAAAACATTAACCATTAATTTGTGATGCTGGAATTCCTTCAGAAATTAAATTCAAGTCAGAGAACATTTAGGCATTCTGAAAAGGAAAATTCTGTAAAAACAATCATTGAGTACAGCTCTCACACACAGAGAAAATCTTCCTAGACTACATAGAGCAGAGTTGAGACTATAAATTTACGCTCATGCAAATGAAAAAATAGAAATACACGAAGCTAAAAAAAATACTGCTATCAAGAGATAAGCATTAAAACTCAAAACCAATTCACTGCATGTATGTTGTGCAGAATTTACTTCAATGCAGCAAAAACATCCAATTTCAATTTTTTCCAGTCTGGTTGCTGGTAAGCAGATATCTTAAAACCAACTGAAAACTAAAGAATTAAAACTTTAACAAGCGTCTCTAACAAAGAGAGTTCTGGTTAGCTGAGAAAAAAAAACCATCTACTAGCAAAACTTTCCTGGTAGCCAAACAAAAAATTTGCCTCAAGGAAAGAAATGCAAATTTAAATCTTCCCTTCAATCTGGTTCATATGCAGCAATTTCATCAGATTTCCTACTCACTGAGGCAAGGCAGAGCTGCTCTGGAAAAAAGATTTTCCCTAAACTGCTTTGAAAAGTACTAAACTCAAAAACTTCCTGCAGAAACCTTTTTACCATGCATGACAAGTTTTGATGCTTACTGGAAGCAGGAAAAGAGTCTCCAGCATATTTTGTAACAACCAAAAAGTGTTGTTGTGGAGTATCAAACAATTCCTGCCAGCCATCTTCAACAATGCATGTTTGCTCATTCAAGACAGGAAAAAAATCTTTGGCCTTGCTTACATTAACAGAGATTGGCAACTCAGTGAAATCAGGGCTAGAGAGCTTTCTCAGTGGAGGTCTGCTCTCATTTGCATCCAAAAAACTATCATCAGCAGCAACTTGCTGCTCTCTTTCAGTCAAAATCAATGGAAATACAGGCAACTCTTGAGATTTTTGTTGTTGTTGTTGTTTAGTCGTTTAGTCGTGTCCGACTCTTCGTGACCCCATGGACCATAGCACGCCAGGCACTCCTGTCTTGCACTGCCTCCCGCAGTTTGGTCAAACTCATGTTCGTAGCTTCGAGAACACTGTCCAACCATCTTGTCCTCTGTCGTCCCCTTCTCCTAGTGCCCTCAATCTTTCCCAACATCAGGGTCTTTTCCAAGGATTCTTCTCTTCTCATGAGGTGGCCAAAGTATTGGAGCCTCAGCTTCACGATCTGTCCTTCCAGGGAGCACTCAGGGCTGATTTCCTTAAGAATGGATAGGTTTGATCTTCTAGCAGTCCATGGGACTCTCAAGAGTCTCCTCCAGCACCATAATTCAAAAGCATCAATTCTTCGACGATCAGCCTTCTTTATGGTCCAGCTCTCACTTCCATACATCACTACTGGGAAAACCATAGCTTTAACTATACGGACCTTTGTCGGCAAAGTGATGTCTCTGCTTTTTAAGATGCTGTCTAGGTTTGTCATTGCTTTTCTCCCAAGAAGCAGGCGTCTTTTAATTTCGTGACTGCTGTCACCATCTGCAGTGATCAAGGAGCCCAAGAAAGTAAAATCTCTCACTGCCTCCATTTCTTCCCCTTCTATTTGCCAGGAGGTGATGGGACCAGTGGCCATGATCTTGGTTTTTTTGATGTTGAGCTTCAGACCATATTTTGCGCTCTCCGCTTTCACCCTCATTAAAAGGTTCTTTAATTCCTCCTCGCTTTCTGCCATCAAGGTTGTGTCATCTGCATATCTGAGGTTGTTGATATTTCTTCCGGCAATCTTAATTCCGGCTTGGGATTCATCTAGTCCAGCCTTTCGCATGATGAATTCTGCATATAAGTTAAATAAGCAGGGAGACAATATACAACCTTGTCGTACTCCTTTCCCAATTTTGAACCACTCAGTTGTTCCATATCCAGTTCTAACTGTAGCTTCTTGTCCCACATAGAGATTTCTCAGGAGACAGATGAGGTGATCAGGCACTCCCATTTCTTTAAGAACTTGCCATAGTTTGCTGTGGTCGACACAGTCAAAGGCTTTTGCATAGTCAATGAAGCAGAAGTAGACGTTTTTCTGGAACTCTCTAGCTTTCTCCATAATCCAGCGCAAGTTTGCTATTTGGTCTCTGGTTCCTCTGCCCTTTCGAAATCCAGCTTGCACTTCTGGGAGTTCTCGGTCCACATACTGCCTAAGCCTGCCTTGTAGAATTTTAAGCATAACCTTGCTAGCGTGTGAAATGAGCGCAATTGTGCGGTAGTTGGAGCATTATTTGGCACTGCCCTTCTTTGGAATTGGGATGTAGACTGATCTTCTCCAATCCTCTGGCCATTGCTGAGTTTTCCAAACTTGCTGGCATATTGGGTGTAGCACCTTAACAGCATCATTTTTTAAAATTTTAAATAGTTCAGCTGGAATATCATCACTTCCACTGGCCTTGTTATTAGCAATGCTTTCTAAGGCCCATTTGACTTCACTCTCCAAGATGTCTGGCTCAAGGTCAGCAACCACACTACCTGGGGTGTATGAGACCTCCATATCTTTCTGGTATAATTCCTCTGTGTATTCTTGCCACCTCTTCTTGATGTCTTCTGCTTCTGTTAGGTCCTTACCACTTTTGTCCTTGATTATGGTAATCTTTGTACGAAATGTTCCTTTCATATCTCCAATTTTCTTGAACAGATCTCTGGTTTTCCCCATTCTATTGTTTTCCTCTATTTCTTTGCATTGCTCATTTAAGAAGACCCTCTTGTCTCTCCTTGCTGTTTTTTGGAAATCTGCATTCAGTTTCCTGTATCTTTCCCTATCTCCCTTGCATTTTGCTTGCCTCCTCTCCTCCGCTATTTGTAAGGCCTCGTTGGATAGCCATTTTGCTTTCTTGCATTTCCTTTTCCTTGGGATGGTTTTCGTTGCTGCCTCCTGTATAATGTTACGAGCCTCCATCCACAGTTCTTCAGGCACTCTGTCCACCAAATCTAAATACTTAAACCTGTTCCTCACTTCCAGTGTGTATTCATAAGGGATTTGATTCAGATTGTATCTTACTGGCCCAGTGGTTTTTCCTACTTTCTTCAGTTTAAGCTGGAATTTTGCTATAAGAAGCTGATGATCTGAGTTACAGTCAGCTCCAGGTCTTGTTTTTGCTGACTGTATAGAGCTTCTCCATCTTTGGCTGCAGAGAATATAATCAATCTGATTTCGATGCTGCCCATTTGGTGATATCCATGTGTAGAGTCGTCTCTTGTGTTGTTGGAAGAGAGTGTTTGTGATGACCAGCTTGTTCTCTTGACAGAACTCTATTAGCCTTTGCCCTGCTTCATTTTGAACTCCAAGGCCAAACTTGCCAGTTGTTCCTTTTATCTCTTGATTCCCTACTTTAGCATTCCAATCCCCTGTAATGAGAAGAACATCCTTCTTTGGTGTCATTTCTAGAAGTTGTTGTAGGTCTTCATAGAATTGGTCAATTTCACTTTCTTCAGCACCGGTAGTTGGTGCATAAACTTGGATTACTGTGATGTTAAAAGGTCTGCCTTGGATTCGTGTCGAGATCATTCTGTCATTTTTGAGATTGCATCCCATTACAGCTTTTGCCACTCTTTTGTTGACTATGAGGGCCACTCCATTTCTGCTACAGGATTCTTGCCCACAGTAGTAGATATGATAGTCACCCGAACTGAATTCACCCATTCCCTTCCATTTTAGTTCACTGATGCCCAGGATGTCGATATTTATTCTTGTCATCTCATTTTTGACCACATCCAGCTTACCTCCACTCATGGTTCTTACATTCCAGGTTCCTATGCAATATTTTTCTTTACAGCATCGGACTTTCCTTTCGCTTCCAGGCATATCCGCAACTGAGTGTCCTTTCGGCTTTGGCCCAGCCGCTTCATCAGCTCTGAATCTACTTGTACTTGTCCTCCGCTCTTCCTCAGTAGCATGTTGGACGCCTTCCGACCTGAGGGGCTCATCTTCCAGCGTCATAACTTTTATATGCCTGTTGTCTTTGTCCATGGAGTTTTCTTGGCAGGGATACTGGAGTGGCTTGCCAGTTCCTTCTCCAGGTGGATCACGTTTAGTCAAAACTCTCCACTATGACCTGTCCATCTTGGGTGGCCCTGCATGGCATAGCTCATAGCTTCTCTGAGTTATTCAAGCCCCTTCGCCACGACAAGGCATTGATCCATGAAGGGGCTTGAGATTTTACCATGACTATTTGCTCATTTGGAAGGTTAGCCATTAAAGGCAGAACATCCAAAGTTACCTCACTATCACCTTCCTTTAAAGCCTGACCCACCATCGGTTGCACTGCGGTCTGAGGTACTGCCTCTGGGCAAAAGCCCACAGAAAAGGAAGGAGGCATTATTTCTAAATTAGACCCAGGCAACAAGGAGCCGGCAGAAGGCAGGGGAGCTGTAGGAGCTGAAGCTGCCTTTAAAACAAAATCCTTTCCCAGCCCTGGAGGTTGAGAAGGGGGCAAAATCCTTGGGCTTGGGGATGCTGAAGAAGCATCTTGAAGCTGAAGCAGTGGATTTGCCACTCTAGCTACAGCGGATCTACAAAGCTTCCACGTATGTAGGATTTGAACAGAAGGTCGGTCAGATTTACTCAAAACCAAACCCACTTTATCCCATTTTTCTAAATCTAAGGTACCTTCCTCAGGGAAGAAGGACGCAACATGTGAAATCTCATGCAATAACTGGTCAATCAGTGGGGACATCACCTGATTGTGACCATGAGGACTTAACAAAAAGAGCAAATCTCTTTTATGTTTTTTCTGCAAAATACTTAGATCTCCCCCCATTCTTACCTATTTTCTGTGCGCACAGGTTCTGCCCAAGGTTCCGGGCGATAAGAATCATTCAGTCTGAAAGCACTCTATTTGCAGATAGAGTCAAACAGCACCTAGGGGAGCTTTGTTAAGCCCAAAATCAGAAGAGCGATCATTTACCTGATCCTCTTTTCATGGATGCCTCAGAGAAGCTGCATTGGCATTCCAATAGCCTCAGAGAAGGCACCACTTGTGGCAAAACCACATGGAGAATAAAACAAAGGACACAGAGATTCAACCAGCAAATCTCTGGGAGGGAAAGTGCGTCCCTCTTTCCCCTCGCCAGATCTTTTTATTACAATATCAAAAGGTTACAAAGATTCAAATCATCCAATAGAATTCATCCTAACTTCTAAAACCCCTCCCAGGTTTCCTCCCACTTTAAACCTGATACTGTTGGGAAGATCTGGAACTAACACCTAAATGCTAAAAAGACTTCCTGGACATCAAAGAGACTACTTCTAAAGACAGGAAAGGAGCCCCAGGAATCCCTGGCAGAAAACAGGTTTATCAGCTTTTCAAAGACCAGCAGGGAAAGGAAGAAGATTAACAGATGTCCTTTTACCCAGATCTATTGAACCAAATGTTTCACAGCCAGGCAAGAACAAATGGCAACAAATGCCTGTTTCTTGCAACCCAGACTGAAACGTGCTTGCCAGGTAGAGGATCATGGAGTGTACATACATCCCACAGGATCTGCACTAAGAAGCCACACATTCCATAACCCAGGCGGGAGTAGTCTGTTCAGGTGGAGCCACCAGCTCAAGAACATTCCCCTCAAACCACACATAAAGCTATGAATGCATGATTCCCAATGTAATCCCTGAGATGCAATCACTACATGATCCCTACAAAGCGCCACTTCCGACTCCTCCTTGGAAGTCTCCTTATGGAAGCCCCCAATCCGGGCACCCTCCTGAAACTTTTAAGTGTAAGTGTCCCGACGGCATCAGGGGTGGTTTTAGGGTTGTCCCCCCCCCGTCCCTTACCAACGGACTGCCCCATTTCTGGGGCACAGAGCCTGTTTGGCCCTCAATTTGGTCCAAGACCAAAGCTGGCAAACCCTCATGGTCCAGAAGTGCCAGGGACTCTGTGGTGGGGGCAGTGAGGGCCACTTTGGCCTAGACTGGCCCCTGACTCTGAGACTCTCTTTCCTCCTGCAGGACCTGCGAGGATACGCCCTGGGGGAAAGTGGGGAGGCTCAACAACTAGCGGCCAGCAGCATTTCTTTGCTGCTGGCCGTTGCCCGGAAATTTCCCCGCCTCCGAGTAAGTACCTCGCCTTCTTCTGTTCCTTTCTGTGTTTGCTCCCATCCCTCCAAGAGCACATCCCTGAGTAACGCAGATGATGTGGTGTGTGTCCCTGGGAACCAGGGTGAGGCCAGAGGTTTTTCCTGCCCCCTTTCCACCTGCTGCTGCCCTTCCACCTCTGCCCAGGAGATGGCAGGGCCCAGAGAGGTCCTCTGGAACAAGGGATTGGGCCCAAGACAGAGGGAGACCCATCCTTCCTGGCTTGGCGCTGCTTCTGTGCTCTCTTGCTCCCATCTGACCCTGATTTTTCTTTCCTCTGCAGATGACAGTAGTTCGGCCGGACCTGGCCTGCTTCCGAATGAAGCCGAAAGAAGGTGAGCCCCACACCTTGGAGACAGTGAACTACCTTGTCCCTTATTTGCCCAAGACCCACCTCTGAGGTCTTCTTGCTGGAAGTCCTGCAGGACCTGCTCCCTGCCTGGCAGGCCTTTCCCACCTGGCCTGGGAGGGCAGCGTCCAGACTGACTCCGGCTACATTTCCAACCTGGGACTTTGACTGAAGGATGGGGTATAAATGTGGGGGGAAAGGCCTGTGGGAAGATCTCATTTTCATTTTCATTCTCTTCCATCCAGATGACATCATCATAGAAGATTTATAGATAGCGCGGACTTTGGGCTTTCAGCAGGTAGGACTTTCTCAAAAGCCCACCTGTAGTTAGAGATGCGCTGTTTCATCTGTGAGAGAAGCAGGCACTCCTGGCGTCCTGCTTACCTTTTTTCTCTTGCAGGTCACAGAATGATGGTGGCAAGACCTCCTTATCCATATTTTCATGGGGGCAGAAATGAAGCCGTGGCTGTGGGACCAGATCAGGTAGGGGGAAGCTGCCTTGTGGGGACAGAGGCCAAGGGGTGGGGGGGACAAGGATGAGCAGTCAGAGGGAGAAGAGGCCAGGGAACCAGGGGAGGGTGGACAATGGGTCTCAAACCCTCAGTGAGTGAGGGACTTTCCCCTGTGTCAGAGAACAGGCTCCGGCAGATAGAGCAGATGAGATCCAGAGGAAGCTGTAGAGGGAATTGAGGGCGTGATGGAGGGGGCCATCCCCCCGGAAGGGAGCCCATGGAGGAGAACTCTGATTCTAAACCTCTGCTGCCTCATGGGATGGCTTCAGGAGAAGAAAAGGCTCCAGAGTAAACCCTCCACAGATGCAGGGTGGAGTCCCTAAGATGGTTGGATGGCATTTTGGATGGCAACTCCTGCAGCCAAGCTGGGCCTTTTGCCTTGCTCTTGTTTCCTATGGACCACCTCAGGGAGGCCGAGAGAGAGGGGGGTCTTGCTGTCTGGAAGCAGGGTGGCCACCGTTGTTTTGGCAAAAGGCAGGGCAGGGCAAGGGACAGAGAGATCTGAAAATTGTTAACATTATTTTGCCTCAAAGGATCTCATGGAATTTTGGGTTTTCCCATTCCTTAGGATACATGATCTACTCCTGTGTAACTCCACATGTCTCAGTCTCGAGCTGATTGAAGGCAGAGACGGGATTTCACCGATTGGTCAAAAGAAGAAAGAGAACTGGAATAGCATGGAATAAAAATAATTATTTTTAATGGATTTTGAATAAATGAACAATAAATTGCTACTGTTTTGAATTTCATTGTGTTATGGTCTTCCATTGATCTGGAAACTTTTGTTGTTGCAGCCTAAAATAGCATTAGCATTTGTCAGGGGGCCTTCCTACAGGGAACCTCCTCCCCTCTTGCTGACCAGCACTTCGCCCAGTGAGAGCAGCAGCAGTGGGTCAGGTGAGAGGAATCAGGAAGTGAGCAGGACGGAGATGTGGGCTCAGCAATGTGGGAGAGCCCCTGCGCCGCCAGGACCAAGAGGTGGAGGGGAGCAGGCAGCCCCTTCCGGCGCCCGAGTTAAGGCGTGCTACCAAACGTAAGGTCGGGAGGAGGCGTTTTGGGGGTGCCCAAACTCTTATGCTGGTCCCGTAGCTGGAAATGTCCACTCCCGGATTCTGCGAGTGACTGAGAGGTCATGTTCTTTGGCTATCTGCACTGTAAATACTATGCACAATAAAACTCTTAAAGACAGAGCAGACTCGGACCAACTCTCAGGTTGACTCATGTTAAGCTTATGGTCCACTAAGATACCTAGATCCTTTTCCCTACCAGCAAACTAGGTGTCACTTATCTCATATTGGTGCAGCTGATTGGCTAGAGGTCCTATTTGCTCGCCACCAGGGGGTGACCACGTCGCAGTCAGTACTGTGGTCGCTCCGTGTGGCATTAACACAGTTCAGTGCAATCGCCTGGTGACAATCCGGTCCCACTGGTGCCAGTGACCTGTCATCTAAGATGTCTCCAGGACACTGAGTGTTTTGCCTTGGTAGAGCATAACATGTTCGTGACGCAGAGGCTGTGGTATGAGCAGGGCCGGCTCTAGGGGTAGGCTGGGTGGCGTGGGGTGCCAGGTCACCAGCCCAGCAGGGGGGGCGTCGTGTGGCAGAGCCCTGCGCCCGCCCACCAGCCGCAACAAGAAACGGGACGGAGCGGGGGTGCCGGAGCGATCTCCGCACCACGGCGCCCGGGCACCCGACATGGTTGAGACGGCCCTGCTTGCACTTGTGTACAAAGCCCTGAATAACTTAGGCCCAGAACACCTTACAGGCTGCCCTACCCTCTAGACCCCAAGTCGATCACTGGAACCCTGGGGGTGGGAAGTGACAATTAGTGGTTCCCTGTGGATGGAGACCTCACTCATGTCCAGGTAAAAATTCAAAGAGGCACAAGACAGGGATGCCCCCTGTCCCCATTATTATTTATCTTGTGTTTAGAATTCCTATTAGAAAACATAAGGAAAGACTAAAAGGTCAAAAGGAATTACAGTTGGGAGAGATGTACATAAAATCAAGGCATTTGCGGACAATGTAATAATTACAATGGAAGAGCCAAAAGATAGTATTAAACAAGCAATCCAAAAGATCATGGAATTTGGGAAATTGGCAGGTTTTAATTTGAACTTGAATAAAACCAATATAATATCCAAAAATCTATCCAAAGAGGAAAACAAATCTTTACAGGAAGAAGTGGGAATAAAAATAGTGAACAAAACAAAATATTTGGGCATTTGGATTACAAATAATAATAATAATAATAATAATAATAATAATAATAATAATTTATTTAAAGATAATTATACCACAAAGTGGAAGGAAATAAAGAAATATCTAGAGCTGTGGAGCAGATTAAAATTATCTCTATTAGGTAGGATTGTGTGCATTAAAATGAGCATTTTGCCCAAAATGCTATTCTTATGCCAAATGTTGCCAATTCTAGGCTCCAAAGGTGAAATCTTTAAGCAATGGAAAAAAGATGTCGTTAATTTTATTTGGAATGGCAAACCTGCAAGGATAAAATACAAATTAATGATTGATATAAAAAGTAGCCAGATCTACATCTGTATCACGAGGCGGTGGGCTTTCTCTGGCTAAAAGAGTGGATTATGCTAGATAATCACAAACTATTAGATCTGGAGAGGCACGAAAACAAATTTGGGTGGCATGCCTATCTGGGGGAAGACAAAATTAAAGTAAATAAGGGATTTAATAACCATGTGATAAATAAATCTCTGTTAAAAATTTGGGAAAAACATAAAAGATTACTAGAACCCAAGACCCCCAGATGGCTGTCGCTGATAGAAATGCTTACAGTGAAGAAGACGAACTCGGATGGGAAGTGAGGAAAGTATAAAGATCTAATAGAGGAAAAGGAAGGGAAGCTCAAACTAAAAGAATATGAGGAAATTAAACATCTCCTGACAGGATGGATTCAATTCCACCAGATACTGAGGTGAATATCAATATAGATTGACCCTCCAGATAAGCAGGAGCATTTGTGCTGATGAATCCCGGCAGCAACATTGGCATCACTGGCACCAAAGCTTCCCAGGAAACTGACTGTTGTTGTGCCACCAGGAAGTGAAGGTGGAAGGTGAGGTCACCCAGAGGCCTCCTGTGGAACTGCAGCTTCACACACCATGTTTTTACATATTCAACTACTGTACAGTACATTCTTCAGAAATGTGCAGCTGAAGTGTGAACATGACAAGCAGGTGCTTGGAAATGCAAGCATCATCCAAGCATATCCATCAAAGAGATTGAAACAGCTACAGTGCCATAGCAATGGGCAAGCTGACAGTTTTTTGCATGTCTGAAGCTGCACTAAGAGCAACCTTAACGGGGATGAATCAGAAAGTCCCCGGTTTCTGCCAGAATAGAATAGAATACATTATTGTCATTGTACATAGTACAACGAAATTTTCTTTAGACAGAAAGGAGACGGCAGCTTCTAAGAGAGAGGAAAGGGCTGGAGAGCATGTGCAGATGTGCTTCTATTGCTGCCGTTTGGTACAAGAGGTTCTGCAGGTTTTTGAAACCGTACAACCCACCTGCAAAACCTGTTTACCAGAGGCAGTAGTGGGATGGAACGCAGGCATCATAGTTTCACTCCCTCTTTCAAAGCTCTCTGAAGCAAATTCTTGTCTGCCTCAGCCTCCACCATTCTAGTGTCCTCTAGATAGTTTGGATTACAGGTTGCAATCCAGCATACAGGGATTGGGGAAGGTTTTCCTAGGAAGTCAAGCCTCTTTCAAACTCCCTTTCAATTCTTTTACAGCATTTAGAGCTCTTTAGTTTAGAGAAAAGGCGAGTAAGAGGGAACATACAGTACTAGAGGTTTATGCACGGCATAGAAAGAGTGGATAGAAAAAAGTTTTTCTCCCTCTCTCATAACACTACGACTTGCAGACATTTAATGAAGCTGAATGTTGGAAGAGTCAGCGCAGTGAAAGAAAGGACTTCTTCATTCAGCGCACAGTTAAGACTGTGGCACTTGCTCTCACGGGAGGCAGTAATGCCCTTCAACTTGGATGGCTTTAAGATTGGACAAATTCATGGAAGACACAGGGCTATCAATGGCTGCTAGGCACTATGGCTCTCCTCTGCCTCCACAGTAATACTTCTGAATCCCGGTTGCTGGAAGCCACAGGAGGGCAAATAGAAATAGAAATACACTATTGTCACTGTACCACTTGTTTACAGTGAGATTAAATGAGCCCCCACCCCACCCCCCAGTCCTTGTTACACTCTGGGTGCTGTCCTAAGACCACCAAAGTGCTCTTGTGCTCAGATTCTGCTTGCAGGCTTCCTAGAGGCATCTGGTTGGCCACTATGAGAGAAGGAAACTGGGCCACTGGCCTGATTCAGCAGGCCCTTCTTATGTTCTTATGCTGTGTCTCCATCCTGAGATGAGCCACACCAGGATTTGAACTCAGGTCCCTAATACTGGTACCTGCTCTGATATTCTACGCAGTGCTGGGATAAAAGAACAGGGAGGGTCTTTTGCCTTCATGCCTTCTTTGTGGTTGTGTGAGTTATTATTGAATAGATTTTAATCCCAAATCCCTTGAGCCCCAGCCAGCATGATCAACCCTGGAAACCTACAGCTGTTCTGGCTGGGGTTGATGGGTGTTGTAGCCAAACATGTGGAGGGCACCAGGTTGAGGAAGACTGTCTTTCACCATAGACAGTGCAGGTGCCTGCTAGTTTGCCTTGCCCAGTCATACCTTGATTTTCTCTGCCGGCATGGATGGGCCCCTTCCTTCCTTCTAACCACTTAGCATGGCCATGCATGAAACCACCTGGCTGTCAGGAGAGGGAAGACCTCTGGCTTGCAGGGTCGACTCACTGCCTTCCTACTAGAAACCACCCACCGAAACCTGGCGCAGAAGGGGTTTGTTTGGAATCCCAGAGATGACCAGAGCTCGCAGTCTTTCTGCCCAAAAATCCACTCTTGCTCTTTCTTTATTTTAGCGGTGTTGTCGCCAGTTGCAAAACCGTTTTGGGAGCCGGAATCCTTGCCCATCTACCGTACTTCCCAGCGCCCAGAGACCTCCCAGGAGCGCCTGACCTCCCTACCTTCCGCCCATCAATGGTCGCCTGAGTAAAACCCCAGCTCGCTTGCTTGCCTGCCAGCCTGCCTGCCAGGGAGCTGGACCTTTGCCAGAGCTGGATCGGAGGCACCTCCGCCCCCGCATGCAGCAGCAGCCTCCCCCCCCCCTTCACGTGCTCTCACATTGAGAGACTACTGCGGCTGGGCGGGGAAGAGGAGTGGTACCCACGTGGAAGAAGCATCCTCTCTCCGCCTGGAAGCCAGAGTCCCGGGTGGGGCTAAGCCACGCTCCTCCCAGGGGTGGAGTTTTTTATATGGGTCGGGGGGGGGGGCAGGGGGCTTCCCTAGTTTTTCTTAAGGCAGCCTTCTCGCTGGGTGTCTCCTTGCTCCCCCCCCAAAAAAAAACACTGGAGCCCATCATTTGGGGGAGGGAAAAGAAGAAGAAGAGGAGGACCCCAGAGCTGGGAGACGCATTCACGTGTACCGGGAGGGTGTTGCAGCATATTTCAGAGCAGATCTGCCCGGGTTTAAGAAGAGGCTGAGCTGACACGAGAACTACCCTAGTTCAGCATCAGGTGAGTGAGGGGTGGGTGTGCGCGCTTGCTTGCTTGCTTGCTTGTGAATGCATCATAGACCTGGGGGCTGCACTTCGGGCTGGGCGCCTCAGGAGTCCCGTCCTCGCTCCCCTGACCCGGTAGCAGCAACAGCACTAGAACTTGTGTAATAGTCCCAAGCTGCATTGTCTGCTGGGCTTGCCAGCCTCTACCAGCTTCAGAGCTAATTCTCCAAAGCTGGGGCAGAGTGGAGGGATGACAACCACAGCTATAACAAATATCCGCGTCTCCCGTCAAAAGCTGCAGCAATCTACCCCTCGGCCGCGTGCGTACCTGTCTGGGTAGTGGTCGGCGGTTGGCCTGCTGGGCTGGGGGTGGGTGGGAGACATGGGTGGCAGGGCACCTGCTCCCCAGCTAGCGCTGGCAGTCCAAGGCTAGCCTGCAGACTAAGTTCCAAGAAGGGAAGGGTACTCTGCATTCATTCCTCTATCCCTTCCTGCCATTAAATGCTGGTCTTGGAATCTAAAGGAAAGGAGGGCAGGTTGTGCATTGCAGCGCTGAAGGGGAGGAGGTAAGCACACAAGCTCCAAAGGACAAACATTTTACAAATAAAGCAAACTGTCCATGAAATGGGATGGATGTTGATGTGGACACCAGCGGAAGCAGCCTTGCTTGCATTTCCTCCCATTTTACCATTTAAGAGACTACTGGGGTGTCCTGCATTGGAAACAGTATTGTAGGCAAGATCTCTACCTTGAAAGAAGCAGGAAATAAAATGTTTTTTTAACATTTCAGAGGATGTTGCAGATATAAATGGTGGAAGTTGCCTTCCTGCTCTGACACTGGCCAACAGGTGCTTGTGATAATTGCCTGCCATATCCTACTCAGCAGTTACTCCTCACCTGTTTTAAGTCATATGTGTTCAGTTTATCCCTATGTGTTATGCTGGTCTGTGACTGAAATAAACTTTGATACTGATACTCAGCAGTTACTATGTAGGCTTGAAAATAGCTGCTTGCCTGTGGCAAGTAAAAATTGTCTCTGGCAAGAATGCTTTTCTAGGTTGGAAGCGTCTGTCTTCTCCCTCTTAATTTCGTTTTCCTTTTTGCAGGCCTTAGATGTGCTATAGATAACTATGACCAGACAGGGATTTGTGAACATTTTGTTTTTGCAGGCTTGTAACTTTTGTGGACTTTGCAAGGCTGCCTTATCATAGCTGATGGGCTAGATGGGAACAGAGGGTAGGAAAGGACAATAAGTGATGGCTATGACTTTACTGAGCAACAGGGCGGGGATTGTCTGGAAAAATGTAGAGAGTACCAGGCCATGCAGAGAAAGGGCGGGATGGTGGTGGTGTTCTCATTTCCTCTGCCTCCATTGCAATGAATAGGAACTCTGCTTAACAGCAGGTGAATAACTAACTCTTAAGATCTCATGTCCGTCTTCACAGTAAATGGCAACCACAGGAGAGGGCTGTCTCAAGACACAGAACACATTTTTACTATTTTCAGTGAGTGTGTTCTTACCCACCCCAAGCTTCCAGAATAAGGTGGGGTGACTGCAGAGTGTGGCCCATCCATACCTCAGCTTAGTGTGTCTTGTGGTCCCCTCATGCCTCCTGTAGCTCCTTAGCCCACATGGTGTTCTTCTCCATCTACTGCAGGTCTGCAGCCTCACATTTTCCTTATGCTTTCAAAATCTGATTTTGCAACATCCATTGCATAGGGAATCTCTGATTTAGGGAGGAGAAAAATTGGGGTGGTAGTTGGAGGAGAATGTCACCAGGATGAGGGGGAATTAAAGGGGGCACAAGGGGTTCCCAATGGGCATTAAGCCAAGGTATGGATGGGCCGTAAGACTAAACCAGGCACCCCCAAACTTCGGCCCTCCAGATGTTTTGGACTACAATTCCCATCATCCCTGACCACTGGTCCTGTTAGCTAGGGATCATGGGAGTTGTAGGCCAAAACATCTGGAGGGCCGCAGTTTGGGGATGCCTGGACTAAACTATGTGGGGCGGAAGATGAGTAGACCTTGGGCAGCTGATCCAGACTAGCACCCTCCAGATATTTTGGACTACAACTCTCATCAGTTGGTTGGGATTAATGGGAACATATGGAAGGGGCCAGACTGGTGAAGTCTGTCGTAGGGCATGCTCTGAAGACTCCTGATACAGCCAACACTTGGTGCAGCTAACCAGATTTGGGTCTGGGAGTGGCTGCCCAGACCATATACTGTAAAACTGGTGCTAAAGGATCTTCTGGCTCCCAGTATGTTTCCAAGCACAATTCAGTGTTGGTGCTGATCTTTAAAGCCCTGAAGAGCCTCAGCCCTGTATACTTGAAGGAGCGTCACTCCATCAGTTATACAGGGCACTCAGCCCAGACAGTCGGACACTTAGGTCCTCCTCCAAGGGTCTTCTGCTGGTTCCCTCACTGCAAGAAGTGAAGCTACAGGGAACCAGGCAGAGGGCCTTCTCAGTAGTGACACCCTTCCTGTGAAACACCCTTCCTTCAGATGTCAAGGAAATAAACAACTATCTGACTTTTAGAAGACATCTGAAGGCATTTCTGTTTAGGTAAGTTTTTAAGGGTGTTTCTAGATATGTTGGTTAGATATGTTGGGTGGCACTGTGGGTTAAACCACAGAGCCTAGGGCTTGCGGTTCGAATCCCCGCAACGGGGTGAGCTCCCATTGCTCGGTTCCAGCTCCTGCCAACCTAGCAGTTCGAAAGCACATCAAAGTGCAAGTAGATAAATAGGTACCGCTACAGTGGGAAGGTAAACAGCGTTTCCGTGTGCTGTTCCTAGCTGAAAAAACGGATTTTTTTTTGTTTCCCCCCGGTTTATTCTGGCACGCCGGCCATTTTGGAACTGGGCAGAGCATGCTCAGAAGCGACTTTTGATGCTGCTCTGCCCAGTTCCAAAATGGCGGCAGCGCCACTTCCGGTCTGCTATTTCTGGCCTGGTCCCTTATTTCTCTGACAGCAACTTGGCAGGTATGCTGAAGCAATCCTAGGAGCCCTCTGGGCACTTCTATATGCCACCTTGAGCTCGATGGAAGAAAGGCGATATATAAATGTAGTCAATAAATAAGTGCCTCCTAATGACTGGATGTCTTCTTCCTTGGCACAGGGCAAGTGAGCGCATCATCTCATGAGGAGGGACAGCTGCTGCCACTGCTGCCTTTTTTGCCACCTGCACTAGAGAGCTTTCCATCCTTCCATCTCTAAGGTGGAGTTGGGACGTGCCATGGACCAGCTGATTAATCTCCTCTACCTCAACTTCTCAGAGCAGCTGAGCCTGCTACAGGAAAACGACATGTCCTGCAGCGACTCTGTGGGGAACGGCACTTTCCTGATCGTAGCTTACAGCGCAGTGATTGCAGTGGGGTTGATTGGCAACCTCTGCTTGGTGTGTGTCATCATCCAGCAGAAGGAGATGAGAAACGTCACCAACATCTTCATTGCCAACCTCTCCTGCTCTGACATCCTCATGTCACTTGTTTGCATGCCTGTCACGGTCATTTACACCTTGATGGACCGCTGGATCTTAGGAGAAGTGCTCTGCAAGGCCAGCCCCTTTGCCCAGTGCATCTCCGTCACGGTCTCCATCCTCTCCCTTGTATGGATTGCCCTGGAAAGGCATCAGCTTATCATCAATCCGACTGGGCGGAAGCCAGGAGCCAACCATGCATACCTGGCTGTGGCCATTACCTGGGTGGTGGCCTGCTTCATTTCCCTGCCCTTCCTCTCCTTCACCATCCTGACCAATGAGCCCTTTCAAAACTTAAGCCTTCCTTTTGACCCGTTTGCCAACCACATGGCCTGCATTGAGCATTGGCCATCGGACCAGCATCGCCTAGCTTACACCACCTTCCTCTTGCTTTTCCAGTACTGCCTGCCCCTGCTCCTCATCATGGCCTGCTATTTCCGCATCTTCCTGCGCCTTCAGCGTCGCAAGGACATGGTGGAGCGGTCCAAGGATGGCTCCCGGGCCACTAGCCACAGGAAGGTCAACATTATGTTGGCTTGCATCGTCGTTGCTTTTGCTGCCTGTTGGTTGCCGCTCACTGTCTTCAATGCCCTCTATGACTGGGACCATGAGAAGATCTCAGTGTGCTACCACAACTTCATCTTCTCCCTCTGCCACCTTGTGGCCATGGCTTCCACTTGCATCAACCCCATCATGTATGGTTTCCTCAACAGCAATTTCCAAAAGGAAGTCAAGGCATTGCTGTATCGCTGCAGCTGCAGCAGTGAGAAGGACAAGTATGAAAGCTTCCCCCTTTCCACAGTCAGCACTGAGATCTCCAAGGCCTCGCTCCATAGTGGGGTTGGCACCAGTATCCATGCGTGACTGCCAAGATTCCATGCAGTGCCTTCCAACAGCAACCAGTCCCTTTCTCAGCTGAGCCAAGCTGGAAGTATCTCCACTGCCTGCATCTTTCCAATTCTCTGGTTACTCCACCCCCAACCCATCTCATACCAAACTTGTATCAGGGATCATCTGCAATTGTCTGGGGTATCCCACTTCAAACAAAGAATATGTACTAAGGTGGGGAGGGAATGACCCAGAGGATTGGGGAACAGTGTGTCTTGAGTTCTAATCCAAGCTTGCCCATCAGTTATTCTCTTTGACCCTTAACCCATCTTAACATTTGGAGCTTTGAAAACTTACTTGAGAATATGGTTGTACTCCTCTAAAACAGATGGAAACTCTGAGTTCTGGGAAAATAACTAAGCAACTTACAGTCTGTTTAGCCTCTCAAGAATATCCATCCAAGGGCCCATAAATAAATCATCCACCTCTGTTAAGAGTTGCATTCATTGGCATTGGGCAACTTAGAAGCAGATCTTCACAAATGGTTCTTCAAAGAGAAGACTGATAGTGTAATGGCAAATAAACATTTCCTGAAAGAAAGCTTCCCCAGCACTCCTGTTTTTTTGTGCTAGACTGAACTTCAGGAGAACATTGGGTGTGTCCTAGGTTGTATTCTCCATTCAAATGGACCAACTTGGGCTCGACAGGCCTGGTCATTGCCCTACATGAAGTTAATGTGTTCCCTGGTACAAGGACCGAAGCTCAGTGGTAGAGCATCTGCTTTGCATGCAGAAGGTCCCAGCTTCAATCTCCAGGCTGGGCTGGAAGGAGAATTCTGTCTCACATCATGGAGATGCTGCCAGTCAATATAGGCAGCACTGTGCTGGATGAACCAATGGGCTGATGTCCTCTGTTCCAGAAACATCTGCAGTGCACTGGGACTCCATGGTAGACGTGTCCCTTGAAAAACATTTTTTGAAGGTAGGAACCTGGGAGTCTCCATCTCCCTTCCCTGCAAATGGAATTATCCTGGTTGAGGAAGAGCTTTAAAACATAGAACTGGTAAGATCCAAACTGGTTCAGCTGAAATCCTTATTATGAAATGTCCGGGTAATACAGCAAGATTTTGAGAGAGCCCCCCAGTCATCTCAACGGCCAAGGCAGAAAACGTGAAAGGCCTTCCTCTTTCCCACCCTGGATTGTTTAGTCTGCATTTTCCCCACCTGAAGAAATGTTTTGCCCCACTCAAAAACTTACTATCATGTCCTATTAATATAATGGCATCAGTTGAAACATTGTTTGATCTTCTCGCTTTCTTTTGAATAACAATAAAGCAAGCATTTCCGTACTGTAATAGAAACTGAGAAAGATGATATATTGTTCTGATTGGTTCTGCCCTTTTATTTCCATGAAAATTAGTCCATTTAATATAAACAAAGGACTTATGAGTTTGGAATGTATATTAAGACACAGAGCTTGGAGGGTTTTGGCTTTGAGAGCTCTGCCTTCATTTGCCTATTGGAACTATATGATCAGCAATTCTCACTTACTGCACATTTACTGGGGAGAAAGGGGTGAGAAATGGTGCCTCATTCCTAAAACTCTCCGGGTGCAAAATGCACTTGCTGGCACTGCATAATCCAGCTGAGGACAGTGATGTCTAGCTCAGTGTCCCCTTTTTCCTAACACAGGGAGACTGTTCAGCACGGTATTATCATTTTAGCCTTAATATATAAATCAGGAATGGACAGGAGCTGGCCTTCAGAGGGCACATTTTCATCGGATGGCCTGAGCAAATGTCAATCACGTGTGGATGTAATCAGTTTCCCTCATCAGGATAAAGAAAATATTGCCATCTTGTAAGAAACAGAGGATCTCCCATGCTTCAGGATACATCTCTCTCATGCATGTTGTAAATGTGCACAACTGAATGTTCTTCTTTGGCGATCACTTGTATCTAAGTAAGATTGTCTTCCATAAACACGGTTTTAACAATGGGTCCATAAGTGACTGTGGAGGCCAATTCTGGATCCACACGTCCTTGCTGTGCTAGAGTGCATATGTTCTCTACCAGCCTCTCCCCCCCCCCCCCAAGCCAGGACTCCTCAGACGTCTGGGGCCACAATTCCCATCAGTCCAGCCAGCAGAGAAGCCCTTGCAGATGAATGGCTGCAGCTCTATCGAGGACCCTGCACTCCCATGAGGGTGATGGTTTTGGGTAGTGAAATGCATTTGCAACCCGAAAGCTCATTGTCTGGAGAGGAGAGCAGCCCTCAAGAACAGAGAAGTAGGCTACCCCCACTTTAAATAAATCCATGATTGAGGCAGAGGCGAACATCCAAAACAAAGCAAATGCAAATTCTAGTTGCATGTTCCAACCAAGCGATTTAAATGGCAAATGGCAGCTAGATGCATAATTATTTGTACAGCTAAATTCAGTTTTCTCCCTGCTGTTGGTGCACTTAATGGGGAGATCAGGCAACTGACTGTATGACTACCCATCCTTAATGCTACAAGTAACACAGATGATCTATTTTGTGTTTATTGCTTATTAGGAGCTTAGATACCTCTCACTTGTTTCTTGAGAACAGCCCCCGGGGGGGGGATTAGTTGCTGACCAAGGCTTCAGAATGATTAATCTGAAAATAATGTAACTGAAATTCTTAGTAAGTTGAGCTTTGTAATATTTTTCAGGGGGTGGGAATCCATTCAGGATATCAGGACGCTGTCACAGGCAAGATTCCCTTCATTCAAATCAGAATGGCATCTGTGGTATTGCACTATTTACAGTCTGTAGCAGCCTTCTCTGACCTTTGGTCATCCTGGTGTTTTGGACTACAAGTCCCATAATCCCCAGGCAGCATGACCAATGGTCAGGATAGTGGCAGTTGCAGCCCCAAACATTTGGAGGCACAACGTTTTGTCTAAAGCTTTAACCCATTCATCACCTGGGCCAAAACCAAATGGCACAAGTGTGTAAGTGTGTGTGTGTGTGTGTGTGTGTGTGTGTGTGTGTGTGTGTGTGTGTGTGTTTAAAAATGCCATTAGGTTTGAGTGCATGATTGTAACAAGAAATTAAAAAGAAAAAAGTAAAGATGGCATTTTCTTGTAATAGTGAGGAGTCACTTTTTAATCATCTTCTACGTTGGCTCACATTTCTTTCAAAATCACCCAGAATTCCTGACCAGTGTGAGCGCTCTTATGAGTTGTCCTGTTTCATAAATTACCGTAGTTTTAATTGATCTTTCTGCCATGCTTTCTTTACCATTATGTTTTCAATCAGTAAAAACTTGTGGCACCTCAAAAGCTGAAAAATATTATTATTATGGCATAAAGTTTCATGAACTACTACAGTCTAGAACATCTTTCCATTTTGGTTTGTGGCTTTAACGAAGACTGATTTGACGTGGGACATTTCTGGGTTTTCGCTCTGATCAGAAAATCCATAATGCAAAAGAAAGTGTATTGCTACCAAATATATTACTGTTGTAAAAATAAAAATAAAAATCTGGACCTCAGACTAAACCTTCAGAGAGTGACTAAGACATTTCACAAACTTTTTCACAGGTAAAATTCCACTAAACTTCCTTGGGCTAACTTTTATGGAAATAGCTTTGGGTTGGGATATCAGCTATCTCACTCCCTACCCTGCTCCATTTCTAGTCCATTTCTTAACTGAGTCTCATGCCCTGGCAAAAATGCTGCAATGTTTGGGATGCACAGATCAAGCCAGAGGATTTTTTCATAACCATTCATAGGAAAGACATACAGGATCGTATCTAATGTTAGCCATAGAGTCAATTTTTTGAGATTCACAGTCATGGCTAACTTAGGTAGATTGATTTCAATGGGTCCACTCTGAGCAAAAGTTAGTTGGACACACTCTGATATTCACAAGCATAAAGCAAACATTCTAGAATATTTGTCTAAGCTAACTTCCAACCTTTCAACATCAGCTGAATGTATCCTAATGCCTAATCTCTTAATATGGTGATGTCTGCTGACTCCTAGATCTAGGAGCTTGCGGGCAAACATGCTTGTGTTTTCAACCAGTTTTCAAACGTACTTTATTTAACTGCATAGGCATTGTGAGAAGAAGAAAGTCTGTTTTGCTGCCACATCCTTTACCTAATATATGAGCAATGTCCTTTAAATAAACTTGAAGATGCACATGAAAAGCAAGCTGTGTGTCCATGTTTCTGGGTCAGCTGTGAGCAAGCAAGCTGTGCTTGCTTATTGAGGACAGGAAAAAACCTTTGCCCATGTTTAGATACGCTTTTCTCCAGTGAACCAGGACATGTGGAGAGAAAAAATCTGATGTAGGCTGGGCCTCTGCAACCTGGTGCAGACGTCTTGGACTCCAAATACCACCTGCCCCTTTGCCAACACAGCAGATCGAAGTTGCAGTTTGAAACATCTGGAGGGCACCAGCCTGGGGAAGGAGGAGATCCGTGTTCTCCCTCTATGCCTGGCAGGAACTGACAGGAGCAGGGACTTACTCCTCCAGCTTTGATACCAAGTTCAAAATCACTGGCGTGAGATAGAAACCATCCCTAACTTACAGTGGAAGCCAGTCCTTTTCTGACCTCAAAAATGTAGTGACCACACTACAATTTTATATCATTTCTAAACCATTTTAACTGTTTTGGCTTCATCCTGAAGAATCTTGGAAACTATGGTTGCTGAAGATGTTTAGGTGAGAGTTTGGCTCTCTGGCCACAAGACGGTTGTTTTAGGGCAAGCAGACAGGGCAATAAGGGATAATGATAACAGGGACATTTTTCTTTGCTACAGAAGGGCTAGGAAAACATTGCTAGCCTCTTTTTATACGACAAGTGTTTCTCTCCTTGAAACTAACTTGGAGAATATATTTATGTCACAGTCAGTTAAAAATATATCCCCATGCAAACTGTCAGACCACACAGCAAATCTGATAATTCTATATCGGTTTAATCATCAAGGTCCTCCCTCCACCCTCAAAGAATCCTGGGATCTGTAGTTTTGTGAGAGTGCTGGTAGCTACAGTTCCTAGCCTCCCATGAAGCAAAGTTCAGTGGTGCCTCGCTAGACGAATTTAATTCGTTCCACGGGTCTTTTCTTATAACGAAAAATTCGTCTAGCGAATCCCATAGGAATGCATTGAATTTTTTTTTGAATTTTTTTTTTTGCCCATAGGAACACATTAATTGAATTTCAATGCATTCCTATGGGAAACCGCGATTCGCTAGACGAATTTTTCATAAAACGAATTCGTCTAGCGAGGCAACCTCCGCTCGAAAAATCCTTTCGTTAAGCGGAAATTTCGTTAAGCAGGGCATTCGTTAAGCGAGGCACCACTGTTCTGACTTCTGAAGCAGTTTGGCTCTGCAGTATAGATGTGCCTCATTTGGTCTGTGAAACAGACTTCTTATGTTTTGCTTGAACTATAATAACAGTAATCCAATTATATTCCAGGGAGGGGGTATGTGCCATGAAACTGGTTGTATTATATGGCTCCCCCCCCCAGCAAAAAAACACCTGCTAGGAAAGAATAAAACATGCTGCAGTTACAAAATCCCAGGTATCTTTTATTTGGCTTTGTTGTGCCTCTCCTTTGGTGTGTGGGCTTGGGAAGGGTGTGCCAAGGAGCACTCAAACTTATGGGACAGGTTGGAGCGTGGGGATCGAGGGGCACACACACTCTCCCATGACACCAAACACCCCCACTTTGTGGAGGGGGGGTTCCCTGCATTTGGCCTGCCGCCTCCCTCACCACCCCGGCCCCCCTCTTTGCATCAAGTCATGTAGATGGGCAGGGGCCAGTAGTCGATGTCGGACGGCTCCCACAGGGGGTTTGAGCCCAGCTGTAGCCTCTCTCCCAAGCTGCTGTCAGAAGAGACTCCAACACCAAAGAGGAGAATAGGTCAGGTCAGGGTGGCGGAGGAGGGCAAGGGGTGGCAGACCCAACCATGCTGGACCGGCGACGGCAGTGGTGGGATAAGGAGGTGCAGCAATGGGAGGTGAGGAAGGAGAGGGCAAGGGAGGCAAAGGAGGTTTCTCCTTCCCCCTTCTTTCTATTGTCGCTTGTCAGCCACACCTACAGTGATGCAGCCGCCATTTTGGGCCAGCTGCCTCCCTCTCATGCCCAATAGTGTTGTTATAAGAATTTTAAGGTGTTATATATATATATATTCTTTATAGGTGGCCTAATCTCCTCTCATATTTAATTTTTTAACTGAAATTGCTTCTAATGGAGAGAGCCACCATGGTGTTCTGCATTCTAGTAAGTTTTTATATCTATCTCAGACCTCGTAGATTGATTTTCTTACCAAGTGGTTCAGGAATCCTTTATGTGCTTTTGTTTTATCATACCATAAATATGTGTGCTACCCAAACCTGTTATCATGACCTTCCAAATCTAGTAAATCTTTATTTTTTTAACAAAATCCAATCCCACAACCAGCAGAGAGAGGGCACCTCATAATATAACTTCAGATCCACCAAGGAGAAGCCCCCTTTTTCTTTAGAATCAATTAGTAACTTTTATTTTATTCTTGGTTTCTTTGGGACAGGGGACTCTTTTGTCCCAAAAGGGGACGTTCCCATTTTTCTAGGGACAAGTGGCAACCCTACTCAAACTGGACATTTGAGGAGATGGGACCTAAGTTACTGAGCAACTGTGGACTGTCCATGCTCAGTCCTTGGACCTCTTTCCTGGTGCTGAAGGGCAAAAAAATTCCTGCATTGCAGGTGGATGGACTAAATGATTCTCATGGTCCCTTCCCACACTACAATTATATAATAATAATAATAATAATAATAATAATAATAATAATAATAATAAGTAATTTGTACCCCACCCATCTGGCTGAGTCTCCCCAGCCACTCTGATTCTATGGTCCTCTCCTCCCCACCATGTGCCCCCCAATGGGCTAGGGCCATGTTTGAAGAACCCCTGGTACAGTGCAGGGGAAGGAAAAGTGGCGTCGTTCCATCTGGCAAGCCAAAATGCTTGCCAAGGTGAAACAATTGCCTCAGTGCAATGTTGCATTCCTCCCACTGAAATTAATAGAAAGGGCTAACTGAGGTCAATTAATTTCAATGGGTCTACTCTGAGTAGAAGTCAGTTGGCTACAACTGCATATCCTCCAAGTGCCTCTATTTTCCAGGGACAGTCCTGGGATTACGAAAGCCAGGATTGTCCCTCTTCCCCACCACTGAGCTCGGGGAGGAGGAGGAGCTGGTGCTTGTCCTGAGCGATGGCAGTGGTGGCTGCTGCCCCACGGCCTCTCCATGCTTCATCCCTTGGGCAGCTCGTAGTGGCTGCTGGAGAGCAGGCAAGGAGGAGGAGAGATCTGCTGCTCCCCCAAAGGCCCTTTCTCCCCTCCTGCCCCTCCATTATTTATTAAATTGTTTAATTTCATATATTTATACACCACTTAATACTGAAGATACTCCAGGTGGTTCACAAAACAACAAATAAAACATGTATATATACAAACAATTAAATGGAAAGGCTATAATATAATACAATATTAAGCAAGAGTGCAATACAATGCAGAAAAACAATTTTTAAAAACCCAAACAGAAGCACAGCATCCCATTCTGAAACCTTTTAGCAAGCAACTTCAAGCCCTTGCCCTCTCCTCTTTATCTTTAAACTGCACTTGGAACAGAAACCCCTTCAAAGAGAGGGCTTGGAAGAAGGGAGCACATGACTGTCTGTTGAGATCACCACTGATCTCCAGCGACAGAAGCAGAGACCAGAAGGAGGTCAGTTGCTTCTCTGCCCAAGAGTGGATTACTTCTGAATTATTCCAAGCCAATCAGGAGTCGTGGGTTCCAATGGCTGCCAGACCTTGGATACTATCAGCCCATCAAGCAAGATTCCAGTTGGCTGGCATGTTCAGTATTATTATTGCCAGCTTCAAGGAGGGTGCCAGAAATTGAACTTGTAATTAAAGGCCTATTAGTTCAGTTAGTATCATCACAAAATTGTATGCTTGCCAAGTTCAGTACTGGGGCAGTGCTACGGTAATAAGATCATTTCCAAGGATCAAGCGAGTTTTAGAGCCTATGGAACAGCATTCCTATTGTTATACAGTGGTACCTCTACTTACGAATTCAATGCGTTCCGAACGCACATTCGTAAGTTGAAAAAAATTGTAAGTCGAATCCCATAGGAATGCATTGGGAGAATAAATTCGTAAGTTGAAGCAACCCTATCTAAAAATTCGTAAGTAGAAAAAATCCTATCTAAACCGCATCCAAGATGGCGGACGGAGCTCCATTTGTAAGTAGAAACATTCGTAAGTAGAGTTATTCGTAAGTAGAGGTACCACTGTACTTCAGATTACTAGTCATTCCATAGCTGAGAACCAGGCCTCTTCTCCCTCAGCCATTGGGGGCAGCAGCTATTCTATCCAAAAGACCAGCTCCACCTGGCACTTCCTACCCCTGAATGATACAGGCTATGTAGTCCTTACAAAGAACAGCTGCTTAAGAATTGGTCCCCGAGTTTGATGTTTTCCTCTTCTCTTCCTATCCCTTTCCCCTTGTGTGCCTCTTTTTTAAATAGATTGTAAGACCATCTTATTTTAACTGATTGTGTGCAAGACACTCTGGGAGCCTTTTTGGCTAAGGAGCAAGGTACAAATGCTCTATATAATAATTATATCTGCATTTTCTGGAAAGAATTGAAGACCCACAGGGTTTCCCAGCTGGATAGATGGGTCATGGCTTCAGTGTGGTTTTAAATTTATTTATTTTAATACTGTTTTCAATTCTCTTATGTGCAAATTGCCTTCAAGTGGTGGTTTAGAAGGTGATTAATAAATCATTTGCAATAATAAAAGCAATAATAGTAGCAGTAATAATAATAAGGCACCTGTTTTTTCCCCATCTAGCATAGTATGGTCTACTCTGACTGCGGTTTGGCCAGAAGGTTTATAGCGCATGTGCAGAGTTGGCCTGCAGAATCCCCACAGACCACCTGCAAGAAATTGAAATCTCAGCTCTTCCTTGCCCTGAAAACCTGGGGGCTTTATCATTATGAAGGCAGAGTGCCAGAGTTTACCTCAGAGGCAAGCTAACACTCAGCACATGAACTGTTTATTAAACTCATGCCACAAAGGTAAGAAATGAAGAACAAAACAAATGGTTCCCTTTCACACTCTTGCCACTGGGCAGTGTAGCAGAAAAGAAATATGGCAGGCTTGCAAGTTTGGGATGGTTGGTGGGACCTCAGGCACGATTGGATCTCTTTTGAAACTGTTAAGATGCCCCCAGGGGCTGGATCCTTAGGTAACATTTCCTGAAGCCCCAGGTCAGATCCAGACCCCAGATCAGTTGTTTCATTTCCGCCCCTCCCTCACCTGATGCTTATATCCACCTCAGCTTGCCCCTCCAAAGCGCCACACTGGTTTTCAAATTCTCCAGCTGCCGTGCTGGCTTGCTTTGTGACACGTTCACAATCAGAGTATTCAGGGCTTTTTTTCAGCTGGAACTCACTGGAACTCAGTTCTGACACCTGCCAAGGATGGTGCCATTGTCATTACATGAGAACAAAGGAGACATTCATGGTGAGTTACAGCACTGAGAGTATTCCTCATCTCCTGCCTGGCTCCATAATCTGTTCCACATTCAGCTTCTTCCTTCGAAATCACGGCCACCATGCTTCTTTGTCTCTGAAACTCAGAGGCAGACAATGCCATAGGAAGAATCATGCTCAGAGCATAAGTGTTTGGCTTGTGTGGATGAGTCACCCTCTCCTGGCCCATGACTTCGGACTAGTACCGCAAGTCCTTCCTCTCAGCCAGCTGCCCTGGCCTTGAAGCTTACTTCCAGGATGTGGGTTGCAGGTGGCTTAGGAGAAGGAAGGGGCCTTTGTTTTTGCCGCCACTGCCACAAATCCTGGAGCTGATGAGGTAAAGAGCTGCTGCTGACGTTGGAGGTGGTCTCCTGTTGCGCTCAGCTGTGACACACTCACGCACCCACCCCAGCTCCTTTCCTTACTACATAGATATGTGTTCCTCAAGACAACAGCTGGCTGAGGTAGGCAGGAAGGAAGGGCAGCAAAGCAGCAGTGGGGTGAGGAAGCGAGAGAGCTGGCTTCGCTTCCTCAAGGACTGGTGTCCCAGATGCCAATTGCAAAGGTTGTTCCAAGCAAAAAGACATCTCCAGCTTTTGGCACCATGCTAAGCCCCCAGGCCTACTTTCTGCAGCTGCCAGAGACCGACCAAGACTCAGAAAATATGTCCAAAACTCTTGTTTACCTGTTAATAATAATCCTTTGCATTGATGCCATGCTAAAAAAAGTGCTTCTTCTCCTACTTCATCTCAGGGCACCTCCAGACTGTCAGTCTTGCAAGAGAGATTCAGGTGCATGCTAGAAATCTGCACTACACATCTAAAGCACTATTACACCACTGTAAACAGCCATGGCTTATCACAAAGAATCCTGGGAAGCGTAGTTTTTAAGAGCGCTGAGAGCTGTCAGGAGAACCCTATTCCCCCCACAGAGCTACAATTTCCAGAGTGGTTTGACAATTAATCCTTCTTCCCAGGGAACTCTGAAAATTGTAGCGCTGAGATGGGAACAGGAGTCTTCTAACAACTCTCAGCACCCTTAACAACCTGTTTATGGTACCGTAGTACTCCAAGAGCCTCAGCAATTTTCAAGTGGTCTGTGGCAGGGGAGTTTGGGAACCACTGTGTTAAACTAGCTTTGAGGAAGGCATCAAAGCTGGAACACTCCTGTTAGCGGATGATGGTGTACTGCAACATTTCATTGCATATCTCATGTGATATACCATATATATACAGTCATACCTCGGTTTAAGTACACTTCGGTTTCAGTACTTTCAGTTTAAATACTCCGCGGACCTGTCTGGAACGGATTAATCCACTTTCCATTACTTTCAATGGGAAAGTTCGCTTCGGTTAAGTATGCTTCAGGTTAAGTACAGACTTCCGGAACCAATTGTGTACTTAAACTGAGGTACCATTGTATACTGTATATATGAGAGAGAAATTGAATTTGTAAATTCAACACCCTGCCCTATGTGCCTGTCAATTTTTATTACAGTGTCTTTATTATTGTCTCAAGAAGGTTGGTCATCCTCCTTTAACCGTCATTTTAAAATGATTTATAAAACATCTGCAAATTGTGCTGCTCCTCTTCCTTACAAATCCAGGGAACCAAATTCAAACCTTTGACATGGAAATGATTTACGCAAAAGGGAGCCATTGCCTAACCTCCTTGCCTATAATTGCATGACCCCATTTTTAAAACACTTTGCCAAGGAAGTAGCAGTTTGTCTGCTAGTTTAATAGCTACCCAGGAACAAAGCCAAGAGCATCAACTAAATTGTAGCAATGTTTTCAGTAATGAGGCCTCTACTCCACAACTACAGACCCCATATCGCTTTATAGCTGGAGGCCCATAAACTAGTCACTCATAAGTAGGATTATTGCAACTGCTCTATGATAGTGCCCTGGGGTTTGGGGGAAATTCATAATATGGGGCTCGGTGGAAGGAAGGCATGAGCTGCAGACCTGAGCTGCACAGTACAGCCAAACAGCAGCCTCTCTGGGCAATATTACCTTAGCACACACCTGTCACCAGGACTATAGCCTTCCTCGGCCTCTAGGGCTCCATGAAAGGATGCTAATTCACCTGCTGATCCTAAAGGAGTCCTTTGGAAATAAATGTAACTTCCCAGTCCTCTCTGAGAGAGCAAACCTCTCTCTAGATAGACATTCAAGTTGCCAGTGAGGGTGACACTAGCATCATGGCTTCCCCCAAAGAATCCTGGGAATTGTAGTTAAAGGTGCTGAGGGTTGTTAGGAGTTCCCACCCGCTAGATGCGGGCTTGCCCCACAGGCTCTCGAAACTAACGATTTACAACAAAGAGGCAGAACCAGAATCAAATAGTCTCCTCATGTCAATAACAGTTTTAGCCTCTGGACACAATCAGCAGAAGGTCAGCTCCTCTGGGAGAATCTGACCTCCGACAACGCCAAAGAGACCTCTCCAATTGACCAATATAACTTATTAACCCGAAAACTTCAATTGGGAAATATAAGAGACAGATTTTTAAAAATCAAGACTCCCTCTTTCTTCCCGGCCAGGCTGGCCCTGCCTCTGGACCCCAGAGCTGCCACTGCCATCATCGCTGTCGCTCAGGACAAGCAGCGGCTCCTCCCCCTCCCCCCTGAGCTCGGTAGCTTCAGCGCTGGTGGGGGAAATAGGGACATTCTGGGATCACCTCAGAAGCTGGGATGGCTTTCATCATTCCAGGACCGTCCCTGGAAAATTGGGGTACCTGGAGGGTATAGAATTCTTTGGGGGAAGCCATGACTGACGTGGCATCATGGGGCTTTAAAGGTATGGATGTGGCCCCTGCCAGGGGCTGCTTACTGAATCCAAGACCTGACAGGTGCTCTGGTATTTATAGGGGCCCAAGTTACCAGAGGTTTAATATGGCCTGCCAATCTCACGGGCTGATGTTGCTTTCCATGCCAGTCTTATAAAATGAGGCCAGTTTAATTATTCTTTATAGAAGATAAGATCCACCCAAGATCAACCAGATGGGATCCACCAAACTGTCTCCACACAGAGGATCTTGGGCTTGGATTGCACTGTTTAATAGGCTGCTCACTGACCATGGTGCAAATGCAGCAAGATGAGAATGGAGAAAGAATCAAAGGAGCAGAGTCAGAATCATGCCATAAGAAGGGGGGGGGGCAACCACAAATCAGCTCAGTGCTGTCAGAGCAGAAATGTGGAGGAATTTGCTGATCTCACCAACTCTTCTTAGTCACTGTGATTAGCAGCCAGCTCTATTGTTCTACATGAGAGTAGCGATAGATGTTGCCATGGTTTGTGGAAGGGTATCCATGGCAATGCTTCTATGCAGCCCACCAGACGTGGGTGTTACCTGTGCTATGGATGAGTGTATAAATATCAGTTTACCTGAAGGTGGTGACCCATGGTTGCCATGGAACCCACAAGAGCATCTTCTCTGGAGAAGGGGTTGTCATAGAAACAGTGCTGTCTCTATAGCAACAGTGCATCATTATTTCCCCTCTTCCAACTGAAATATGTTTAAAGAACCTGTTGAGGAAAGTGTGTGGTATGAAATATTAGGGAGGCTGATGTGCAAAACCGCTGAAGAGATGCATTTGTTTCTTCTTTGCTGTACATCAGGGGTTCCCAGCCAGCTGACCATGGACCACCAGGGGTCTGCCTGCAGCATGTCTGTGAAGAACCAGGGCTGTGGTTGTGAATGGTGGCAGTGGCAACAGCAACTGCAGCTGCTCCAGGATGGACCGGAAGTGATGGGCAGGAGGAAGTGACCTGAAATGGGTGGAGAGAGGGATAGGAGTCAGAAACACATTGCACCTCATGGTACTGCAACCTGAATTCTTGGGACTCAAATTGTATTACAAAAATCATACAGCACATAACACAGTGCATTACAATTGCTAGCAATTGCTACAATTGCTACAGTAGGCTGATGAATCATTAAGTCCTCCACCACGACCCTCAGCAATTTTTGAGTGGTCCATGGGAGAAAGGGTTTGGGCATCACTGCTGAAGGTGGAACCAGATAGGGTTGGGGGGTGGCGAGGGGCCCTCTCCTCCCTATCTTTCCCTTTTTCCCTCACCTGGGGGGGGCCTCCCTCCTTTTCCTCTTCTCCTGGGGCGGCTGGGGTGGCGACGGCTGCGGCGATGAGGCAGGGAGGTCCCGGGCTTCGGAGCTCTTCCCGGCCGCAGGCGGGCTCGCTGGGGGGCTTTAGCGGCTCCCCGCTTGATCCGCTGAGCGATTCCGACGCCCACGCGGCTGCCGCGGAGCCCAGGAGTCCGGCGATCCTCCGGCCAGGCGCTTTCGTTGTCGCTCTGGTGGGGTCGCGGGGGGGCCTCCAGCAGCTCCCCGGTCGATCCGCCGGGCTCGCTTGGCGCCCGCGTTCCGGCGGCGGCGGTTCCGGCGGTCCAGAGGCTAGGCTGGCGGAACAGGCACGCTGGTCGCTCTCAGGAGCTTCGCGCTGCCGTGCCGCGCGCCATCTTGCCTCGCCGGAAGTCCGTCAGCGCCCTTCTCCTCGCCGCACGTGGCGGCACGCCAGCCAGTGTCTCACGGCACACTACTGTGCCGCGGAACACCGGTTGAGAAACGCTGATCCAGCAGACCACACAGTCTTCCAGAATCCTCCATTCCGCTGCACACACCCACTTTTCAGGTTTCTCCCAAACAGGCTTGTATGTGACAGGCTTGTAGCAGGAAGTTATGGACCATGCACTAGTCTAGTAGTTGGAAGCAAAGCAGTATGACCACCCCAAATCTTTCTCAGGCACAAATGGCATTGAAAGCATGATGATGTATAACAGCCCGGAAAAAATCATGAGCCCAAATCATGATGAATCATGGGCGTACCCAGCATGGGGTGGGGGGCAGCTGCCCCCCCTAGAAGCAGGGCAGCTGGAGAGGACAGGCAGGGACGCTGCCTGCTGTGCTCCGCCTCAGCCTACTTGGCTGAAGCAAAACAGCAGCAATGGCAGCGAAGCTGCCTCCGTTGAAAAAGACCTGGACCTGGGCTAACTTCAGCCCACACTCTTTCAAGTCACAGTGAGCACAGCACAGAAAGTGCTGCCCCACAATGCTCCACGGCACTTCATTTGCAGGTTTCCTTCAACAGAGGCAGCTTTGCTGCTGCTGCCTCGTTTTAGTTACCGCTGCCGTGCCGTTAAAGGAGCGGGCGAGGCAGGAGTGCAAGCACAGGTGGCTCCGTGTGCTGCCTTGCAAACGACCCCCTTTCCTCTGGGGGGCGTGGACGTTGATCATGCCTCCTGGGGGGATCCTGGCCACATCATTGCCAGCTAGCCAATTGGGTGGCTGGGGGGGCGTGGCTGGGTGTGTGGCTGGTGTGCCCCCCCCCAACTTTGATCCTGGGTACGCCCATGTGATGAATGTGCAATAAAAATGACATCTCAAAGGACCCTCTGACCAGAGAAACACTAGATGCTATGAGAAAAATACAAGCCTAATTTGGGGATGATAAACTAATGAGTGTAAATCTGAAGACTGGTGCCCTCCTGCAGTGTATGTTTAAATTGCAGTGGGTTAAAAAATAAATAAATCCCAGAGCATTGCTTAGCAACAGATCCCCTGATAACAGTAATTCACTCCGGAAGAAAACTCAGCTGGGTCGGCCCTTCCATTAGGCAGAATGTGGTGGCTGCCACAGGCATCAGGCACTGGATGGAGGCGAGGAGCAGTGGTGGGGCTGGAGGACAGAGGTCTGTGTGCCACACGGCCAACCCTAAGCAACCCTGCTGGAACCTGAGGTGTAATCCCATTGGCAGTCTTTCCATTTGGCTTGTATTGTTTATTTCCAAATACAAGAGGGGGGGGACACCAAGCAAATGGGCAGGTGACATTATCAATAAAAATGTTCCATCAGTTCCAATATAAATGTATAGATTAATACAGGCAGTCCTTATGTCCAAATAGGTATATAAATGAGACTAGTGATTATAAGCCAGGCATCCCCAAACTGCGGCCCTCCAGATGTTTTGGCCTACAACTCCCATGATACCTAGCTAACAGAACCAATGGTTGGGGGAAGATGGGAATTGTAGTCCAAAACATCTGGAGGGCCGAAGTTTGGGGATGCCTGTTATAAGCCATGCTTTCAAATGCAGAAAGGACAGCAGTAGCAGCTGGTGAGTATTTGCCCTTCCAGGTTTGTATATATTATTTTAAAAGTTTTTACATACATTATTATTTGCATTAGTCCACAAACCATCTCAGTATCTTCTTCCAACCCACCCCCCTCCCTGTTTCCATTAATTATCTCTTTTCTTTTCTGAGAACTATTTCTTTTCTGGAAACTATTAAATTTCCTTTTTAATATCCTTTGTCAAATTATATTACAAGTGCTAGTCCAATCCTGCTAACTTTTTTGAGGTTTGCAGTGCTCCTTCATATATTCTATAAAGTTAATCCATTCTTTTTTAAATTTATTGTCCTCTTGGAGTCTAATCTTCCTGGTCAATTTTGCCATTTCGGCATAGTCCCTCAGTTTCAATATCCATTCTCCTTTTGATGGGGTTCTTTCTTCCTTCTATCCCTGGGCATACAACATTCTTGCTGCTGTCGTCGCATACATAAATAGAACTTTTTTCTCCTTCGGTAATTCTTCTCCTATTATACCTAATAGAAAAGCCTCTGCTTTTTTTAAACAAAATTTATTTTAAATTTTTTTTTAACTCATTATAAATCATTTCCCAGAAGGCTTTTGCTAATTTACAGGTCCACCACATATGATAAAATGTACCTTCATTATCCTTACATTTCCAACACATATTAGACATTTTCTTATACATTTTTGCAAGTCTTCATATAATTCTCTTTTAACGAACAGCAAGCAGTAAATCTTAAATCCACATTCTACAACTTTTCCCATGAATCAAGTTATTTTGCCCAATGTATCATTACAGATTTTACTTCTTCATCTTTTGTCTCCCATTCCAGCAACATTTTACAGTGGTACCTCAGTTTACAAACACAATTGGTTCCGGAAGTCCGTACTTAACCTGAAGCGAACTTTCCCATTGAAAGTAATGGAAAGTGGATTAATCCGTTCCAGACAGGTCCACTGAGTACTTAAAGTGAAAGTACTCAAACCGAAGCGTACTTACACTGAGGTATGAATGTATATATTTTTGACAGAACCTTTTCGTTATTTTCCAACAAGTCTTTTTGTAATCTGGCGAGTTCTTTCCTAAATCCCACTCCTTTACCCATTTTTAAAATGTCGTTTAGCTGATAGTTACAGGTAGGTAGCCGTGTTGGTCTGAGTCGAAGCAAAATAAAAAAATTCCTTCAGTAGCACCTTAAAGACCAACTAAGTTTATATTTTGGTATGAGCTTTCGTGTGCATGCACACTTCTTTAGCTGATGATATTGGAGGCAATCAGCTAACAAATGCCTTATATTCTCATAGCTCTTCAGTTTCAACTGATTTCCCCCCTCTACCAGCAACTCTCTATATGTTGCCCATTCTTTTTCCATATTTAATTTTTTAACTGAGAACGCTTCTGGTGGTGATATCCTCCACAGAGTCTTATTTTCCAATAGTTTCTTATACTTTTCCCATATAGAGTATAATGATTTTCTAACAATATGATTCAAAAATCTTCCAGCTTTGTTTCTTAGCCACCAATAGGGACAGACGCTTTTGTCGTCCATCCGTTTTGTTGTCAGTGTTGAAGTAAGAGTCAACTGGCAGTCTAGTTGGTTTCAGCATGTGGAATGGTGCTGGTGGGGGGAGGCTTGTTCTTTGTCTGAAGCAGCAAAAGGCAGGCCCTAAACCTGATGGCTGCCTCTTTCTCAAAACCTCCTGCAAAGCTGAAAGTAAAATAGAGACAGGAACTGGAGCAAAACACACTTGAATTGGCTCTAACAGTACCCCCAAGGCCAATGTCAGAGGGAGAAATCAGTCTGGAAATTTGTTCAAAACTGATTTTTAAGTGCTGTGGCTCCTACAAAGGACCGTGAGGATTGTGGTTTTGTGCAAAGGCACAAAATTCTGTATCCAAGACGGAGGCCTAATCCATGAGCACATGTCATCCACCTGTCACAACCCCTTTATACATAACTAGCGTGCTAAGAGGAAGGCACACTTGGCAAATCCACACCGTGATCAACTCCCGCCTGGAAACCAAAGTCCCCACTGTGGAAGGACGTGTGGATCCAGAATTGGCCTCCACAGTCACTTACTGGCTCACTGTTAAAACTATGTTTATGGAAGACAATCTTACTCGGCTATGAGTGATTGCCAACGAAGAGGAGGAGAAGATACACAACTAGCAGGAAGTGCCCAGCACTACCCAGAAATGTGAAGATACCTAAAAATATTGTGATTTTAAAATGGATAGTGCAATTTGTGTGTGTGCGTGCGAGCACACTCTCTCTCCAAGCCAGGACCCCAAATCAATTGGAGGTGGGAGCTAATGTTTAAATACGTTTGATTTGGTCTGCCATCTTGATTCAACATGGTCTCTGACGTTCACCTCAGGAGTCCTTGTGCCAAGTTGGGTGACAGTATCTTCAGAGGCATCCAAATCAACATAGTTTGCACCCATTGCACCAAAAAATGGGCAGAGTGAACACCAAATGTTGACAAAGGCCACCACACCCACCTGGGCGTTTGGCAATGATATCTTGAGAGGCGTCTGAACCAACAGAGAGCAGGCAGGCAGGCAGGCAGGCAGGCAGGCAGAGAAGAGAAGAGGCAAGCAGACAAAGCGCTTTCTAAGCTGCGCCATCCCTTGGGGTGGATGACATTATCACAATGGCCAAAACTGATTCAATGGGGACCCCTGGTGACAGAAATGTGTCTCTGCCATCAAAATATCTTACACTCCAACGTTCCCAGCAAGTAAATTCATATCAGAAGTGAACAAAAAGTTCAGGAAGGTGCATTGACCCCAAGGGGAGCAGGCGGGGGAGCCAAACAACAAATGAAGGAAAACACATTTATAAGGACCAGCTACTGAATATGTCACAGAGTCCTGAGAAGTTTCAATGATAGGGCATAAGGGAAGCTCTACCTGCAATATGTCATCAACATTGTGAGGGGTGGGCAGACTTCACACTTGTGAAATCTACTTTTTTTCTCCAGCCACTAAACCAGACGTAGGTGCAAAATGGTAGCTCAGACTGTGGGGAATGGGGAGGGAGCACTCAGAATTTTAATGAAAAATACTGTAGAACTTCTCAAAAGATTTTGACAGATTTTTCTGAGCACTTGGGGTCAAAGGGAAGTAATTTAAAACAACTATTGTTGAGACATTTCATTCCAAATCTGATAGACAGAGCCAGACAGAGGATGATGACAGGTGGGTGCCCTGCCCCCCCCTAAAAAAGGGAAAACATTACTCCTTGTTCAGAAGCCATGTGAATGCTCTAGAGTTTTTGAGAACCAAAACAGAGTGCAAAGCCCTCCGCAAAAATCCACTCCTGGCCAATTGTCTCACCCATGTTTTCTCCATTACAGCAGCCAAATTTAGGGTGAGGATCATTTCATTGTTGCTAATGCCCATATATCACTGAGAGATCTGCTGCAAATCAGAGAGAGATTTACTGATCTACTGACAGTTGAGGAAAGTTGAGGAAAGAAGTGCAGAGGAGAAAGTTAGAGAGTAGGTGGCAGTTTTGTCAAGGGCTGAATAAAGCTGTGAGTTGTACATGGGCATTTATATCATGGCAGAACTTCCCTTGCCAGCATTCTTGCATGAATGCAAGTGGTGAGCAATGGAGTGGTATGAGCCCTCTGGTCAGGGGCGAAGGCCAGAGAGTATCCTTCTTCCCCTTGCTTCCTCAGTCACAGGGCAAGTGGCAATTTCTTTCTGGCAGGTGGCAGGGAAAGAATCCCAGGTGTGTCCCAACATTGTTAATGCCTCCAAATCTAAGCTTTTGGACAATATCATTGTGATCAAGCTTTGTGACGGGCAAAAACACGATGGTAGAAGCAATGGAGTCAAAGCCCCATAGGCTGTGTTCAGGAACAGCTAAGAGTTATGTTCAACGTGATTCCCCCCCCCCAAAAAAAGTGTGATTAAACTGTCCATTTTTACGCTAGAGAAGAAGCCGGCACTGAGCCTCTCAAACCAGAACATACCTGCAATCTGGATCAGGCACTGTGCTGGTTCCCTGGAGAAAAAATCTCCTGGCTGCATGTCCCCAAGGTGCAAATAACAGCTTGGAGAAAGGGTTCAGCAGAAAACTGGTGCAGGGCCCTGATCCATGTTCTAGGAGCATGTTCTAGACCAAGGTATTCTGCAACCGTTACCCTTTCAAAATGAAAGTAGCCTGTTTAAACCTTTTTTTAAAAGTGTGTTTATTGCAATGTGTAATTCAGTCCTGAGAATTGACTGGCCCAAGAATAATTGTTCTCCATATTTTACTTCCATCTGCATTCAGGGCATCTGTTAAAAATTCCACATGACAGTGTTTGTGATACACTGCTTCTAAGGCAACCAGATTCAAAGAGTACTAGTTAGTCTGAAGTTTCTCATCTTCAATTGCTTTTTTAAATATTATTTCAGCTATTTATAGATCACTTTATCACCAAAGTACCATTGCATGTGCATGCATATTTGGATCAATACCAAGGATCAAAGCACACACACATTTTTCTATAGCACCTCCCTCCTCACAGAAGATGGACTTAGACGAGGCAAAGTCATTTTAGGACTAGATGACCCTTAGGGCCCCTCCAACTCCACAATCATAGAATCATACAACTTCTGGTCCACAACCTCCTGAGGGAGACCATTCCACTGTCCAACAGCTATTACTGTCAGAAAGTTTTTCCTGATGTTTAGACACAATGGCACTCATTTGAAGGCAGGTCCTGGGTGCAGCCTGGAGTTTATGTGAATTTTTCAAATACACTCTTTCCTCCTTCCGTACTTACAGATTATCCAACACACAATATTGTGGATTTATTGTTCAGATCTGTATGGATGGTATTCAACTAACTTCTCCTCAGAGTAGACCCACTGAAATTAATAGGAATTACAAAATAATTCGCGGATGATGTGATTATTACAACTGAGGATCCTATAATTAGTGTACCAAATGCAATTAAAAGAATAAACGAAGTCGGAAGATTGGCAGGATTTAAGGTAAATTATAAAAAAGAATATATTAACAAAAAATATGGAAAATAAGGAAAAAAACAATTACAAGAAATAACGGGTATCGAAATTAAGAAAAAATGAAATATTTGGGAGTACAAATTACAACAAACATGTTAGGACTTTAAACCTAAGACGCTGGCAAATTAGCAAGGTCATGTGATTTAAGTTGCTAAGTCGTTAAGTTGTTAAGATGCTCAGTATATATAGAGAGTTTGTTTTGTTTGCCTGTGGGGTGTGGAGCAGTCATGTCTGAAAGCTCTGGAGGTGTTATTTTTCTGGAATAAAACTGTCTTCGAAAGTTGGGCTTCTGTGAGTCGTCACTGCAAAGCTACAAGGCTTTTGCTACCACAACAAGAATCCAGCCGCTGTGCTTAATGCTCTGCAAAGAGAACTGTTCCTGGTCTGTACAGCGCAGTGCAAGCGTTTTACTGGACCAGAGCAGCAAACCTCTTAAAACAGTATAGATCAGGAGTACAGTACAGTACTCAACAGTACAGTATCAGGAGAATTATGAGAAAACGCGGAAAGAAATAAAAAAAAAAGGTAAATTGGTCTAAATTAAAACTCTCATTATTAGGAAGAATATCTGTCATAAAAATGAGTATTCTTCCAAAAAATGCTCTTTTTATTTCAAAATCTGCCTATATTAGGGAAAGCAAAACGCTTCAAAGAATGGAGGAAAGATCTGGCAAAGTTTGTGTGGAATGGAAAAAGACCTAGAATTAAATATAAATTACTTACGGAAAGAAGAGAAAGAGGAGGTTTCAATCTGCCTAACCTAGAATTATATCACGATGCAGCCGGCCTGATGGGGCTAAAAGAGTGGATAGAGTTAAAGAATGCGGAAGTATTAGACCTAGAAGGGGAGGGCCTGGCCTTCGGATGGAGGAAAAATTAAAAGAACACAGTAACTTTAACAACAACATCATAAGGAAATCATTATTAAGAATCTGCGGGGGGGGGGGACACAAAAGTATATTAGAACCAAGGACGCCGTGGTGGATATCACCGATGGAGATAATAGCAGTAAAAAGGAAAAATTTAGAAGGGAAGTGGCCACCATATAAAGTATTATTGGAAGAAAATGAAGCGAATATAAAATTAAAGGAATATGAAAAGGTTAAAAAATATTTAAATGTTTGGCTGGAATATTTCCAAATTAACCAAAGATTAGGTAAAGGTAAAGGGACCCCTGACCAGTCGTGACCGACTCTGGTGTTGCGCGCTCATCTCGCATTATTGGCCAAGGGAGCCGGCGTATAGCTTCCAGGTTATGTGGCCAGCACGACAAAGCCGCTTCTGCCAAACCAGAGCAGCACATGGAAACGCCGTTTACCTTCCCGCTGTCTGTAGCGGTTCCTATTTATCTACTTGTACTTTGGCGTGCTTTCGAACTGCTAGGTTGGCAGGAGCTGGGACCAAGCAACGGGAGCTCACCCCGTCACAGGGATTCGAACCGCCGACCTTCTGATTGGCAAGCCCTAGGCATATTGGGATTTGAAAAAGGATATTCAAAATTTGTTAAAATATTATTAGAAGGGGATAAAAAATATATTCAAAATCTATATGATTTGTTATTAGAATGGGACACTAAAGAGGAACAAACGAAAGAAGTCATGATTAAGTGGGGACAAGATTTAGGAAAAGTAATAATGGTAGAGAAATGGGAAAAATTATGGATATTAAATTTACCCCGAATTACGATTTAAGGGAGAATGTCCTAAAAATGCAATATAGGTGGCATCTCCCCCCGGCGAAACTGGCAATAATATACAAAGGGAGTGATAATACATGCTGGAGGTGTCATGAGGAGGTGGGCTCGTATATACATATATGGTGGCAATGCAAAATGATCAGGGAATTTTGGGATAAGATCTATATAGAAATGAAAAATATATATTGAAATATTCTTTTTTTAAAGTTCTTGAATTATTTCTGCTAGGAATGTTAAGTGAAAACATAAAGGAAAAAGACAGGTGTATAACAATGTATGCTACCGCATCAGCCAGACTTCTGACCGCTAAAAATCGGAAAAGTGATGTAATTCTGAAAATAGAAGATTGGCAAATCAAAATGGTAAGATATCAAAATATGGCAAGGAAAATAGGAGAAAGCAAAGGGATATCAAAGCAGAAAATTGATCAAGATTGGAAGAAATTTGACGAATACAAAGCAAAAATTGTGGAAAATGCTGATCTTTTAGCAGACAGGTGAAGGGCTCAAGCAAAATAAACAGAATGAAATTAACATGCAAAAGGCATACAAAAAGATATTTGGATATGTAAACCGAAATAGAGAATAGGCTGGAAGTTAGCACAGGGTGGGGGGGGGAGGGTGAGAAAGGGTGGGTAAGGGGTATTTTTTCTTTTGTTAGTAAATATCTTTTTATTTGAATCTGTATTTTTGAGTTTGTATTTTGTAAATGAATTTGATCTGAGTTTGAATTTGATTTTTGTAAAATTATTGAAGAATAAATAAACTTTTTGATGGGGGGGAACATAGGGGGGGAAAGATCCATTAATTTCAATGGGTCTCCTCTTAGTAAAACTAAGACTCTGGATGGGTGGAAAAGGTTAGTTTTGTAGAGAGAGAACTCAGTCCCTGAATCCAGTTACCAAATCTGCATCATGCCCCTATGTACGCATTTTGAAAAGTCACGATCCCATAATTTTTCATGAACCAGGATGAACTGATAGGATCCTGCTATTGATGGGTTAAATCTCCAGGCAGGCAGCCAGCCAGCTCCCCAACACACATCTTGACCAGAAGAAGTTATCTTTAGAACTGTAGGCATGTGGCTCCCCCCCCCCACTTTGGACAGCTCCCCCAGGATCAGTTAGCTATGATCCTCATGCCACAAGGATCCACTTACAGGCCAGCATAGGCAGACAGCAGCAGCTGGAGGCTGAGTTATGTGCCTGCAGTGGAGACTCGGTGAAAGGGTTTGACAGGGAGCAAGTAGGAAATATAATATTTAAAAATAAACCTAAATAAAGGAGGAGAGGGAAACAAGCCTCTTAAAACGAGGAAACCCCATCTGTGGTCAAAGCAATAGAATAACCAAATGAGTGCAATGCAAGACACACTCTCACAGGGGCAGATTCCTGGAACAACCACTATCTGTTGCCACTTGAAGATTTTGTTGCATATTTTGCAGATTAGTTGCGCTACGGAAAGCATGCTGGGGAGACCACACGTTCAGGAAACAATGAAGAAACGCAAAAATATATATTTTGCTTGGCTTTAATTACAAAAACAAACACTCCTCTTACATTAAATCTATAAGTATGACCCACCCATTCTCCAGGGTACTGAGAGAGGTGCACGCTGCTCTTTACATACTGTACCCAATTGCTGACACAGCTTAATTAACACAACTTAACAGCACCTTCTATACTGCTTCACAGCTGTAAAACTAGGTCATGAGATTTACTCTGGCCTTTAAAGAGATACACATCTTGTGAAACAATAATGAACCTTAATATTTAAATAAACCATTCAACAGATTTGAGTGAAAGGTGCAGTCCACAATGTGGGGTGCTTTTTCTGTTGGCAGGATTTCCTTTTTTTAAAAGCTTCATTTGCAGCTGCCTCATAATTCCATTATAGCCCTGGTCTGAAATATGCAGAGCACAGAGGATATTAGGAATAGCAGCAGGCCCCATCGACATCCTCTGCTTGTGAGACTCCTAGAGGCTCCTGGATGGATGCCGTTGGAAGAAACAGAATGCAGGATTAGACTGATTTATCCAGCAGAGCAGTTATTAGGGTTGCAGTCCTATATGCATTTCCCCCAGATAATCCTCATTCATTTCAATGGAATTTAATACATTTCAACAGAATGTATTTCAAAGTAAATACATAAAAGCAGGATGTAAGACTGCAGATAGATGCAAAAGGGGGAAGAAGTCCTGTACCTTTAATATTGAGTCAGGAAACCTTTTTCAGCCATGTTTCCTCATTGATAACTTTCTGGACTGCCAAGAGCCAATGATGGTCATTGGTCAGCATTAGGGGCAAAAGTGGGCAAAACAACAGATGCAACTCTTAATTTTGATCAGTACTTGTATTCTCTGCTCCAGCCATGCAAATGTCAAAGGTTTCTACTCCACTTCCACAAACCCTTTCGCCATCCGGGCAAGCAAGAAGCCTGGTCATAGTTCAAGGAAACATTACAGCCAGGCTAAGGCAGTCTAGAAGAGCAGAGAACAGGGTAAGGGATGGGAGTTTCCTATGTCCCAAGAGCCACATTCAGCCCACAGGGCAGAGGTTACAACATCTGCTTTGCCATTGTTTAAAATCACCCCCTTCCCCCTCTGTGTTTCTCCACGCCTGCTTAATTCAAACTTCTGTAACTGTTTTAATCCACCACTTTCTCTCTCTTCTCACTCCCGAGTTGCTGCCACTGCTGATGTACAACGTGTGTTCACCTTTGCTCCCCTATCCCACCATAACTTCATTGCAAATCCAAGGCTATGATGCAGGACTACAAATCCTCCAAAGGGGCCTATGTGATGACATCCTTACAATTGTATTATATCAAGAGATAAACTTTCATGGACTAGATGCAAATGGACTCTGGTCCATGAAAGCTTATGCCATATTAAATGATCTAGTCCAGGCATCCCCAAACTTCAGCCCTCCAGATGTTTTGGACTACAATTCCCATCTTCCCCGACCACTGGTCCTGTTAGCTAGGGATCATGGGAGTTGTAGGCCAAAACATCTGGAGGGCCGCAGTTTGGAGATGCCTGATCTAGTCTATAAAATGAGTGAAATACATTTGGGGAAAAGTTTCACCTCCTTAATTTCTTGCATTACTGTAAAATTCTATACATATCTACCTGGAAGCCTGTTTGAGTTCAATAAATGGGTACAGTATTACAGTATGGGTACAGTAATCATACTGTTTCGGTTTGGTCTTCTTCAGTTTTTTAACTTAGTGTTTGTATACAGAATGATTACCTTGGATCACTGTTTCGCATGTCGTTATCGTTTATAAAGATAAAAATAGATATATTTCGCCCGTTGCAATTGGTCGACGTGTTGCCTCTTTTGGGGTATTTTGACTCAAGTCTGCAACACAGGGGTTGTTTCATTAGCATGTAGTAGAAAGGGAGCATATGCAGAGGTGGGCAAGCTTTCCTTCAGGAACTATTGTCCCCCATTATTGATCTTCTCATTGAGAAGCCCTCTCCTAAACCACTAGGGTGTTCTTGACAGAATAAGAGTGCATCTGTGGTTGATTTACTCTACTTAGGTTTATTCTGCAATGCTTCCATAATGCCACCACATTAGTGCTGTTTGGAAACACTATAGAGCAACAACTATAAGGAACTACAGTATAGCGAACAAACATTTGTGGTATTAAAAAGTTGTGGGATTTCAGCAGGAAGATACAGGATACACACTGATTGGAAAGGAAGCAGTGTGACCAACCCCAGAACTTTTGAAGGCACAAACAGTATTGAAAGTAGGGTCACGTGTGACCACCCCAATAGCATCATGAGCAGATATAATCATGAACGTGCAATAAAATGACCATCCGGAGAGATTCTGAAAACCAAACTTGCCATTTCATTATTTTACCAGCAGAGGTCTCCCAAGACCATTGAATCCTATAACATGGACATTATTAATATATCAGTTCCTGTTAAGCACCTCAGCTAACAAAGATATGCAACCTGTTAGCATTCCCAGACAAGGCGATTGGCAGCCACTCTGGGTCATGTCTCTTTTTTCAGTACTAGTCACAATCCTGTCGACACTTGAAAGCTGGGAATAGGATGCAGCTCAAATGAAAGAGGCCTAGAAAGATGACCTGCTTTACCCTCTGCAAGCGGGGCAGCTGGGGAAAGTGATCTTACTGTGTGTTGGCAACACGAATTACAATCTCCAGCCAGCACTTAAATCCTCTCTCTGAGCTGAGCACAACTGTAACAAATGCCTTGTCACAGAGAAAAAATATTATTCAATAATTGATTCTGCAGATCTATAAATCGAGGTCTTGGAAAAGGGAATATCTGAAGTTGACTTGGCTTCTTAAGCTCAATATAGGGGAAGGATGCAGAGGTGCAGCCATCATGAAAACCTGCCTGTACATACACACACAAGACCTGGCCTAGGTTTGGCTTCTTCTTCTTTTTTTCCAAATATATTTATTATTTTGTAACAAACAAAGACACAAAAGCAAAACCATACAAAATGCAAAATACAAAAAATAAAAAATACAAAAAAATAAAAAAATTTTTCCCAAAACTTCAACATATATTTATTCTAATATCAATAACTTCCTCATATCCCTTCCAACTGTGTTACATTGTAAATCCTCTTTAAAGGTAAAGGTAAAGGGACCCCTGACCATTAGGTCCAGTCGTGACCAACTCTGGGGTTGCAGCGCTCATCACGCTCATCACGCTCATCACGCCCTGTCCCTGCCTCCTTCCACCTGGTCTAGGGCGGGGCCTGGAAGGCCTCATAAAGGACGGCTGCCGCTGCTCTGCTGCTGGTGCTGCCCAGGGGAACTTGAAACAGCAGAGTTCTTTTTAAAATGCTTTTTAAAGATTTTTTTATGTTTTTATCTTCTTTGGGGTGGTAGGTGGGAGGGATTTTTAGTTGGGTGTGGGAATCTGTTAAATTTTAGTGTATTTGTAATTTTTATTGTTTTTGGTTTTATTGTTTAATTGTCTTTTTTGTGTTATTCTTTTGTTGCGTTCTTTGCTGTTTTTTACAGAGGTTTTATTTTGTTTTTAAGGGGAGGGGCCAGGGCTGCCCGGGAGGGGGTCCCAGCAAGCAAAATGGCTGGGGCAGATTCCACAGGGGGGGGTGCACTGGAACAACCGATCTCAGTGGTCACGGGTAGGAGGAGGAGTTACGCTAAGACCAGACCATGTCATTACCGAGGAGGCAGACTTAGTCGTTGTCTGAGGACTATCCCTGCCTCCAGGTCTGGTCCTGACCGGACGGATATTGAAATAGGCAAGGGATACCCACATGACCTGAAGGTGCTGCTGTGCAATGCCAGGTCGATGATGAATAAGACCACCGCCATTCACGACCTGATTGTGGATGGAGGATTTGACCTGGCATGTGTGACAGAGACCTGGTTGGAGGAAGCCGATGGGCCCGTTCTTGGCGCTGCTTGCCCACAAGGTTTCTCTTATGCACAGCAACCCAGGCCATCTGGGTGGGGAGGGGGGGTTGCAGTGATTTTTAGGAAGTCATTAGTTTGCACCAGGCGTCCTATTGGGAAGACCCAGTTCTCTGAGTGCATGTTCTGGAAGTTGGGCAATAGAGGCAGTACAGGATTCCTTTTGGTGTACCGACCTCCCCGCTGCACCAAGGATTCCCTGCCCGAGCTGCTTCAGGTCGTGTCGGATGTGCTCCTGGAGACACCTAGCTTGGTTGTCTTAGGGGATTTTAACATCCATGCCGACACGACCTTACAAGGAGCCGCTCGGGACTTCGTGGAAAGCATGGCCACCATGGGGCTGTCCCTGAATAAGTCTGGCCCAACTCATAGCCGCGGACATGCCTTGGACTTGGTGTTTACCTCTATGGATGTTGGTGATCTGACATTAAGTAAAAGCGAAAGAAAAGAAGTGCCATGGTCAGATCACTTTCTGGTGCAACTGGACTTCTCCACAACCCTTCCCCTCTGCAGGGAGGTGGGACCGATTCGGATGGTCCGCCCCCGCTACTTAATGGATCCAATTGGCTTCCAAAGAGTGGTAGGGGATGTTTTATCCCATGTCGATGGCCTTTCAGCTGATTCCCTGGTGGCCCGCTGGAATGCGGAGTTAACCAGCGCTATTGACTGTCTGGCTCCGAAGCGCCCTCTCAGATTGCATGGAGCCCGGACAGCCCCGTGGTTTTCCCCGGCGCTGAGGGCAATGAAACAGTCGTTGAGATGGCTAGAGCGCCGGTGGCGGAAAACTCATTTTGAATCAGACCGGACACGGGCTAGAGCTCAACTTCGAGCCTACCAAGTGGCAATGGCGACGACGAAGAGGACCTTCTTCACCGTCTCCATCGCATCTGCAGAAAACAGCAGCAGGAGACTCTTCCAGGTGGTTCGCAATTTAGCGGAACCACCTGCTCCATCCGGGCCCAGTACGGGCCACATGATCTCCTGCAATGATTTTGCAAAGTTTTTTGCAGATAAAGTCGCTCAGATTCGGGAAGAGGTAGACTCCACCGTGGGAGCAGGGCCGGGGCGGGGGAGTGCTAGAGTCCTGTCTAGTCAAGTTTTGTGGGATCAATTTCAATCTGTTACCTCCGAGGATGTGGACAGGCTGCTTAGACGAATGAAACCAACCACCTGTCTCCTTGATCCTTGCCCATCCTGGCTTATAAAAGCTAGCCAGGAAGGGCTGGGCGATGGGCTTCGCGGGTTGGTAAATGCTTCTCTCCATGAGGGAGCCTTCCCAGACCCGCTGAAAGAGGCGGTTATTAAACCGCTTCTTAAAAAACCATCTTTAGATCCGGCCAATATGGCCAACTATCGCGCAGTCTCAAATCTTCCATTCTTGGGCAAGGTGATTGAGCGAGTGGTTGCGGAACAACTTCAGGCACGCCTGGAAGAAGCGGACCATTTGGATCCCTTCCAGTCAGGATTCAGGCCTCATCATGGGACTGAAACTGCCTTGGTCGCACTGGTCGATGATCTCCGGCGGGCTAGGGACAAAGGTAAGAGCTGTTTCCTTGTTCTGCTGGATCTCTCAGCGGCTTTTGACACCATCGACCATAACATCCTTCTGGACCGTCTAGAGGGCTTGGGAGCTGGGGGCACTGTCATGCAGTGGTTCCGCTCCTTCCTCCTGGGCCGTGTTCAGAAAGTGGTGGGGGGGGATGAGTGTTCAGACCCCTGGGCTCTCACTTGTGGGGTGCCTCAGGGTTCTGTCCTCTCCCCCATGCTTTTTAACATCTATATGCAGCCGCTGGGAGAGATCATCAGGGGGTTTGGGCTGGGTGTCCATCAGTATGCTGATGATACCCAGCTCTACCTCTCTTTTAAATCAGAACCAGTGAAGGCGGTGAAGGTCCTGTGTGAGTGCTTGGAGGCGGTTGGAGGATGGATGGCGGCTAACAGATTGAGATTGAATCCTGACAAGACAGAAGTACTGTTTGTGGGGGACAGGAGGCGGGCGGGTGTGGAGGACTCTCTGGTCCTGAATGGGGTAACTGTGCCCCTGAAAGACCAGGTGCGCAGCCTGGGAGTCATTTTAGACTCACAGCTGTCCATGGAGGCACAGGTCAACTCCGTGTCCAGGGCAGCTGTTTATCAGCTCCATCTGGTACGCAGGCTGAGTCCCTACCTGCCCACTGACTGTCTCTCCAGAGTGGTGCATGCTCTAGTTATCTCTCGCTTGGACTACTGCAATGCGCTCTACGTGGGGCTACCTTTGAAGGTGACCCGGAAACTACAACTAATCCAGAATGCGGCAGCTAGACTGGTGACTGGGAGCGGCCGCCGAGATCACATAACACCGGTCCTAAAAGACCTACATTGGCTCCCAGTACGTTTCCAAGCACAATTCAAAGTGTTGGTGTTGACCTTTAAAGCCCTAAACGGCCTCGGTCCGGTATACCTGAAGGAGCGTCTCCACCCCCATCGTTCTGCCCGGACACTGAGGTCCAGCTCCGAGGGCCTTCTGGCGGTTCCCTCATTACGAGAAGCCAAGTTACAGGGAACCAGGCAGAGGGCCTTCTCGGTAGTGGCACCCACCCTGTGGAATGCCCTCCCACTAGAGGTCAAAGAGAACAACAATTACCAGACCTTTAGAAGGCATCTCAAGGCAGCCCTGTTTAGGGAAGCTTTTAATGTTTGATGGATTTCTGTATTTTAGAATTTCTGTTTTTTTGGAAGCCGCCCAGAGTGGCTGGGGGAACCCGGCCAGATGGGCGGGGTATAAATAATAAATTATTATTATTATTATTATTATTATTATTATTATTATTGGCCGAGGGAGCCGGCGTACAGCTTCCAGGTCATGTGGCCAGCATGACAAAGCTGCTTCTGGCGAACCAGAGCAGCGCATGGAAACGCCGTTTACCTTCCCGCTGGAGTGGTACCTATTTATCTACTTGCACTTTGACGTGCTTTCGAACTGCTAGGTTGGCAGGAGCTGGGACCGAGTAACGGGAGCTCACCCCATTGCAGGGATTCGAACTGCCGACCTTCTGATCAGCAAGCCCTAGGCTCTGTGGTTTAACCCACAGCGCCACCTAAATCTCGTTCTTGTACCTTATTTACCCTATAACTATTCTTTTTCTAATCTTATCTTATATCATAACACAAAATCTCACACTTGCTATTTATTTATAACTACACCTCAATATCAATATTTATCTAAACATTTTTTTATTTCTACAACCTCCCTGTACCTCCTAAACTTCTATTAATTCTTTCCAATAATGTGTTTATTTCTTAAATACACTTTGAATTTTTTCCAATCTTCTTCCACCACTTCTTCCCTCTGGTCTCGGAGTCTCCCGGTTAGCTCTGCCAGTTCCATAAATTCTATCATCTTCTTCTGCCATTCATCTATCGTTCATATCATCTTCTGCCATTCATATCATCATTCATATCATCTTCTTCTGCCATTCATCTATCGTTGGTAATTCTTCATTTTTCCAATTCTTGGCTAATAATATTCTTGCTGCTGTTGTGGCATACAGAAAAAAAGTAACAACTTTCTTGGGTATTTCCTCTCTAACTATCCCAAGTAAGAAGGCTTCTGGTTTCTTAACAAAAGTGTTTTCAACACAAAAGTGTTTTTTCAATTCATTATAAATCTTTTCCCAGAAGTCTCTTACTTGGTGGCAAGTCTACCACATATGGTAAAAGGTTCCTTCTTGTTTTTCACATTTCCAACATTTATTATCATGTTTATGGTAAATCTTAGATCATTTTACCGGTGTAAGATACCATCTATACATCATTTTCATCATATTTTCTCTTAGAGTATTACACACGGTAAATTTAATACTTTTCTTCCACAACCTTTCCCAATCCTCCACCATGAAATTATGTCCCACATCATTTGCCCATTTAATCATTACTGATTTTGTTTGTTCATCTTTCGTATGCCATTCCAACAATAAATTATACATTTGTGAGAGATTTTTTGTTTTTGTTTCTAACAATTCCATCTCCAATTTGGACTTTTTCATTTGAAAACCAACTTTTTTTTCCATTTTATATACTTCATTAATTTGGTGATATTGTAACCAATCATTTACATTGTTCTTCAACATATCATAAGATTTTAATTTGATACACTCTCCTTCTTCCACTAGATGGCCTAGGTTTGGCTTCTCATCCCTCCATGCTGGTTTCTCTTATGCCACGGGTGTCAAACTCAAGGCCCGGGGGCCAAATCCGGCCCGCCAGACCTCGTCATGTGGCCCGCCGAGCGCCCCAGCCAGCGGGACCCAGCAGCGGGACCTTGCTGCTGAAGCGCCGCGCCGACAAACAGCTGGGGCCTGGGGGGGTAGAAAGGCGGCTGGAGCAGCGCTGCGTGGAGCGCCCCGAGCCACAGCAGGAGAAGGAAGAGGCAGCTTGCCGGGTCAGCGCCCAGCAGCGCCGCACGGAAAGTCCCAAGCCTCTGCGACGCAGCTCTGTAGCACTTTGCTCTGTAGCACTTTGAATCCTCCTCCTCCTGCCACGGCTCGGCGCCTGGAGACGGCTGCTGCTGCTGCTGCTGCTGAAGCACAGACAAAGCACCCAGCAGCGCCGCGTGGAGGAGGAGGAGGATTCAAAGTGCTACAGAGCACTGCTGCGTCCCAGAGGCTCGGCACTCTCCGTACGGTGCTGCCAGGCACCGACCCGACAAGCCGCCTCCTCCTCCTCTTGCCTCACCTCCTCCTCCTCCTGCTGCGGCTCAGCCTCATGAACATGAGCTCAGCAGCGGCTCAGCCTCATGAACGTGCAACTCTGAGGCTTTACGCACGTCTGCTAAAACGGACACCCACTGCCTCACGCTGCACAGGAAATGTTTTTTGCCCCTGGGTCCCTTTGCGCTCTTTTCTGGCGCTGAATCAAGGCGGCGACCCCCCCCTTCCCTTTCTTTCTTCCTCTCTCTCGTTCTTATTCTTTCTTTCCCTCTCCTTCCTTCCTTCTTTATCTCTGTCTTCTCTCCGTCTTTCTTTTTCTTTCCTTCTTTATTCCCTTCCTTCTTTCCTACTCTTCTTTCTCTCCCCTCTTTCCTTCCTCTCGCCCTCCTGCTCCCTCTTTTCTTCCTTCCTTCCTTCCTTCCCATCTTTCTTCCTCTCCCTCATTCTTATTCTTTCTTTCCCTCTCTACTTCCTTCTTTCTCCCTTTCCGTCTTCTCTCCCTCTTTCTTTTTCTTTCCTTCTCTCCCCTCTTTCCTTCCTCTCTCCCTCCTGCTCCCTCCCTCCTTCCTTCCTTCCTTCCTTCCTTCCTTCCTTCCTTCCTTCCTTCCTTCCTTCCTTCCCATCTTTCTTCCTCTCCCTCATTCTTATTCTTTCTTTCCCTCTCTACTTCCTTCCTTCTTTCTCCCTTTCCGTCTTTTCTCCCTCTTTCTTTTTCTTTCCTTCTTTATTCCCTTCCTTCTTTCCTACTCTTCTTTCTCTCCCCTCTTTCCTTCCTTCCTCTCTCCCTCCCACTCCCTCTTTTCTTCCTTCCTTCCTTCCTCCCCTCCTCTCCCTCTCCCTCTCCTCAGAAACATAGGATGCTGCTTTATACTTCTGGCCCTTAAACCCTGGAACCAGGAGAGCAGCTCCAGCGAGTCAACCTCAGCCAGTCCCTTTGGTGAAGGGTGGTGGCTCACTGGCAGAACATCTGTCCTGCATGCAGAAGGACCCCAGCATCTCCAGGTACCAGTAGCTCTGCGAAGCTCCTGCATGGAAACCCTAGTGAGCCTCCACCACCCAGTGCAGTTACCAAAAATCATTTTTCAATAAATTGTACAATAATTGTACATTTGAATATCTACTTGCCATTATTCTGACTATGTTTCTGCTTTCAGAGCTAGTTATAACTTACATTATTACAAAAAAACAGTAATAATTGAATGCAGTGACAATAATTTATGATAATAAAGAGTGGACACATTGTCCTACAGATACAACCGGCCCTTTGAGGGTGACCAAACTGCTGATGCGGCCCCCGATGAATTTGAGTTTGACACCCTTGTCTTATGCCATACAGAGAAACTGCCCAGTGACCCAGATGGAAGAATGGCCCAGGGTTCATTTTAACCTTGTTCCTTATTTGGCTTGTTAAATTCTACTAACTGGTTTGATTTTCTTCCTTTCTGCGTTTGCTGCCTCCTTGACTTTTCCAGGTCCCGAGAGACCTTGTAAGAGCTGCAATGGGAAAATGTCATCCTGTGTGAGTTCCCTCCCACTACCGGTATTATAGCAGTGCCTGGAGAGAATCATAGAACCATAGAGTTGGAAGAGACCACAAGGGCCATCCAGTCCAACCCCCTGCCAAGCAGGAAACACCATCAAAGAAGAATCTGCACCTGGCTTTCCCTTCTGGGCATCTCTTAACGTAGTGATGAGCCCCTCTAGAGTTGCTGGAATGCCATCATCCTGACTGCTGGCCAGGCTGACCAAGGCTAATGGGAGCTGGGGGCTGCATCTGGCCTTAAAGGTATAGCAGCCATTTGGGGAATGGACATGTCTATGCACCCTTTCCTTTCTGGCCAACATACCTCCAGCCTCCAAAGTTCCTTTCTTCCCCTTTTATGCCAATAACTGACAGATCCTGCTGTTCCTAAGTGGCACATGAAGCCTGTCTCCTGCCTTTTTTCTTGGCTGCTCCTTTCTACAGCTCCATGGCTTCATTACTGTACCTGCTGTTTTCCCTCTTCCTTCCCCTTCATCTGGCTTCCAGCCAATGTTTGTTACCTAGGATAGCTAGCATTTTTAAAAGGTATTGGGTCAAGTATGGGGGGTAGGGGGGAATAAACCACCCTTCAGGTGGCAACCTTAGGGACATTTGGTCAGACCACACCTGGAGTCCTGTGTCCAGTCCTTGGTGCCACAGTTTAATAAGGATAGTACTGACAAGCTGGAAGGTGTGCAGAGGAGGGCGACCAAGATGATCAAGGGTCTGGAAACCAAGTCTTATGAGGAACGGTTGAAGGAGATGGGTATGTTTAGCCTGGGAAAGAGGAGACTGAGAGGAGATAAGACATGCCAGTCTTGTAAAGAAGCTGGTAAAATGTGGGCTAGACAATGCTACCTGTCAGAGGGTCGTCATGGCTACTCTAGAGCAACTCTGCTTGAGTCCAATTTGTCTTTAAAGACTTTTATTGTGCAAGATATTTACAGTGCAGAGACAGCTTAAAACATGACCTCTCATTCCGAATCAGAATCCGGCAATGGCGTACATCTGTTCTTACGCCAGCAAAGTAGTCGGGGCACCCCAAAACGCCTCCCCTTTGACCTGCGTTGCGGTGCTCTCCTTAACTCTTGCGCCGGAAGGAGCGATGACCTCTCAGTCTCCTCCCTGAGCAGGTGGAGGCAGGGTTCTCCAACATCCCTGAGCTCCTGCCTACATCTCTGTGCCCCCGAGTTTTCCCATTGTTCCTCACCTGGTTTCTCTTTCCGAGTCTTTCCCCTCCCCTCTGGCTGCTTCAGACCCACTGCTGCTCCCTGTGCTTGGCGAGGTGGACGTTAGGATGATGGGGGCTGGCTCCCTGTAGGGAGTCACCCTTACACTATCATTCAGTGGATTTGTCACTGGCTGACTGACCGAACCCAAAGGGTGCTCATCAATGGCTCCTCTTCATCCTGGAAAGAAGTGACTAGTGGGGTGCCACAGGGTTCTGCCTTGGGCCCAGTCTTATTCAACATCTTTATCAATGACTTGGATGATGGGCTTGAGGGCATCCTGATCAAGTTTGCAGATGACACCAAATTGGGAGGGGTGGCTAATACCCCAGAGGACAGGATCACACTTCAGAATGACCTTAACAGATTAGACAACTGGGCCAAAGCAAACAAGATGAATTTTAACAGGGAGAAATGTAAAGTACTACACTTGGGGGGGGGAGATGAAAGGCACAAATACAGGATGGATGACACCTGCCTTGAGAGCCGTACATGTGAAAAGTATCAAGCCGGTGTTTCCTGCTTGGCAGGGGGTTGGACTGGATGGCCCTTGTGGTCTCTTCCAACTCTATGATTCTAATATCTTGCATGTTTTGTTCTGCAAGTATGCTATTTTTAATGAATTATTCTGTCACTGCTATACTGGGAAGCCCAATGAGCATTGAAGGCCAGCTGAAAGCCACCCCTTTGAACCTGTGGTTGCACCAAGCATTGTCCCCCCCCTTAAATAACCTACTTGCCGCCATACAAGCTAGAAGCTTGCTCTTAAAAATAGCAAAAAGCAAGATATACCAGAAGCTTAATTTCACTTTGCATTTGTGTGTTCCTTCTTGCAGAAAACACTTGCAATGGGGTGTAAGTATAAGGAGACAGGACTGCACGACCAAGCCAACCATGGCAGATCTGTGAGCAGCACACCACAGATTCTATCAAGAGATAACAAAATACTTAATACAAAATATTAATAAAAAAATATCTGCACTGCTGAAATATTCTATGGTGTTGGCAATAGCCCTAACCCTGGTCCTGACCAGAAGGATACCAGTATTAACAAGGGTGTCTCACATGGCCTTAAAGTGGCACTGTGCCAAGTCAGTGATCCACAAGATCCATGACTTGATTGTGGATGGAGGATTTGACCTGGCTTGGTTGGATGAGGCGGATGAGCCTGTTCTTGCCACTGCTTGTCTGCCAGCCTTCTCTTACACGCAGCAACCCAGGTCATGTGGGCGGGGAGGCAAGTTGCAGTGATTTTTAAGGAAGTCTTTAGTTTTTCCCAGGTGTCCTATTAGGAAGACACTGTTTTCTGAGTGCTTGTTCTGGAAGTTGGGCAATAGAGGCAGTACAGGATTCCTTTTGGTGTACCGACCTCCCCACTGCACCAAAGTTTCCCTGCCCAAGCTGCTTCAGGTCATGGCAGATGTTCTCCTGGAGACACCAAGTTTGGTTGTCCTGGGGGATTTTAACATCCATGTTGACACAACCTTACAAGGGGCCTCTTGGGACTTAGTGGAAAACATGGCCCCCATGGGGCTATTATTGAATAAGCCATGGACATGCCTTAGATCTGGTGTTCACCTCTGTGGATGTGAGTGATCTGACACTAAGTTCCAGCGTACTATTGTCAGATCATTTCCTGGTGCATCTAGAGGTCTCTGCAATCCTTCCCCTCCGCAGGGAGGTGGGACCGATTTGGACAGTCCATCCCTGTCACTTAATGGATCCAAATGGTTTCCAAATGGTGGTAGGGTGTGTCTTATTATCCCATGTTGAAGGCCTTTCAGCAAACGCCCTGGTGGCCCACTGGAATGCAGAGTTAACCAAGATTATCCACTGTCTGGCTCCAAAGCACCCTCTCTGATTGCAAGGAGCTCAGATGGTTCCCTGGTATTCCCCATGATAGAGGGTGATGAAACAATGCTGAGACGGCTAGAGTGGTGGGAAACTCAGTCCAAATCAGACTGAAGATGGGTTGGAGTTCAACACTGAGCCTACCAAGTGGTGATGGCAACAGTGAAGATGTTCTTCACTACCTCCATTGCACTTGCAAAAAAACAGTTCCAGGAGACTTTTTCAGGTGATTCATAGTTTAACAGAACCATGTTCACCATCAGGGTTCAGTAAGGACCTGCTGTGTTAGCAGAGTCAGGGTGGGAGAGTGCCAGCACTCTGTCCAGTTTCATGGGATCAGTTTCAACCTGTTACATGTACTTCGAAGAATGTGGGCAGGCTGCTTGGGCAAGTGAAACCAACCACCTGTCTCCTTGATCCTTGCCCAAACTTGGCTCATAAAAGCGAGCCGGGTAAGGTTAGGCAATGGGCTCCATGGGATAGTGAATGTGGGGAGTCTTCCCAGACCCACTTAAAGAAAGTTATTAAACCACTTTTTAAAACCCGGAGACCATGGCCAGTTATTGCTCAGTCTCAAATCTTCCATTCCTGGACAAGGTGATTGAGTGGGTGGTTGCAGAACAACTCCAGGCACACCTGGAGGATGCAGACTACTTGGATCCCTTCCAGTCAGGTTTCAGGCCCCATCATAGGACTGAAACCGCAATGGTCACACTGGTTGATGATCTCCGGCAGGCTAGGAACAAAGGTGAAAGCTGTTTCCTATTTCTGCTGGATCTCTCAGTGGCCTTTGATACCATCAACCATGACCTCCTTCTGGACTGTCTAGAGGAGCTGGGGGCACTGTTATACAGTGGTTCCGCTCCTTCCTCCTGGGCTCTCCCTTGTGAAGTGCCTCAGGGTTCTGTCCTCTCCCCCATACTTTTAAACATTTATATGAAACTGCTGGGAGAAATAATTAGGGGGTCTGGGCTAAGCATTTGCCAGTATGTGGATGAGACCCAGCTCTACCTCGTTTAAATCGGAACCAGTGAACAGGACCTGTGTGGGTATCTGGAGACTGTTGAGAGATGGATGGAAGTCAACAGATTGAGATTGAACCTCGACAAGACAGAAGTACTGTTTCTGGGGGACAGGGAGGTGTGGGGGATTCCCTGGTCCTGAAAGGGGTAACTGTGCTCCTGAAGGACCAGGTGCGCAGACTGGGAATTATTTTGGACTCACAGCTGTCCATGGAGGCGCAGGTCAATTCTATGTCCATCTGGTACGCCAGTTGAAACCCTACCTGCTTGTGCCATGTCTCACCACTTAAGACTACTGCAATACATGGGGTTACCTTTGAAGGTGACTCAGAAACTACAACTAAACCAGAATGCGACAGCTAGACTGGTGACTGGGAGCTGCCATAGGGACCATATTACACTGGTCCTAAAAGATCTAAATTGGCTCACAGTATGTTTCTAAGCACAATTCAGTGTTGGTGCTGACCTTTAAAGCCCTAAATGGCTTTGGCTCTGTATACCTGAAGGAGCGTCTGCACCCCCATTGTTCAGCCTGAGGTCCAGCTCCGAGGGCCTTCTGGCAGTTCCCTCACTGCAAGAAGTGAGGTTACAGGGAACCAGGCAGAGGGCGTCCTCAGTAATGGGAGCCCATCCTGTGGAACGCCCTCCCATCAGATGTCAAGGAAACAAACTAACTTTTAGAAGACACCTGAAGGCAACCCTGTATTGGGAAGTTTTTAATGTCTAATGTTTTACTGTGTTTGATGTTTTAATTTGCTGGCAGCAGCTCAGAGTGGCTGGGGCAACCCAGTCAGATGGGCAGGGTACAAACTAATTTTCAAATTGTGGTTGGTACCAAATTCTTTCAGAAGCAGCATTCAACATGGCATATTTTTAACGATGCACCTCATATCTCCATGGTTATTGTAAGAGTTTTAAAAGGTTTTTCTAGTCGTTTTGGCCTATAGGTTTACAAAATTCATTTCAGCCAGCAAGTTGGAAACTCCACTTTTGCGTATTGTTTTGATCCAAGATGCCCTTTGAGAAGCTTGTGCAGATCTCCCAGCTATAGGCTTTCTTCCAGTAGGAGCTAACTAACAGTTAAGATGCTATGTACTCCAGAAGGGTGGATTTTGGGGTTTAAATCCAAGCTTAGGGAGAGAATCACAAGCCTCAGTTCTATGGATCTAAAGTGCTGTGAAACTGTCATCACACACACATCTTGGGGTGGCCAGATTACAACAATAAAAAGTAACACCTTCTTTCTTTGGATGAATACTTGTATCATTTTAGTAGTGAACGTGTGTATATGTTGTATTTTATTCTTGAAAATTGCTCCAGGGTGCCTCCGGATGTATGAAGTGATATACAAATAAAATAACCTATCATTCACAGACAGCAGTTGGCAAAAGATGGTTCAAGCTTCTCCCTGCTCCCTTGCCCCACTCCCTTCCCCTACCTGCCCCACTCCATTAATTCATCTTCAGTCCTCGAGATCCATCTGGATTTATAGAATCTTGCTTCTTGTTTGGTCTACTTCCCTACTTGGATATTTTCCACTCAAACAGGCAATGCTTTGCCACAGGCCCATCAACTCATGACAGATCTAACATAGCTCCAGGGTAATAAATGATTAATTTTCAATTGCATCACAAAAATACATGATTTCCCACTACATAAAAAACCCAGAGACAGAGGTACATGTTCATTCACTTTTCCGCATACTTTTATTTGTTACAAACATACATTTTTTTAAATATAGACTGTAAAACTCCATTTGCAAAAACCTGCTATGGTAAGGAGTGCTCAACTAGCATGAGGAGCTCTTAATGTCGTTTGGACTGGTTTGTTGTTGTTTTGCTAGTCAGCTAGTGGTAAATCCAGGACCTGCCTTTGTTCGACAACAGCCTGTAGTGTCTGGCTGCATCTGCATGGCTCTTTAAAAAGCAGTCCTGCCCGCCCCCCCGCCCCCCGCCCCAAAGGGAAATCAGAATCTAAGCTTCGGCCAACAGGCAGCAAGACAAATAGGCAGCTTGGACCCTGGGATTTTAAATACTTTCCAGCGCTCTGCTTGATAGGTGAGAAAGGAATATTTTTGAATGGATGCTGCACTTTTAAAACATCTCTGTATGCTTGAAACTGCACCATGCAGCTGTTTGTGTTTGTTTTGCCAGTTAAAGTGCATTTAATTTTTTTATATAAAAAAATAAACAAGAGGAATAAACTTTATTCTTTAATTAAGGTACTTAAAAGTGAACTTTTTGGTCTCTCAGCAGATATTCCTGAAATCAGATCTATTTTACTACAAATTAACTTCTAGCATTTATATAATATATTTATAGAGGGGGAGTTTTTTAAATATATATATAGATATATATAGATAGATATAAAATTAGAGCTACTTTTGCATTTACTATCTAGCAGAGAAACATTTTGTTATAAATACATACACATGTACACAGACATCTCTTTCTATGTATACAATGTACAAACGTGTATATTTACATATGGGTTGATTATATCCATATATGATCAATTATCACTTACACAAGGTTTTCTCAACTTTATACCAAATTAAAATATTTGCTCACTACTGAAATTGTACATTCAGCCCAGCAAAACCTCCACTTCCCAAGGGCAACGATTCTGCACCACCCTGCCCTTTCTTCATAATCCTGCATATCGCTTTTGACAAGTCTGTTAGCATCAAATTGAGCAACAGATACTGTAGTATCTGTAGTAAGCAATACCTCTAACTGGAAGAGGCAGCTGGCTGTTGCACCCTCTGTTGGAAAAGGACTTTGGAGGCTATGCCAGCAAGCACAGCAGCAGGGCCACTATCCATCCATTTCAATGGAAGACCAGTGCTGGCAAAATTCAATGAGGCAAGGAGAAACAGCAAGAGACTTGGAAACCAGATTATGAGTGTTTGTTCCACCAGTCTTGGCAAAACATGGAAGACTACCGGCACCAACTGGTAATATAACATGGGGGGAAATAAGCTGCCTACAGCGCAGGCTGCAATTGCTCAAGATTTGCTTGACTTTCAGACATATCACCCCCTCAGAGAACCTGCTTCACATGGGGTTTTGCCTGCCTTGAGCATCTGCTGCAACCTGTGCACTGCAGAAGACTCTACCGGTACGGTATGTTCAAATATGGGCACTGATCAGCCTGCTACTCTCTCTCACCAAGAAGGGTTATGTTCCAAAATGCCCTAACCTTCCTGTGCAGCTGGACATTGAGACAGCGAACAACGTCTTCTCACTGAGGAACTTGATAAGCTTCTGTGGAACCACAGCATTCCTAGTAGTAGTATGAAAATCACTGAATGCGGCTTCAGCAATCTATACTAACACATTTCCTCTGAATAATATGCCAGCAAGGATGATGTGAAAGTGCTGGAGGGAAAGGTAATATGGAGAGCTGCTCAAATTATTACCCAATGTTATTATTGGGCCAATGACCTGCCTTTCTCCTAATGGGCCCCTCTCTACAAATGTTGGCAAGGTAAAAAATATTCACAGCACATGTAAGCTAGGAGATAACTGGCAAACTCATTTATCATGGTTCTTTACCTTTGAGCATGCCTGAGTCAACAGCTCCAATTCTGAAGAGGGGCAGTGTGAAGGAACAACAAGATTAAGCTATATTCTTGTAAATCCCACATGCATTCAAATATGGGATTGTCTAACCAGATGGGTCTTTCAACACAGAAAAAGCAGGGCAGGAAATTAAACATATTGTCTTGGAAACTTGCCTGGGTTAAAATGGTGCACAGTGACTGCTGTTTTAAATTATGTCCTCTGCAAGTCTTAAAGATAGTTTACCTTGGCTACACAAAGCAGTGATAGGCCAGGAGTGGGGGAAGCAGCAGTAAGCTTTCCTGTACATTTACAATAGCTTTGACAAACTCGTACGTCTTTGCTATGGGCCGCTTACTTTGTATGTATGTGATATGTACCTATACACACACACAGTACATTATGAGGTTAAGGCTACATAGCAGCTTATTACAAAATGGCTTTGACAAAGCACACTTAACCTTCCCTTCATGGAATTTAAGAGACAAAATTGTGTTGGTATTCTAGTAGACATTGAAAACTTGAGCTCTCCCCCACTCTTCCCCTTGTCAGATTAAAAAAAGAGGGGCTGGAGTGAGAAGGCTAGCAAAAAAAATAATCATCATGGTAATTATTGATTAGAAATCAATTAGTAAACATCCTGAAACATTCTTCTTTCCTTAGGTGAGCATTTTTGGCAAGTTAATGATTCTCACACTCAAAAAATTGGGTGAGGGTAGAACAGTTATTCTCTAAAGACTCTGGGAATAGTCCCTTAGACTTTAGCTGTGCTGCTCTGAAGTCTACAACTTAGTTCTCTGCCAAATCAGACGTGAGAGCAAATTTACACAACTGGCCTTAATTATACTGCTACAAGTTGAATATGGGAGGCTGGGACCCAAAGAGTCACTTTCACTGTGCCCAATGGAATAGTACACAGCCAGTGAAATTTTGGGCTGTCCGCATCTGAAGAGATCCTCCATGCTACTAAATGCTTTTGGAGCTCCTCTTCATTTGCAGCACGATGGGGTGTTCCTTAAGAACCACAAGACTTACCCCACCTCAAGCACACCCAGCTAGTAATGCAGTTCTTTAGATCCCAGCCACTGCGTTATTGCTTACTCCCTACAACTATGCAAAATAACTGTTGTTTGTGTGGCCAGACCATAAATGTTGGGATTTTATTTTATTAAAAAGGAAAACTCTACTCCACCATATACTACACCAACCTCATTATATTAAGATGGAGTTAGTCTAACGCCACTGCAGATTAACTGTCATTCTACAGGTAGGAGAGGTAGCAGTTCATGGCCACATTCACAAGTTTAAATGTCCAATATTAAACTTCTCTGGAACCTTACATGAAACAGCTGCTATGCTTCAGCCACATGCTTTCACAATAACTCAACAAAGCAATCTGTCAGTCTTAATTCTTTTTCACTCTTCCTCTGTTGGCTAAAAACTACAAAGTGCAAAAGATGAGGTTCCTGAGAACCTGCAAGAGGGAGGAAGAAATCTTTTTTTTACTACAACCAGTCTTTCCTTACCTTAGCCAAACTCCATCAACCTAATAAATCAAACTAAAGTATGCAATTTTAAGAAGTAAATGCCACCTGACAATTAAGATGATCTGGCTAATGCTCAAGCACAACAAATAGCAACAGTAATTTTGCTGACACTGAATCACCGGAAGCACCATTGCTGGACAAGAGGCAAGCTTTCTAAATACCTCTAGCACACCTAGAATTAGAGTATCAAGAACGTTGGGGAAGGAAGCTACCATGAAGAGTATGTATTTACACTGCAAATTCATCAGTGAACAAATAATCAAGAAATACATAATAAGAGACCTGCCACTACCAGTTTGGCATTCAGACAGCATTTTAAGGTTAGAGCTGCAGAAGACTGGTCTGAGTGCAATAGCTCAAAGCATATAGGTCTAAACTGGTTTAAGCATCATTCCCTCTCATTGAGGGTCTACAAATCTCCTAGCACTCTCATCAAACTAATGTTTATTTGAGGAAAGTCTTTATATTCTTCTGGTATAAAATGATTCAGATTTGTAGCATAGGTAAACTCTAAGCTAAGGGTTCTGCTAGGTAGAATTAAATTGCCTACACAATGTTTCCAGAAATAATTTTGAATAATGCATATTAAAAGTATCAGGGTCCAATAAGTTTTAAATATTTAGCCTCAAGTAGATTGGTAATCCCAATTACACTATCCCTTTAAAAAACTAAATTTGTTTCATAGCAAACATACTTCAATACATTTACCATTTTACCAAAGGAAGCATATCAACAACATGTTTACCAAGAACTATGTAGAATTAGAATAATTTTGAAGCCAAAAAGTGCCACTTTTAAAGGGAAAAACTAAATTTTCCTCCCTTCCACTAAGTTAAGAGTCAAGGCCACAAGTTTATTTATTTTTAAATAATAACTGAATATCTGCTGAGAGATTAAATTGTGCATCAGATAAAGTACCATAATCTTTCTGTTAAAACATTGAGATGTCCATGCATGTTTATGCACTGAACAGTTTTCCACCAAAATCACAAAACTGCTGCCCTCACAAGTGAAAAGTAGCCTGAGTTAGTCACTTTTCCAATGTCCTATGTAGTCAAATACACCACATCCCCTTTAATGATAGGAACAAATCACCGTCAGCTATTCCAATACCTGAAGTGTGCAGTCAATGATGGGACCACTCAATATGAGGGTTTATTGTAACCTGCATCTTGTGCCCATTATCCTGGAAATTGTAAGCCAGGGCATGATAACAATGTGTGTTTTTGGGGAGAGAAACTGAAGCAGAAGCTTGAATCTTAATTTATTTTTAAAAAAATCTGTGATTTGTTGCAGAGCGGAATCCAGGGTAAGCAACAGTGACTGCTTTTTATTTGAGGAAAAAAGAAAAAGCATTCACTGTTAGGTCTGCAACCGCTCTGCAGCAAACAGCTATGGAAATAAGAACAGGAACCCGTAACTAGATGTGAGCTAAAGATACGGGTGTTTATACCTGTATGCCTCAAATATTTACAATTTTTGGTGCTATACAAGATTTACATTTTGTTTTGTACAGCAGATGCATCACTCCAAGGACAATAGAAGTCTAGAAATGTTGGATATGCAGAACTCCACAGGGAGGTTGGCCCATTTCCCCCTCACACAGAACCGACATTTTAAAGACAACAGTGTGATCCACAAGCCACTTAACTCAACATACCTGAACGTGTGACAGCTAAACTCCAGTAAATTTATGGATTTGAGCTAGTTTAAGCACAGATATGCCTGAGACGGCAGCTTGTAAACTGCACTGAGGTACAGTACTGTCAATGTTGCTGCAGAAAAATTCAAAGATACAATTTAACTGCAGCACCAAGAAAGGGGAAGCCTTTACCCAAATTGACATTTAAGCACAAGAATATAAACAGGAATAAGAAGACCATTCATCTGAGATGTAATCCAGGCAGTACATTTTTCCCCCAACATGGCTGAATATCCCTATCACATGAACAGAAGCTACTCTGAACAGGGACAAGCCTGCCTACTTAGAATTTGCAAAGACCAATTGTTGAGACAAAACTACTAGGCTTAGAGAGCAGTGTGATTTTTCTTTTAAAGGCGCAGTTTGTACAAAGTGCACACGTGTGCAAGGGGGGGGGTGAGATTTCTAACAGTTATCCCTTCACCAAATAGGATTCATCTTTCATTAGAGACCAATCAATGCTTCCAAGTGACCCTTAAACAAAACAGTATTTGCAATCTCCATTATTTTAATCACAGAAGTCCCAAATATTACAACGGGGAGGAGAGGTTCAAAGCTCTACAGATGCCAGGCAAGCCCCCTTTCCCCACTCTCCAAAGTTCTATGGATTTTCCTCCGTAAACCCCTGCACCTAACAAGGGCTTGTGCCACCAGACTAATTTTCCTATAGCATGAGGCTTGGCCGTTAACCTGCTATGGTGAGATAACCTCAGTATTACTCAAAACATTTAAAATTTTACCATTTATACTTAAGCTGGACACAAGCATGCCCTGTATTTTCACTGAGATTCTCCTACTGACACACTGCATTGTCACCACCTACATACCTTGGAGGGTCATGTGTCAATCTGTGTACCCAATATACATTGCTTTAACTGGTCTAATGACTACAGAAGATTTTTTTCTGGTTGCCAAAACAACACCATATATGGCAGCATTCTTGGCATACAACTGATATATGCTTCTGTCTACTTCCACATACTTCCTAGATAGCTAATTATAGCATATGTAGCCACTGGCCAGGGACAGTCAAACCCTGTCACTACCACGTAATACAAAGGTAAGACTAGTTACTGCAATTCAGCCAAAAAAATAAAAAATCTCCTGAAAAGGAGAGGTACTGCATTTTAATTGGCTCACAGCAGCTGAGCAACGAAAGGAAAGAAAACCAATTACCACTGAAGCAACAAAACATTGTTGGTCTATACAAGTATTGTACATTGGTTTAAAATGAGTGAAGAGTTGCAGCAATATACACCAAGCATCTGCAGCCTCAATTTTCATTGCTGCCTAGAGCTCTAATTAGTTATGTAGAGTTTTCTGCAATCCTAGAGGGCTGTGGTATCCTAGTTAACCTGCTGAAACTTTTGTTGGTGAAAATTGTTCTCCGGAGCAAAGAACTACATACATTTGAACAAAAATACATAGGTAGATACAGCAGGACATTATTGAAAACAGCTGCCTTGGAGAGTACAAAATACAGTACGATTATACGGATGTAATTAAAACATCAAGAAATACTATTGCTCCCATTACAATTCAGGAAACAAGTTCTTTGCGACGGAGAAAAATGGAAAGAAAATACAATAAAAATATCTACTGTGGACACTGGAAATAAAGAAATATCTTTGAAAATAAACAATTATGTGTGTGGCTGAACATTTTGTGGTAAACTATTCTGACATTATTTGCAGATCTTTATAGTAGCTATAGCAAAACCAATTAATTTTTTTAAAAGAAAATTCCTGCAAATTTCCCCACTACAGTGACAACTGTGTGAAGAAATGCCTTTTATGTCTCCTTGCTTTCTAATAAATACAAAACAAAGATAGTATAGATAAGAGTAATACCAAAATAAGGTAATAAGGGTATGCAATAAATTAAAAAGGCAGCTCAAATAAAGGACAGGCATGCACAATTAAAAAAGATTGCAGAGGAAGGTTTACCTGCCTCTCTTAAGATGTTCCACAAATAATACCTGAAACTTTGCAGTGAACAGTACACTTCCATTCAATTCAAAGTTGCCAGTATATAAAGTATCTAAAAACACTTTTGGAGGGAATAGGGCTGACTTCATTTGTTTTAAAAAAATATCATTTTAGATTAAGAATCCATTCAAAATATAGATGAGGCAATTATTTGGGTGGAGACACCCAACTTTGTTTGGAAAGGACAGCTGGATAAATTGGCAGTAGCCAGTCTATAATAAAATGTGAAGATGGTAAAACGCTGCTAGGGAACCTTCAGTCACAGATCTTTTTGTGGGGTTGTTTCTGCTCCTTTTTAGTGATTGATATCAAGCTCCAACTGGACATGCATTGCTCTGAACAATCCATCCCATCAACTCATCCTTGCCAACTCTGCTGTTAACATAATGTGAGGTACTGAGAAAATGGATAGTTCTCTTTTTGTTAAAAAAAATCTTGTTAAAAGAATAACTGATGCTGGACTTCTGGACCTGAGGTTCTTGGTATCTGTGTTCATGTCCACTAGTTTGCACGATGAAAGAAGCCTTCCGTTTTCCTACGTGGGTCTTTTCACAGACCTGTAGCCAGTCCCTTTGCCAAATTACAATTTGAAGATTTTGCTTTTTAAAAACCCAGCTACAGATTTCACTTCTTTGACCAGATCATCTTTTGAAGTCAGCAGAAAGACAGCTCCAGTTTCCACCTCCTATTAAAGCCATTTGCTTTCACCTTATTTGGAGAGAAGGGGAAGAACTTTAGCGAGCAGCGACCAGTCCACTCTGCATGCCTTGTGCTTTATGCCTGTTTTAATCTACCTGTTTGCAACCCCCATTAAAAAAGAAAAATGAAATACCATTTAAGATCTTTAGAACCTGCCAGCTTTAAAGTAATTCATTTATCAATTCCAGTTCAGGCACCTGGAGCTTAGCAATTTGCACCCCCAAAATAAAACAAACAATTCTGCAAAGGGAAAAAAAGACAACAATGGACATTGGTCCAGATACAGGCTACCCCCACCCAATTACTTTTCTGAAAAGGTATTTTGAGTTGGTTGCTTCTTTCCCCTGCCCACCTGCTATGTCCTGACCCATTTAAATCCCATTTTATGCTGGTCTAAGTCCATGATTTATCTCTATGACTTGCCCTATCAGGATCCGCACCCCCCTCAAAATAAGCCCCATGCCCCCACTGATTTGGACAACGGTGGTGGCTTCTCCCCTTCCTTCAAACAGTGCTCAGTGGCCTTTTATTCTCCAGAATGCTGGTTTCAAGAGCAGAGGGGCCCCATCTCAGAAATGCAAGAGTGAAGGGTCTGGGTGGAAGTGAAAGAGAGAGTCAAGATCCAAGTAACTATTCTCCCTCCCTTCCTCCCAAATAAAACATCTCAGCCATTTGGTAGAGGAGGAGCCTTGGAAGGCAGGACAGATTTAGATGGCTGAGATCCCCTTCTCTCCACCATGGGCGACGGTTGAGGTTAACTGAGGCCACCAAGATTCCTCTCTGCAGGGGAGGCAATGATGACGGTGAAGCCCAACAGATGCTGTATCCCTGGGAAAAATAAAAGGGTCACAGAGATAGAGATCAGGATGGAGCTCCAGAAGTGGTGCAGGTTATCTCGAAGCTTGCTCTCTCCCACGACGAAAGGATGCGTGTGAGGTGGGGAGGAAAGCTTGGGGCCAGTTTTCCTTCCCTGCTTACACCCAGTCCCGTACTCCATGGCAACCTCCCGGCCTGAGCGGAAGGTGGCTGAGGTGAGGAGAAGGGGGTTGTCAAAAGCAATGGGGCGACGGGGAGGAGGCGGCGGGGGAGCAGGAGGAGAGGAGAGGCTCAGTCGTCGTCTACATCGTCTCCGTCGGAATCGTCTCCGGCTCCGCTGCCGCTCCCTGGCCCGGCGGGCCCAGCTCGTCGGTCGTACAGCTTGTCCCGCTGGCGCTCCTGGATGTCTCGCATCTCGTCGGCGTAGCGGCAGAAAGCCCCGCCGAACTTGGCCCAGGCTTTGTAGGGCACCGTGATGGCGTTGCGGTAGGAAGGCTTCACCTCGCTGACGCGCAGGAAGACGCCGTACTTGTTGCAGCCCACGTCGAAGAAGAAGCGCTTCGAGTCCACCGTGATGGAGGTGCCTTCGGGGAGCTCGCCGTACAGGCCGCCGCCGCCCCCGGGGCCCCCACCGCCGCCGCCGCCCAGCTCGTCCTCGTCGGCGCCGTAGTCGTCGATGAGCTTGGCCAGCGCGTCGCGGAACTCGATGAGGCCCTGCGCCGGCAGCGCGATGGTCTGGCCGCTCTGCAGGCCCGGAGGGCCCCCGGGGAAGCCCGGCCCTCCGCCGCCTCCTCCGCCGCCGCCCGGCCCGCGGTTGATGGTCTGGCGGATGCGCAAGAAGCGGCCGCGCTGGTTCTCCTTCAGGTCCAGGTAGTACTTGCGGTTCTCGCGCACCAGGAACTCGCTCTTGAGGGCCCGCCGAGGCCCCCCGCCGCCGCTGCCGTCTTCCCCGCCAGGCGAGGCCTGCGCCAGCTGCTCAGGGCTGCTGGGCCCCAGCTGCGCGTAGTGCTCGATGAAGTCGCCCAGGTAGTCCCGGAACTCGGCGGCCACCGCCATGGAGAGCGTGAGGCGGCTCTTGGAGCCCCCCGCGCCCACTTCGGCGATCTTCAGGAAGCGGCCCTTCGCGTTCTGCTTCACGTCCAGGTAGAAGCGCTTGTTCTGGATGTCCAGGCGCTTCGACGCCAGCTCCTGCGTCTCCTGCTCCGGGCCGGGGCCGCCGCCGCCTCCGCCACCGCCACGGTGTCCCTGGAAGCCTCCTCCTCCTCCTCCGCCGCCGCCGCCGCCACTGCCGCTCCCGCTGCCCCCTCGCTCGCTCCCGCTGTCGCCATCCGCCATCTTCTCCTTCCTCGGATTCCTTCAGCCGCCGTCAGGCCCAGCCTGCCTTCCGCCCGTCCGGCTCTCCTCCGCCGCCGCCTTCGCCTCCTCCACACACACGCACGCGCGCACACACACACACACTCACGCAGGCGCGCGCCTTCCTCACCCGCTCGCTCGCTGCCTCTCGCTCTGCCTCTCTCCCTCTCTCCCTCTCTCTCTCCCTCTCTCTCTCTCTCTCTCTCTCGCTCACTCACTCATTCACACGCACTTCGCTCCCTCAGGCCACCTCCCCTTCCGGGCCGCCTCCCGCCCCGCCTGTAGCGGCCAATGCCCACTTCCGGTGACGGACAGACGGACTGAGTCCAGGGAGGGAGCGAGGAGGGAAGGAGCCACAACCGGAAGTCAGCGGTGTTCTAAGCTAAGCCCCGCCTCCCCCCCCCCGAAGAAACGAGCGGGAGGGAGAGAATAAAGATAAAGAGCGGCGGGGGAAAGGGAACGAGCGCGAGGCTTTCGCCGCCTCCTCTTTCGCGCCTGCGCACTCCCTCTCGCCTGCCCCCGCCCCGCCTGCGACAAGGGCGAGGCCGAGCGGGCGGGCGAGGCCTTTGGCACTCCGTCTGGGGTAGCTTCGCCCGTGAGGAAGCCCCCTCGCCCGGTCACAGAGGGCCAGGCCCTTGCAGTCCAAAAGGTTTCTCTCCTAAGAAGCGCAAGACCCCTTTTTTTGTTGGGGGGAGAGGGAAGAAAAGGCGGGACTTGCATGTAAGCATGTGCAGAGTTCCATGCACTTTGGAGTTCGGCTCCCATAAAATATTGGGGTGGGGGCAGTTGAGCCCCACCCTGCACGATCGGTAAGAAGATGTGGCACACACGCACCATTGGAATGGCAAAGCCCCTCAAAGGGGGGGCACTGATGATCATGCGCTCTGGCACTTGATCACGGTGTCCTGTTGCGCCAGAAGCAGTTTAGTCCTTTGGCCACACGACCTGGAAAGCTGTCTGTGGACAAACTGGCTACCTGAAGGCATGCAGGAATCATTCATAGATGCATGCTAGCCAAAGGTTAAATGCAATTAATATTGGAAATCAAACAAATGTACACCCTGGGTCTTTAATTCTTATACAGTATGGCCCATATAGTTAAAGCTATGGTTTCCCCAGTAGTGATGTATGGAAGTGAGAGCTGGACCATAAAGAAGGCTGATTGCCGAAGAATTGATGCTTTTGAATTATGGTGCTGGAGGAGACTCTTGAGAGTCCCATGGACTGCAAGAAGATCAAACCTATCCATTGTTAAGGAAATCAGCCCTGAGTGCTCACTGGAAGGACATCCTGAAGCTGAGGCTCCAAGGGTCCATCCAGTCCAACCCCCTGTGGTCTGTGTTTTTGTACTCTGCTTAGAAATGTGAATGACTTAGTATATTAGAATCATAGAGTTGGAAGAGACCACAAGGGCCATCCAGTCCAACCCCCTGCCAAGCAGGAAACACCACCAAAGCATTCTTGACATATGGCTGTCAAGCCTCTGCTTAAAGACCTCCAAAGAAGGAAACTCCACCACACTCCTTGGCAGCAAATTCCACTGTCGAACAGCTCTTACTGTCAGGAAGTTCTTCCTAATGTTTAGGTGGAATCTTCTTTCTTGTAGCTTGAATCCATTGCTCCGTGTCTGCTTCTCTGGAGCAGCAGAAAACAACCTTTCTCCTATTGATGCAGCCCAGAATTGCATTGGCTTTTTTAGCTGCTGCAATTTGTGGTCTACCAAGACTCCCTGGCTGGCTGTGGGGCGGGTGGAGGGAAAGCCCCAGAGCCGCGCAAAGCGTTTGACTGGTTTTCCCTCTGTCCACCCCACAGCCAGCCGGCTAGAGCTTTGCGCGGCTCTGGGGCTTTCCCTCCGCCCGCCCCACAGCCAGCCAGGGAGAAGGGAGACGGCACCGGGCGGCGGTGGGCAGCGGGGCAGGCTGGCTACCAGTGGCCCTGCTTCTAGGGGGCAACTGCCCCCCTGCCTACGCCCATGTGCAGTGACAGTAGTGGCTGCAAGAGGCCAGTTTTCAGTTGTGCTGTCAGGACTGGACTTTGGAGCAGAAGTTCAGGGCTGTACTTTGAATGAGCAGGGTGACTCACAAACAGCTGGGGCATCTAAGCCACATTTTGAAATAAAGGAAAATGTTTTGGAGTCTAAATAAGAGCTTCCCTTTAAGAACACGATATCAGGAGTGTAAAATTGCTTTGCTCCACTGCTCCTGAGCAGCAGTTTGTTCTGACCAGTGTAGCATTACTGCTCTTTTTTTATCCGCCTGCTCAGGTAGGGGGTGTCTGGTTTGCCCGTGTGCCAAGAGGTGTATTGCAGAGGCAAAGGTTTTTCAGACAGTTTTGGTTTCCTGCTGCAAGAGGATCTTATTGATTTCTTTACAAAACAGGAGTAGGGTGGACTGTATCGCTTCAGTACTTGTAAAAGAGGCTATTAGGGATGGTTTGAACAGGGTGTGCTGCACGTAGCTCCAGTACGGGCTCCCCAGTGGAGTTTTGCCAACACTGCCTCCTCATCTGCCTGCAGCATCCACTTATTGCAGCCTTGCTCGTCTCCCTGCTTCTCTCTCTGCCCCATCTCATCCCCAACTATCCCTAGCTTGCTTCCCCTAGTCAAAAGTTCTGGCTGCATTCCCAGCATTCTACTTGGGCTATTTCAGATGACTTATCAGTCCAAGGGAGGACTAAAACCCAAATATTTGCTTAATTTCAAATCAGTTTGTGGATTTTAGTACTACTTCATCTCTGCAGATCCAAATTTATCAGTACCCCTCTTCCTTCCCTATGCCCTCACCATTCCCCTAGACTTTCTTTTTAAAGTTACCATATATTGACAGCCATCTGTCAGGAATGCTTTGATGGTGTTTCCTGCTTGGCCGGTGGATGCACTGGATGGCCCTTGTGGTCTCTTCCAACTCTATGATTCCATGAAGTATTTGACGTCTTTCTATGGTCACTTGCCTTCTATAGGAGGGGTGGGGAACATCTGTCTTGGGGGCTGAGTGCAACCTTCTAAGCTCCACCAGCTGGCCCTTGCCAGACTATGTGCTTTTGCCTGCCTGAAAATAGACCTTTGAACTTTGACCACACCTTTTGCTTGCCAGACAGAGGATGGATGTATTTGCATAGAAACTAGCCTGCTGTACAAAGGTAAAATTCACATATGTAGCTCCTCCCAGTTTTGCCTCTAGTCCTGCCCACCACTGGCACGTGGCCCCCAAATGGTTTCTCAGAAGTGATTGTGGCCCTTGGACTGAAAAATGCCTCTACACCTGCTCCCATAGCTCCTCCCCACCACTGGATAGCTCAATCGATGCAGGCATGTCAAACCTGCGGCCCTCCAGATGTTTTGGACTACAATTCCCATCTTCCCCAACCACTGGTCCTGCTAGCTAGGGATCATGGGAGTTGTAGGCCAAAACATCTGGAGGGCCGCAGGTTTGACATGCCTGATAGAGCATGGTGCTGATGATACCAGGGTTGCAGGTTCAATCCTCATATGGGGCAGCTGAATAGCCCGGCATTGCAGGGGATCACTTCCAACTCTACCATTCTATGACTCTTATCTCCTTCTTTCCAAAGTCCCAGCTGCCCTCCCTCTCCCACAGGAGCAATCTCTTCAATAGCTTCTAAGCTTCGCCAGTTGCAGCAAAAAAGAGTTGCCACACTATCCCTTAGTTTCTACCTCCCTTTTTTCTTCTTGCCTTGGCTCTTAGCAACTGGGGGGGGGTAGAAAATCCATCTAGCCCCTTTCACAAAAAAGTGACATTTCACAGAGCAAAGTGTTCCAGGTTAGGTACAGAAGCTGCGCAGTTCCTGCCACCTGCAGCCTAATCTGCTGCCTGTTTGATCAGAAGTTAATGGTCAGGGAAGAAGGGGTGAGTGGAGATCTACATCAAGAACAAAGTGGGCAGGTAAAGATCTACATAGGGATCTGCCACCCCTGTGGATCCTGCCACCCGAGGCAGTTGCCTCACCTTGCCTCATGTGTGAGCCAGCCGTGCAAATGGCCACTGGATTTGATGAAATTTACTAGTGCGTACATGTCCACAGGGCTGTAGCTGTAGTTAACACCTGCCACCTGCCCCAAATCATGAGCTACTCCACTGCTCCTGCCCCTGCAAGGCTCACCAGACACTTAGTTGGGCAGTAAGGGCCAAAACCGCTTCCTATCGACTGATGGGCCTTGCAGTCCAGAAGAGCTGCAGGGCACCAGGTTAGGGAAGCTTAGCCAGGGCTCTGAACAGGGGCAGACCCTGGGGGCTCAAATTTCAACACTGCCCTGTGTGACGCCAACATTCATCCTCTCCCTGCTTCTCTCACTCCATCTTAAATAAGAGTTGTGGGACCCCCAAAGCTCAGCACCCAGTGAGACCCAACTGGTCACTCTCCCCTCAACCTGCCTCTGCTCTGAAGGAGCCACTTGCTGGAAGAGTGCAAAGCGAAGAGCGGCAACATCTCATGTTCAGCCCCCCAGCGCTGAAGGTGGGGCACTTTCTGCTGAACCTCTGCAACGGGGAGGGATCTCAGCGAGCGATCGCATCCTATGCAGAAGCTGCGCGCCCTAAATCCGCTGTTCCCATAGAACTGGAGAGCGAGAAGGGACTAGTCCGAGCGAGGGCAATCCAGTCCAGCCCCTGCAATGCAGGAATCCTGCCCACAGCCGTCCCTGGGTGGAAGCGTCTCTTCTGAAGATAGGCCAGGCCAGGCTCGGCGTGCTGATGCTGGGGGAGCCTAACAGGTTGGGAATGGCGGCTGGCAAAGACGCAGCAAGGAGCCCCGCTTGCGCCCAGCCCCGGAAACGGCGAGGGAAGCCGCTGGCTCGGCGGGACTCAGCGCTGCGTCGGCTGGAGCCGCTGTTCGCGGCGAGGCGCGCGCGCAGGTTATAAATAGAGAAGTGAGCCGGCGACGCGCCTGCTGCACCAGCGCGGCTACGTCAGCCCATAGAAACTCCTCCAAGAAGGACCAGCGCATAAGCTTCCACTGGCGGTGTCCCGGTTTATCCGGGCGTTATTTCTGCTCTCGCGCCAGATCTGTTGTGAGATCGAGGATCCTTTGTTTTAAATGCTGGAGGGTTGTTGTGGGGTGGGGTGGAGTGGGCGTGGGATCGCCCTACTCCTCATCAAACATAATCCTCAGGTCCCCTGCTTTCATTTTATTGAGTACATAATAAGTCCACATTCGCATCATGCATTTAAAGCGCCACTTTAAACCCAAAGGAATCCTGGGAACGGCAGTCTGTTAAGGGTGCTGGGTGAGAGTTGTCAGGGAACCCTCGAGCCCCTTCCCAGCCAGGCCGGGCTACAAGTCCCAGGATGCTTTAGACAACCCATCCGCCTTCCTGGGGGACTCTGCAAACTGCAGCTCGCTGGGCTTGCCTTCCCCACCATCATTCACAGCCTTTTCCATACAACCCCAAAGAGTCTTAGGTCAACTTAAAGCTTCAGCACATTTATGATACAGCATAAGCCGGCAAGGATGCTCACTTCTATGCATGGCCAGGAAGTGCACAGGTGTGAGGTCAGAGGGAACTGACACATGCACACATCCTGGAATTGGTAAGCATACCAATTGGCAACATATGTAGCATTGTAAAAATACCTCATCCAAAGTCAAGTATAGGTAAAAAACTGAATTTCCTGATAAATTGTGATTTATCAGGATTTCCCTTGAAGGTCCTTTATTTGGCTGCTCTAATATGCTCTAAGGAAGCCTTTTCTAGCCTGAGGGCAACATTCCCTTCTGGGCAGCCTTCTAGAGGTGGGGGCGGGGCCAGAGGAAAAAGGTGGGTGGAGCAACTAACAGTTTCTACCTGTGGGTACCATAGGCTAGCTTCTAAGCACACTCACACAACCCTCTTCATGCAGACAGGCCTGCATGGGGCCTGTTGGCATTTGTTCATAATACAACCACCAGACTTAACATGGACACTGGTACCAGAGCCTGCAATAAACCCAGATGCCAACTTTGCTGCCACATACACCCGGACAACACCATTACTGGCCCCAACAACATCCAACATACCATCTCAGGACTATTTAATTGCTCATCTTCTAACATTGTGTATGCCATCAAATGCCAACAGTGCCCTTCAGCTCTCTATATTGGACAAACAGGCCAAACCCTACGCCAAAGGATAAATGGACATAAATCTGACATCAGGAACCACAAGACTGAAAAACCAGTAGGAGAACACTTCAATCTCCCAGGACATTCTATACAAGATCTCAAAGTAGCTGTATTACTACAAAAGAATTTCAGAAATAGACTGGAAAGAGAAGTTGCTGAATTACAACTTATCACCAAGCTCAAAACCATGGAGGGACCTGGTTTGAACAGAGACATAGGATTCTTATCTCATTATACATGATAAAGCGATCTTCAGCCATCTCAACCCTTGCTTTTTCATGCAAAACCATTTGCAGTCATTTTCAGCCATCAACAGCTACCAGTCAGTCAATCACCCACTTCCACCACCCTTCTGAGTGATACCCCCTCCCCTCCCCACCCCTCCCCACCCCTTCTCCACGTAAGCGCCTGGGGACTCCTATTTCAGTGTATCTGAAGAAGTGTGCATGCACACGAAAGCTCATACCAAAATAAAAACTTAGTTGGTCTTTAAGGTGCTACTGAAGGATTTTTTTCTATTTAGATTCCTGCCCAGACATCTTTAAAATATCATTTCTTCTAGCAGCAAATTTAGCTGGTAAGTGCTGATCAGATTGTAGCCAAAACAGGGCATCAGAGAAACTGCAGGGAGGTAGCATCATGCTATGGAAAACCAAAGATTACAAAAGTACAAAAATAGGTAGGGAGGAGGGATATAGGGTAAAAACCCAAGAAGGCACCCCCCTTCCAATGGCCCATTGAGGACTGAGCATATTCAGAGATCACAGAATGCTAAGTTTCATAGAATCACAGAATTGTACAGTTGGAGGAGACCGCAGGGGTCATCTATATATTCTATTCCAACCACCTTCAATGCAGGAATCTCAGCTAAAGCATCCATGTCAGATGGCCATCCAACCTCTGCATAAAAACCTCCAAGGAAGGAGAGCCCACAACCTCCCAAGGGAGACTGTTCCACTGTTGAACAGCTCTTACTGTCAGAAAGTTTTTTCCAAATGTTTAGTGGAAATCACCATTCTTGTAACTTGAAGCCATTGGTTTAGGTCGTTCCCTCCAGATCAGGAGAGAAAAAAGCTTGTTCCCTCTTCCATGGGACAGTCCTTGAAATAATGGAAGATGGCATCTGGAAAGAAGAAGTCCCAGCAAAGGAAGAATGGATACAAAAACTTATGGAATATGCAGAAATGGAGAATAATTCCTGGAAGAATAATAAAACAAGATAATAAACTTTTTATAAAAGAACAGAAATGGTTTATTGAATGTTGTTGTTTAGTCGTTTAGTCGTGTCCGACTCTTCGTGACCCCCTGGACCAGAGCACGCCAGGCACTCCTGTCTTCCACTGCCTCCCGGAATTTGGTCAAACTCATGTTGGTAGCTTTGAGTACACTGTCCAACCATCTCGTCCTCTGTCGTCCCCTTCTCCTTGTGCCCTCCATCTTTCCCAACATCAGGGTCTTTTCCAGGGAGTCTTCTCTTCTCAGGTTTATTGAATATCTACAGATAAATTGTAAACAGATAAAAAACATTGGCAGGATTATTGTAATAACCTGCAGCTATATAAGAGTATCTATTTAAAGAAGATAAATAAACGAATAAGGTAAGCTAATCTGGATATGCAGAAGATATGAAAAATTAAGGAACTGCAGAAAGAGAGGGAAGGAAGTCAAGTTTTAAAATGTTAAAATGATTGCAAAATCAGTGAAATGTATATATCTGAAAAGTATAAATAAAATTTAAAAGAAGAAGAAGAAGAAGAAGAAGAAGAAGAAGAAGAAGAAGAAGAAGAAGGGCATCATATCTCCTCTCAGTCTTCTATTCCCCAGGCTCCTTCAACCGTTCCTCATCAGGCTTGGTTTCCAGACCTTTGATCATTCTTGGTCCTCCTCCTCTGCATATTTTCAAGCTTGTCAACATCCTTCTTAAATTGTGAGGGAGGATGAAAATGGGGGAAATGGGAACCGAATGGGATATTCTAGAAGAGGTAATGGCTGTGTGATGATATACTGCAACACTTTGTTACGGCTCCCATGCAAAGTCAGGCTGTGCACACACCACACATTTGAAACACATTGCTTTCACTCAAAGAATCCTGGTAACTGTAGCATGTTAGGCATGCTAGGGATTGTAGCTCTGTGAGGGGTAAACAACAGTTACCAGGATTCTTTGGCTCAGAGCTGCCCCATTGGAATTAATGGCCCTAAATTGTGTCCATTAATTTCAATGTGTCAGAGTATGACTAGGATTGGCTATATCCCACTGTGTTTATGCAGCCATCATGAATAAAATGCACAGCAGGCAGAGAAGATGGCCTTTTGCAAGGTGTGGGAAAGGTGAGCTGGCCTGGCTCCTGGATCAGGGTGAGGATCTGGGCACCCACCCACAATTTATAGGCAGTTGTCATACATGTGACAAAATGAGCAAGACACTGGCTTTTATTGGTTTATTTAATGTGGAAGCTTTGGGGTTTATTCGGTCCATGGGCAGAGGGGCAGAAGAGTCAGCCTCCGCTTTGCCTGCAGCTGAACTTGCTTGGCTGCTGAACTCACCTGTTAGCTTGAGGCTTAGTCAGCCAAAGCACCTTCACTTGGTTGCTCTAAATTTATACGCCTGACTAGCTTTTCCCCGCTGTGAATGCAGCCACTCAAACCAGGGTGTGTGGCTCAAATGCCAGAAAGCAGGAATTTGAAAGGGTTAGAACAGTTTAGCCTCTTGGGCGAAAGTTTTTTTCAAAACTTTAAAAAACACATTAACTATATAGTTAACTATACAGTACTCAATGCAAAGCATAGAGTTTTTAGTCTGGAGTGTTTGGGATTAGAGGACAGCATACCGGTAGCTATGGTGGGCATGACAGAAACATGGTGGAATGGAGAGAATTGGTGGTATATGGGCACAAACTTTATAGGAAGGACAGGGAAGGGCAAATGGGAGGTGGTGTCGCTCTCTCTCTACCTCAGTGAGGACATAAGAGTCCTGTTGTTGTTTCAGGAGAAAATGAAAGAGTGTGCCTTTGTGGGAAGGTTGCAGCTCCTGCTGGGGCTGTAGAGACCAATGTGGGAGAGATGCACCTTGGCTGGCGTACCCTAAATAATTGTGCCCTAGGACAGGGGTCACAGAACTGACTAGGGGGCCAGTTCAGGACAGGCCACCAGAAAGTTCTTCTTCACACTGTGCATGGTTAAACTCTGAAATTTGCCCCCAGGGAGAGTAGTGATCACCACCAACTTGGATGGCTTTACTGTAGAAGAGAATGAGGCAAATCGATGGTGATTAACGCTCTCAGTGGCTAAAGAGATACCTCTGGATGCCCGTGGTGGGGAATTGCAAGGGAAAGGAGCTCTCCTGCCCTCTCGGGTCCTGCTTGCGAGCTTCCCACGAGGGGCATCTGGTTGGCCTCAGGGAGAACAGGACGCTGAACGCGATGTTCCTTTGGCCTCTCCTTATCTCCTTCTGTTACAAGCAGAGCTGCTTGGCTCTCTTTTCCTCTGTCAAATGCTGGAAGGTTGGTGTATTGTCACAGGAGGAGGAGGAGGGGGTGAGTGATCACGTCAGTGCCTGGGAGGGGGCGACGGGGTGGCACTGTTACTAGGCGAGGCTGGTTCAGCGCAGGCAGGCAGGCAGGAAGGAAGGAAGCTCCCCCCAGCCTCCCACCCCACAAGCGGGGCGCGCGCATCCATCCACCATCCGGGGGTTATGCACTGCGGTCCTCTCCTCTCCCTCTCTCCCCCCGCTCTTGTCTCCCTGCCAAGAAGTACACACACGCACCGAGCACGGTCACATTCATCAACCAGGCTCCTCCTTTGCAACAGGACAGCCCCTCGCCTTACCTTAGATGAACCCGGCAGGCTGGCTTGCTTTGCTGCCGCCGCCTCTGCTGATGTTTCTCTGCAACGGATCAATAGGGAAGCGGCGTGTGATGGGAAGGTTTCACAAGCAAGGCCGCCGCAGGCCAGAGACATTTGGGTACCTTGGGCGGAGCATCCGAATGGGAACCTAAGGAAGGTCACATCCTCCACGCCCTACCTATAAAGCACTCTTGCTTGCAGCGCTATAGAAGTCATGACTTCTCCAAAAGAATATTAGGGGACCCAAACTACAGGCCCACCCAGACCCCAGGATTTGGGAGTGGGGTGGGGAGTAAGCCATCGCTCTTAAAGTGGTATAAATGTTCATTCCATGTACGGTGTGGATGTGACCTAAGGCTAAACCCTTCTGGGTCAGACTGAAGGGGCCCACGGGTGGACTTTCAAATATCCTTCAGATCAGACCCCCAACCTCACAAAGCGGCTCAGCTCGGGGCTGGCAGGGCAGCAAGAGGCGGATGCAGCAGCCCTTTGGTCCCAACGCCTGGCCAGTCAGGTACTCCAAGCAAAGCAGGAGGGAGATCTCCTTCCGCTCTGCTTTTGACGCCCAGGATCTATTTTGTACTCAAGAGCTACTTTGCCTCTGGTCGCGGAGTCCCCTATATAACCATGGCATGACTAATGGCAACCCCACCCTTTGCCAACTCGCAAGGACCTCAACCCACTAGGACCTTGCCAGGCCTGCACTGAAAGGGGGGCCTGGAAGAGTGTGGGTGGCCGTGTGACTGCTGGCATTCAGCTGTCGGAACTAAGGCAGTCCTCAGTCTGTGCAATGAAGTGTTGGCCACCCGGATCTAGCCCAATATTGTCAGCTCTACCTGGCAGCAGCTGTCCAGGGTCTCAGACGGAGGAAGGTTTTTCCCCTATAACTTAAGACCGTAATAAGAGCTTGGCTGGATCAGGCCAATGGTCCATCGAGTGCAGCATTCTGCTCCCAACCAACCAACTGCCTGTGAGAAGCCTGCCAGCAGGACACGAGTCCAAGAGTCCTCCTCTCTCTTTGTGTGGTTTCCTGCTGCAGCAACTGGGATTCAGAAGCATCGCTGCCTCTGACCACGGAATAATAATAATAATAATAATAATAATAATAATAATAATAATAATAATAATAATAAATATATTATTTATACCCCGCCCATCTGACTGGGTTTCCCCAGCCACGGAGGCAGAACCGAGCCATGGGGGCCAGCAGCCATGCAGGATTCCACAGTCTTTTCCTCCATGGATTTCTGCCATCCTCTTTTAAAGCTACCCCGTCTCTTGTGGAAGCAAATTCCATAGCGAAACGATGCAGAAGGACATTCTCTCATCTCTCCCGAATCTTCCCACATTCAGCTTCCCTGGTAGTCCCCAAGTTATAGGGTTATGAGAGAGCGAGAGAACTTTTCTCTTTCCACTTTCACCCTGTCATAAATTTCTATCCTGCCGCATCTACTCGCCTTTTCTCTAAGCTGAAAAGCCCCCGATCCTGCCGCCTTTCTTCATGGGGGAGTCGCTCCCTCGCCTTGACCATTTCGCGGCCTGCCATTTTCCAACTCTGCAATATACTTTTGGGGCGAGGCAGCCAGGACTGTGCGCTGCATTCTATATGCCTGCTGCCACCTGATCTTCCTTTGGTTGGCGGTGACAGGGAGTGACTCTTACATTGTGCCTTCCTTCCAAGGGGCTCATACTGCATTGTACCCTCAAAACAGCCCTGTGAGGTAGACTAGGCAGAGGGGGGGGAGGCAGACTGTCTGGTCCACGGTCGAAGTTTCTTTAAAAGCTATCCGCGACCAATCCCCGCTGGCATCTCCAGGTGTGGCTGGGAAGACCCCTTCCAGATACCCGGAGAGCTGCTGCCGGTCCGTGTGGGCAGCGCGGAGCCAGGGGGACGACCGGCCCCTGGGCTTGGTGCCCGGGCGCGGGGCAATGCGCGCACTCGCCGGAGCTGGCACGGCGGGGCCCGGCTTCCTCGGCTCCGGCTTGCGGACGTGCCTTCCGCCTTGGTGCTGCGCTCAGCTCCTCCTCCTGCTGCTGCTGCTCTTCCCCGCCCCGCAGGGAACGCAGCGAACCAGGCAGCCTCGCCAGGACACTCGGCGCGCACGTAAGACCCACCGCCAGGCTGAGCGCAGCGGCCGTTGCTGCGGGACAGGCTTTGCGCAGCGCAGAGCGCACAGGCCGGGAGGCGCCTCTGGGCGTCCCTCCGGGGCGTCGGCAGTAGCGCCAGCCCGCTCCCTGTTTCCCCCTCTGGCTTTGGAGAGAGAAACGGCACCTCCCTCGCCCATCCACGCACCCCCCCAAAAAAAAGCATTGAAAAGAGAAAGCCGGGATGGAAGCCCCAAATCCGACCCTCTCTTTCTGGCCCCTGGGACACTACCCAAGTCACAACCTTCACCTGCTAGCATAGCACACGCACGCGCACACCTTGCGTGTTTTTGCCTGGCTGGGATGAGTCTCTTGCCCTCTCTGAACATGGTTTTCTGCTTGCCTGGATGGGGGCTCGAGAGAAGGAGGTTCCCCTGCTCTAGTTCACATTCCTTGCTCTGCCCCACCCCCGCCTCGTCCACCTATGGCCCCCATACGGCCCTCCGCTGAAAAGGGTCCCTCCACTGCCTCTGCCTGGAAAGATGGACAGATCCGTAGAGGGTGCAGCTGTGAGTGGCCACAGTGAGCCAGGAGTTAACAACGAGCAAGTGGCAAAGGGAGCGGTGGCAGTTCGGATCATCAACTCACCCCCCCCCCCAACAACTCTCTCTTTTATTCTCTTAGGAGGTTCTTAAGAGTTTGGGGAGTTCTTTGGCTCTGCTCAGTACCGGCTCTGGAGCTGGCATGTGGCCCTCAGGAATAGTTCTGATGGAATGTGGCCCTCAGCAGGAAAAGCTTGCTAACTCCTGGACTGTGCTGCTGAGTGATAGAGGCTCTCGGGGGTTTCAAACGGGAGTCTTTCTGGACCATCTCTGTCTTTAGTGAGGACAAACCAGGAAGGCGCCTTCTGCTTCAGCCGGGCCATTGGTCCTCCTGGCTCAGTACTGTCTGCGGAGACTGGCAGCATTTCTTAGGCTCCTGGGCAGAGGAGGGTTTTCCACACCCTAGATGGAAAGATCATTGATTGAACCCAGTGTGTTCTGTGTTCAAATCAGATGCTCTACCACTGAGAATCACCCTTTCCCTTGTGACTGTAGGGAACAGAATGCTGGACTTCAGTAAATTTTGAGTCAGGGTCCCTCAAGATTGGTGGTGGTGGGGGGTTTCTGGGTGTATTCTGCAGCAATGAAACATGTGATGGAAGCACTAATTGTGCATTAGTGGTGGATGTATACTGGATCATTCACACACCACTCCACTTTATTAGCTGCTCTGCAATGCTTCCCCAATGTGATCATATTATTGGCTTCTGTAGGGGCTTTTTTGCACCCCCACCCTGCTGCTGCAGCATTTGCAGAGTGAATGGTAAATGGTTTTAGGATGTCAGCAGGAAGTTACAGGACATGCACCAATTTTCAAATGAAGCAGTGTCTCTGCAACATCTCTTGCTTCTCTGAAGTGTGTGGTCCAAGAGAGGGAAATGACTACTGGCCAGTGAATTTATCTGCCACCTTTCCCATCTCATTTTCATGTGTGGAGGAACACGAAACTGACATGGTCAGGTGTTCCTCCATGTGGTCCTCCATGTGGACACTCTGGGAACTGTTGTGACTTGTCTGCCCTAGTATTCCATCCCACAGTTTCAGCATGTTGTGAAACGGCGGAGTAATTATAGTTCTGCTTTGCTCTAAGCAGAATTTGACACAGATGCTCCCTCCATTGTGTCTTCATTGCCCCCAGTTTAGGCATGTGAATTGCCCCATAACAATTGGAGGTGGTGGTGGTGAGGAATACTGGAGAGAGTCAGGGTATGGGTGCAAATGTTAAGGGTGGAATTGACTTATGTTGTTCTTTTGTTGATTTCATAAAATTTATATACCACTTGGTTGTAAAAACTGCTCTCAAAGCAGTTTACAAAAAGAATAAAACTATAAACTATCAGTAATAACAGTGTAAAGTAACTATTAAATATATTCAAAAATAATTTGAATACATGTTAAATTAAAACACGTTAACATTATTCATGTCTGTGATGTCTTGCCTAAAGAAAAATGTTTTCAGCCGGGGCCACAAATAATGCCATTGAGGTGCCTTCCTGCTGTCCACAGGCAGGGAGATCCCGTGTGGATGTTGCTGCGAACTAAACAACTGATTTCTTACCAAGGTGGAACGATTGTTGTGTGGCACATGTAACTCTGCCAGTTCTGCAGGTCAACACAATCAAGTGGGCAAATATGGGGTAAAGCAATCTCACAGGTAAACTGGTCCCAAGCTATTAAGGGCTTTCTATACTTGGCCCAGTGGCAAATTGGCTCCCAGCGCAGGTCTCTGAGCCCAGGTGCATTTCTTTGGGTTGTCATGCAAGTTGCTCCTGAGACCAAGGAGCTTCCTGTGAATCTTATAAATCCTCTCGGCTCTGTTCTCTCTCAGCTGTGGAAATTTTTGCTACACATCTCAGGAGGATAAATCCTGGTGAGTTGCTGGAAACACTGAGCCAACTCTGTTGAGATCACATGTATTAATGATGTTGTATTATTAATAAGCTGGCATCTATACTTCTGCTAAACTCCATGGTGCTCTTAAAAGCAGTGGGGGATCATAGAAACATAGACCTGTAGAGTTGTAAGGGACCCCAAGGGTCATCTAGTCCAACCCCCTGCAATGCAGGAATCTCGGCTGAAGCATCTATGACTGATGGCCATCTGACCTAAATGGGAATGGAGGAGAGGCTGAGGTCAGGGGTGGGCTTGAGAGAGACTGAGGGTCAGCTGCATGCCACATTAAAGGCATATGCAACCTGAAGCATATTCTCCATGCTAATCTCCTGGGTTCCAGGGGCAAATGGGGGTGGGGCAATAGACGTTTGGGCAGTGCTGCTGCGCTCAGCCCTGCTTGTGGGGCACCTGGTTGGAGGCTGTGAGGATGAGATGCTGTACTAGGAGAGCCTTTGGTCTGATCTAGAAACCTGGCTCTTCTTATCTTTGTACCTTCTGAAAGAACCTGCCAAGCAATGCTACAGAAGTAGGCCATAATGGAACTGGATTAGGGCCAAGAATGCTTGCTGGGTCTTGCTTGCTCTTTATTTATTTATTTACTTATTTATAATGTTTTTTTCCATTGTATAAGACGATATTTCCCTCCAAATTTTTTAAGTTTAAAATTGAGGGGCGCCCTATAGACGGAATGTTGCAATTAAATATATAAATAAACACATGCCGCCCTCCAATATTCTTTCCCCCCAGCCTCCCCTCACTATTGGCCTGGTCTGGTACTCCCCCCCCAGCAGCCCCCACTCCAGACATTGTCCCTTCCACCCGGTGCCCTCAGCCGCCCCCTGGCTACCCAGACCCCCCATTCCCCTGCTCTGGCAGTTGCAGCTCCTCACAGCGGGCGGCGGAGAAATCCAGTCCGGCGCCTGGGGCAGAGTGAGCCGTTCATAGGGGCCTCTGGAGTCTGCCTGCCTCCTCCCACTCAGCCACCCTACAGCTGGGGGGGGGGCAGGCAGTGGGTGGACCATTTGGGCCCAAGGGGGAGAGTGCAGTTTGCTCCCTGGATGTTTGAGAGTGGAGCAGAAAAAAACAATTTGACTTCTGCAGCATATGAATTCCCTCTTAAAGGGTTCTTTAGCTATGGTTCTTGCATTCGAGCTCTGACCAGTTCCTGGCCATCAGGGACATGCTTCTCTCTTTCCAGCTCAGCTGCCCAGCTCCATGCCAGTGCCACCGCTGATCCAGTTTTTATACTGCACATTATAATAATGCTGACTAGCCCCCCCCCAATTTTAAAATTACCTGCCATAATTACAATACTAAATATATTAGTAAAGTTGTTCTGTTTGATGTTTAAATATATGGTACTAAATATACAGGTGTTTTGAATATTTATTAAAATATCAAAGTTGTTCTGTTTGGTGTTTAAAATATTTATTTCTTAATTTTGGGTTCAAAAAATAGGGGTCATCTTATACATGGGGGCATCTTATACATGGAAAAATATGGTACATACATACATACACACCTGCATACAATGGCACACTCCCAATCTCTGAGCAGCAGGAGACTCCAGGGTACCAGCGCTTACCCAGTATTCGGTTTCCTTGCAAGGCAGCTCAATGGAGACTGTGGTGTCTTTAGGATATCTGGTTTCATTTAGACATATATACAGCCTGAGCAAAGGGTGGAGGCGCTCACAGTGTGAACATGCCAACAGATCTTGCTCCTCATTAGGGTTCCAGGGAAGGCCATAGCAGTCACAGCTTGGATCCAGCCCAGAGCAAGGCAGGCCTCTGTGTCTCCAGAGTAAGCTTACCAGACGTCCCTGTTTCCCGGGGACAGTCACCAGATTTACAAATCAGTCCCCTGACAAATTCCATTGAAATAGAAAAGTGTCCCCAGATTCATTGAAAAAAGTCTGGTAACCTTACTCCAGAGTCCAGCATCAGTCAAAACTCAGGGCTTCTCCACACCTTTGCTCTGCATTTCTAGGCACAGGTGTGCACTTTAAAGCTTCTTGTGGAAGCACTTTTTTTTTTGCTCCGGTACTTTCCCCAAGAAAACCTGCCCTTTACTTCTGAATCTGAACAAACAGCAATCCACAAAAAACCCAAGTTGCCATTTGCTCCGATTCAACGTTAAAAAGTGGGCTTCCCTGAGGAAAATGGCAGGGTAAAATAAATAAAAAGTGCTCAGACACAGACCAGAAAAGCAGAGGGCAAAAGGTAAGTGTGGAATGTGAATTCCCACCCTGCACCAGAGCTTTTCTTGGCTTTATGATTCTCCATTCTTTGGATGAAGTGGCATCCAGCTAGGCAAGGAGTGGGGGAAGCTACACCATTTGTCTCCATAGCAACAGAGCAGCCTCTTTGGAGATTGTAGCTAAAAGTAGTCATTTGGTTTGGTTGGTTCAGCAGTCTCTTCTACTAGGCTTGGAAGGGGCCCAGAGCATCATCCAGACTGACCTGCCAAACTTTTTAGGCTGGTCTCTCTCTTCTCCCCACTTCTCTTTTTCACGTGAGAACTTAAAGATGCATGCCTTTGCACTTTCCTGAGCGTGCAAAGAGGTGCCTCTTGGAAAAGAAGTGCTCTTCCATGGGCTCAGGCGGTGAGAGTATTGCCACCAACAGTTCAAGGTCACAGAGAGTTGGTATTGCTAGTCCTGGTAGCTGCTATGGATCAGGATTGCAAGTCAGAATTGGGTCTTTGTCCAGTGGCTTTTTGTTGCTCTCCAGGACAGAATAAGTGTTTGTCATCTGTGCTGGCTCAAGAGATGTAGGGTGTGAAGTCAAACTAACTTTTACTCAGAGTAGCCCCACTGAAATTATTGGGCCTAAGTTAGCATGTCCTTTAATTTCAATGGATCTCCTCTGAGTAGGACTGATGTTGGGTACAATCCAGTTGATGTTTCTTCACCTTCCTCTCATTCAGATAGGGCACAATTAGGGATGGACAAACTGGTCAGATTTGATTTGTTTCCCCCACTTCTTCCAATTTTAACTGCGGTTTGCCACATTTCTGTATCAGTTTACTATCATTTTGGTACGCATTCCTCCTTATATGAGCATTTCCCCCAGTAGAATGCATTTGGGGAAATTATCTTCACTAATACATGCATTTGTAAGGCACACGTTCCCTTAATATATGCACTTTTGCACACATGTTTCGTTTTGGGAACGGCGGGCAGCATTAAATTTGGAGAAGTGCAAACTTCCAAGGATAGCTGCCATCTTGCCCGCCTAGTCCAGCGTCCTGCTCTCACAGTGGCCAGCTGAATGCCAAACAGGCGCAGAGCACAAGACCACTCACTCCCCCTTCCTGCAGCTGTGAATTGAACCAAATTTCTCTCCCACCCTCAGGCACAGTCCTCTGGGGAGTTCTCCTGCGCAACCCCCATTGAAATGAAGGGGAGCTGTGCAAGAGACAATCCTCTGGGGAGTTCTCCTGCATGCGTCTCATTGAAATGAAGGGGAGCTGAGCTGTGCCCTGTGTGTGGCTGGTGCATTCGCAGGACAGGAGATGGCGCCTTGTCTGCTGTCTGCCGCGCTGCGTTGAACAACACGCAGACCCGCTGCTGCTCCCTGAAATGGCTGCTGCTGGGCTTGCCATCTTGCTGAAAGCCAGCCTCCTGCTCGCTAGCGGGGGAACAGAACAGAACAGCTCCCCGTTGCCCCGCTGTGTCCTTCAGCCGACGCCGCATCGAGCATGCTCAGCACACGCGCAGCACTCGTCCTCCGTGCGCTGCGCTGCTTCGTGGAGACGGCAGAGGCAGCCGCCTGTTCCTTGCGTGTGTCCTCAGATGCCCTCGGCTACACTTCCATCTGTTCCAAGCCTTCCCCATGAATGAATGCGCCAAAAGGAGCGCGGCGGTGGAGGGTGGGGAGAGAGAAGATTAATGGACGTGATCGATACAGGTCTGAATGCCGGGGTCGCCACGGGGTAAATTCAGATACTCACCTGCCGCCGTCAGGAATTCTAGCAAGCGAAATCTGCTCTGCATTTGAGAGGCTGTCCGCTGCAACCCTGGATGGCCAAAAAGCTGCCCCCCCCCCCGCATTCCTCCAGCAGGCCGTGCCCGCCCTTTGTATGTTGATAATCTTTAAGCGTTTATCCTCCACAAAATACAGAGCGCTTCACCGACATTGCTATAGCGGATAGAAGAAATCCGCAAAGCTGCGAGCAAAATTTGGTCAGTGGACAAGCATATCAAGGGGGGGGGGGTTGGGGGAGAAGGGGGAAGAAGACAATAAGCTCTGATTCTGCTCGCTTGGCGGAGCCTAGGGATCTTTTCAAAAAGACACAGCACCAAGTGGCGGGGGTCCTGTTCCTTTGTACATGACATGTGGAAATATAGGGGGGTCTTGCAGCGTAACCAGATGGTTTTGTAACTTTGACGAATGGCCGAGCATCTCCAGTAAGACCACTCCCCACCCTCTTTGGCTCCGAATCTACAGAGCATTGGGGATAACATGCAATGCAGCACAATTCCACAAGTGCGGCTCACCCCCCTCCCCCAATTCTGCAGACAAATCTTGTCTATGCAAATCCAGGCAAATATGTACAGCCTGGCGAGGGAATAGCTTTGTCTTTAGCATGGTTCTCACACACCCAGGCCATGGACATTTAAACTAGGGCGAAACTAGGCTCAATTTCACCCGGGACAAAGACGCTGTTTGGCAAAAACAAACAAACAAACAAACATTTGCATCCATCCACACACAGGCTGGATGCTTCAGTGGCGCCCCTCTGGCAGCTTCACCCAGGGCAAAAAACCTGGCCACCTCCCCTAGCATTGATTTAAGAGACTCCCCCCCCCACAAAGACTTCTGGGAATGTTACACTTCATAGAGCTGCAATCCCCAGCACCTGAAGAAACCACAGCTCCCCCCCCCCCATGATTCTTTAGGTGGGGGGAAATGTGCCTTAAATACATGGGGTATACGCAATTGGGTGGAAGCAATGGGGCAGAGTTTGGCCTAGTGTGCAGGTGACAGGTTTCTGGACATATGATGGTTATGATATCTTCAGACCCTTCTCTGGCAATAGGCAGATCTTCAGAACTGGTCTGGAACTTTGCACAGCTTTTATTTCATTTTTATAACAATTACACACACACACACACATTTTGCCCCAGAAGAGGTCCCAATACCATTTGCAATACAGAACACTAAAACACAATAAACAAAAGAAAAGCAATAACATGAAATAGGAAATAGAAACATCAGATAAAACAGCAGGGGAAAGGCCAAACCAAATTAGACAGTGGATAAAAGGCACTTAAAAGGATCTCAAGTTCTGCTAAAAGCCACTAAAAGCATAGCCCCCATGTAATGCATTGGAATACCCAGAACACTGGGATTGGGGGAGAGGAATGTGTAGGCACACAGACTGCACTGAAGTGTTCTTGGCATTGAGCATCAGTGAACTGCAACAAATTCTGCAGCCTGAATCAGTCCTGAAAGTAGGAACTGTCCACATGTCACATAAACATACATTTTCTGCCCTAGGAAATATTCAAAATGCATATTTCTACATTCGGCACAATCACATGGTGGATATTTTCCTGGACTTTAGTGCTGAGGCTACAGGTAGGAGAGGCTGCAATCTTTCTTTCTTTCTTTCTTTCTTTCTTTCTTTCTTTCTTTCTTTCTTTCTTTCTTTCTTTCTTTCTTTCGTCTGTCTCTCTGTCTCTCTGTCTCTCTGTCTCTCTGTCTGTCTCTGTCTCTCATAAAATCCCTGACTCCTTGCCCATAGAAAGCTAGCAGTACAGGGAGAAAACCTCAGCCAAGTTCTCCCTGACATCACCCCCACTACCACCATGTCCAGGGAGTATACTTCATGGGGAGATTATTCAAACAATGCCCTCATTCTCAACTGCAGCCTGCAGAAGTCAAGCTCCAGGAAAAACTTTACTACCGGAACCTGGGAGTTGCATCAAGTGACCCTTCTGAGAATTCTTGCATGTGCCTGCAGATAAATGGTCTTCGTACGAGACTTTTGGCAATCTTCTTGTGTGAGTTTTCAGTATTTCTCAATGCACTGCTAAGTTGGACTGTGAGGCAGCAGTTCCTAGTGGGACTAGCAAGCCTCATGCAAGCAAGAGTACAAGTTGGAAGAGGAGGGGTACAGGAGGAGGCTAAGGCAGGAATTCCTCTCCCCAAACAGGAATTCAAATGATGCTGAAGCTCTGGGTCAAGGATTCCAAACTGATAATCTGGTGGAAATCCAGAGTGGTGTACTGGTTAGAGCAGGCACCCCCAAACTTCGGCCCTCCAGATGTTTTGGACTACAATCCCCATCATCCCTGATCACTGGTCCTGTTAGCTAGGGATCATGGGAGTTGTAGGCCAAAACATCTGGAGGGCCGCAGGTTGGGGATGTCTGGGTTAGAGGGTTGGAATAGGAGCAGGGAGAGGAGACTGCTGGTCTACCGCCATTGCTGACCAGTGGGAGAATCTTGAGTTCCGAGATTCTCTAGTGCTGTGAGGGAGGGGGGAGCCGTGAGAGCGCCGTGGACCCCTGAAAGAGCTCCAGATCAAGAGTTCTTGAGACGTGGGGACTCAGCTGCACCTTTATCTGTCTCCTCCGCCCCCCCCCCCCCCGTAAACCCTATTAAGAGAGCCGGGAACGAGCAGAGTGGAGACATGGTGCCTTGAGTCCATCTGCTACCCTCATAACGTGAAGCTCCTAGCCGGCAGCCTGTGGAGCGGTGGATTTTTCCAGATTTAAAGGATTTGAAAACATTGGACACCATGAGTAAAGGGAAAGGATTTTTTTAAAAAATTAATTGAAAAGATTTGGACACAGGAGGAAATTAAAAGAGAAAGTCGATTTCCCCCTTGAGCGAATTGAGACGCAGTTAACTTGCCCGAAGCCGGGAAGTTGACAGGAAGTTTTTAATCACCAAAAATCTGACTTAAAACTTTCCCCCTAAGGCAGGGTAAAGGGGAGAAAGGTTGAACTTCGCAAGATCCCTGTAAAGGTTATTTAATTTGGTCTGGGGAAAGTCCCCCTGGAAGCTGGAGTCGGGTCCCTGGAAGGATCAGCGAGCCGCCATTATGACACCACAATATGATGGAATTTGTTTACCTCTTTGAGGCTGAAAACTGTCAACATTGAAGAGAGTGTAAAATATAAGGTTGGGAATAAAAAGTTTGACAGAGGCTTTTTTCATAAATCGATATATGAGTTTTAAGATATGAAGAAGAATTAAAAATGAGAGTTTGCAACCAGACCGGGCATAATTTCTGTTTCTGAAGATTAGAAATACGAACTGCGCCATTTCCTGCTGTAATCTGTACTGTTCCCATGAAATTGGAGACGACCAGGATGTCAGTAGACACAACATCATCTGACTTTATTGACTTTCAAAAGGAACTTTTGGAATTGCTTTTGGATTTTAGGGATGAACTGCATCAGAATGCTATACAGATTAAAAAAAATAAAACAGAACTGTGCGGAAAGTGAGAAAGGACTAAGTATGAAGAGAAGCAAGATGAACAATCATCAGCCATGGACAATGTAATTGAATTTAAAGATGATGAAGAAGCTGCATGGAACATTGTTCCCTCAGTGAGGGGGGGGGGGGAAGAGGACTCATGTTTGATTCAAAGAGCCTTCAAGGAAGAACCAGCATGGAATAATGCCCTCCCAGGGAGAGAGGGAGGACAGGATCCAAGCTGGGGCCAGAACTTAAGGGGTATCAAAATTGAGACAGGGCTGGAAAGTGGAAATGTAGTTGGATGGTATTGTGCAACAGCTAGGAAATTGGGGAGGCAGCAGGGGACGAAGAAGGGAGAGTGGTGGATAGGTGGTGAAAGAGTAGGAGTGGGGTGAGGAGTAATAATGGATGTTATTTTCTGACTGATCAAGATGGCCCAAAACCGGAACAACCTATGGAACTGACTGATTCATCTGGGAGACCCTGAGTCTAGGGGGGGGGGGGCTGAATTAGATTTAAGTGTTTAAATGTTATTATGATAAAAGAAATAATATTTGAATGTATGGGAAATTTTGGGGTATAAATTTGAGGCTAAGGGGAGAAATAGAGGATAGTTGGGTGGAAAAATAAATTTAGATTTGGATTAAGATAAAATACGGGTGGAAGATAGTCGATGCTTTAAAGAATAGAAATAGTTGTGAGATAATGAAAAAAATGTGTTAGAATGATTTAAGATTTAACCCTAATAAATGAAAATTGCTTAATTTGGAGTTAAAAATGGACCCAGTGCGAGGGGAATTGAGGCAGTATACAATGTTAATTAAAATGTTAGAATTGATCTGTTTTTCTTTTTTATGTTTTAATTCCTGGTTTTTTCTTTTTGTTTTTGTGTGTGAATTTTTGTAATTTGTAATGTTAGAAAATCAATAAATATTATTGGGGGGGGGGAGGAATAGGAGCAGGGAGAGCCATGCTAAGCTCACTGGCTGTCTTTGAGCCAGGCATTCTCTTTTAGCCTATCCCACCTTACAGGATTGTTGAGAGTACTGCTTGGGGTAGCAGGGGAAACGTGTAGGGTAGGCTCTCTTCCATTCCCTTCCATTTCATATAGATGAAAAACCGCTGGATTGCTGGCAGCCTGTTACTTGCAAACCAGACTCTCTTCTGAGCTGGGCCGCTGTCTTCTTTTGCTTGCTCTCCTCCTCCTGCATCCCACCCCACCTCAGCCCCCCCACACCAGCTGCATCCTGCCAACATGCCCCAGGTGCTCATCCTGGGGGATTTGAGCCTGTTGGCAGGAAGTAAGTTATGGAAGCCTATTGAGACAGCCTATTAATGTCTGAGCTTGGGTACAAACAGTACAAATATTGTGCCCAGTTGAGTCATATTTGGAGAAAGGCTGCCACCTGGTGGTCAACCCACATGGCTAATGGGAATCTTGACGTATAGCAGGAGTTTTTTTATTGTGGATGATACCTGAACAAGGATTGGGTTGTTAGGTTCCCCTTGGTGTGTGTGCACATTTTGGTGGGTTTATTCTGCAACTTATCATTGAGGCACTAATCGTGCACTAGTGGTGGATGTATACTGCTTTATATCATTCTGCTTCATTAGTGATGCTTCTGTAATCTTACCAGTTTATTCCACCCTTGTTCTATAGTGAAAGAAGTGGGATAGAAACACTCACCCTGGGGAACATTTGTGGTGTGGAAAGTTATAGGATTTCAGCCAGAAGCTACAGGACAGGCATAGACTGAAAACAAAGCAGCATGTCTGTCCCAAACTGGAGAGCTCTTTAGACATGTATAGGGGTTGTATGGAATAGTATTCGGAAGTTATTGAACTAATTGAGTGTGAGGGTGGTTGTTGCAGTTTGCATTGCATATCAGCCAGTCAAAACTCTGGATCGTCCATCAACCTTGCCCCTCCTCTCCCATTGACTACTGGGTAGGCCATTTGGTCTCATTTAAGGCAGTGATGGGGAGGACACCCTCCAGGCCTCTTTACCAGGCTCTTGAGACACTCCCCAGGCAACCCCCCCCCACTCCTTACCCACTTTTGCCTGGCAAGAATGAGTCCTTGTGAATTCAGAATGGAGCATCTTTCATAGAATCATAGAGTTGGAAGAGACCACAAGGGCCAGGACAAGCACCAATTCATCTTCCTCCCTGAGCTCGGTGGCAGTGGGACTGACAGGGAAAATAGGGACATCCCAGGGTCAAATCAGAAGCCAGGATGGCTTTCATAATTCTGTGAGTTTCCCTGGAAAAAGGACACTTGGAGGGTATGCAGTTGTGCTGGCTGGGGGTGTTGGGAGTTGTAAGCCAAAACATCTGGAGAGCACCAGGTTGGCAAAGGCTGGGTTAAATCCTCTCGCTAAAAGACAAGAGAACAGCTGTTTCCCCCACCCCACATGCCTTCTCCACACTCATTGGAGTTAACCTCCCATGTTCCCTTATATGCTTACAACAAACTGACTTGTTTTATGGCCTTCAGAATACCAAAGTGGAAAATAACACCCCAACTGAGCTGACTCAACAGGTGTTGGGGGGTGACTGTGGAGCAAATGTCTTTCTCTCTCTCCCCCCCCCTGCCTTCCACAGAATCCAGAACTTCACTTCCGCTTCACTTGGGCTTGGTGGCCTTTCAGCTGCTCTCGTCCCTGCCCTGACCTTTGATGCCACTGTGGGCTTTGCCGCAGATCCTGGCTCCTCTCCCAAAGGGGCAGGTGCGGCAGAATCCTCTGAATGCAACCTATTGTGAAGGCCTCTGGCACGATGCACAAATGGAATGAGCAGCAAGTTATGCAGGCAGGTTCCACAAGGCAGGCTAATGTCAGCTGGGAGAAGAGCTTCGGACAGATGGAAGCTCACCATGGCGGTTCAGTATTGTTATTTCCTAGTGAATTCTCTTCAGCTCTCATGAAGGGGTAGAAACTGACTCGGAATTAAAGGTAAAGGTAAAGGGGCCCCTGACCATCAGGTCCAGTCGTGTCCGACTCTGGGGTTGCGGCGCTCACCTATAGGCCGAGGGAGCCGGCATTTGTCCGCAGACAGCTTCCGGGTCATGTGGCCAGCATAAGAAAGCTGCTTCTGGCGAACCAGAGCAGTGCACGGAAACGCCGTTTACCTTCCCACCAGAGCGGTCCCTATTTATCTACTTGCACTTTGATGTGCTTTCGAACTGCTAGGTGGGCAGGAGCTGGGACCGAACAATGGGAGCTCACCCCGTTGCAGGGATTTGAACCGTTGACCTTCTGATCAGCAAGCCCTAGAGTCTGTGGTTTAACCCACAGCGCCACCTGGGTCCCTTGAAATTAATAGGAATTACTAGGCTGCAAATCCTGTGCCCATTTACCAGGAAGTAACACTGTGGGTTAAACCACTGAGCCTAGGGCTTGCTGATCAGAAGGTCAGCGGTTCGAATCCCTGTGACGGGGTGAGCTCCCGTTGCTCGGTCCCAGCTCCTGCCAACCTAGCAGTTCAAAAGCACGTCAAAATGCAAGTAGATAAATAGGAACCGCTACAGCGGGAAGGTAAACGGCGTTTCCATGTGCTGCTCTGGTTTGCCAGAAGCGGCTTTGTCATGCTGGCCACATGACCTGGAAGCTATACGCTGGCTCCCTCAGCCAATAATGCGAGATGAGCGCGCAACCCCAGAGTCGGTCACGACTGGACCTAATGGTCAGGGGTCCCTTTACCTTTACCTTTAAGCTGCACTGAAATCAATCTGTCCATAATTTATTTACTGTCCATAATTTATTTACTTAAGACATTAATACCCCAGAGGACAGAATCACACTTCAAAATGACGTTAACAGATTAGACAACTGGGCCAAAGCAAACAAGATGAATTTTAACAGGGAGAAATGTAAAGTACTACACTTCGGCAAAAAAAAAATAAAAAAAAATGAAAGGCACAAATACAGGATGGGTGACACCTGGCTTGAGAGCAGTACATGTGAAAAGGATCTAGGAGTCCTGGTAGACCACAAACTTGACATGAGTCAACAGTGTGAGGCAGCAGCTAAAAAAGCCAATGCAATTCTGGGCTGCATCAATAGGAGTATAGTGTCTAGATCAAGGGAAGTACCGGTAATAGTACCACTGTATTACTCTGGTCAGACCTCATCTGGAGTACTGTGTCCAGTTCTGGGCACCACAGTTCAAGAAGGATACTGACAACCTGGAACGTGTCCAGAAGAGGGCAACCGAAATGGTCAAAGACTTGGAAACGATGCCTTATGAGGAACGGCTTAGGGAGCTGGGTATGTTTAGCCTGGAGAAGAGAAGGTTAAGGGGTGATATATGATGGCCATGTTCAAATATATAAAAGGATGTCATATAGAGGAGGGTGAAAGGTTGTTTGCTGCTGCTCCGGAGAAGCAGACACGGAGCAATGGATTCAAGCTACAAGAAAGAAGATTCCACCTAAACATTAGGAAGAACTTCCTGACAGTAAGAGCTGTTCAGCAGTGGAATTTGCTGCCAAGGAGTGTGGTGGAGTCTCCTTCTTTGGAGGTCTTTAAGCAGAGGCTTGACAGCCATATGTCAGGAATGCTTTGATGGTGTTTCCTGCTTGGCAGGGGGCAGACTGGATGGCACTTGTGGTCTGTTCCAACTCTATGATTCTATTATTCTATGATTCTAATATACTACGCCATTCACATTTCTAAGCAGAGTACAAAAACACAGACCACAGAAAATGAAACAATAAAATAAAAGGTTTATCATAAAACTGAACACTATCTTAAAATGCCGGCTGGAACAAGAAAGTCTCCGTCTTCCACCCTATGTTCAGCAAGGAGTAGGTCTGTCTGATCTCAGTTGGGAGAGAGTTCCACCTGCTTGAGCTCACCACACTGAATGCACAAATTCTAGGAGTTGTGAGCAGTACACTTCACTTTGAGGGACCACCAAAAGAGACTCTTCACAATACAGTATCTCAGTGATCAGGATAAGGTATAAGGTGGTCCTTAAGATATCCTGGACCCCAAATAGCCCAGTAGCAATTTCTGCTTCAGAGCAGAATGCTTAGGACTGCACTGTTAGGACTTTGCACCTTTAGAGTCTCATGTTGTTCTGTTGTTGAGAATTTTTGCCTTGAAAAGGTTAGCAATGGAGTGAAATAAGAACTGACACAAATATTTGCAAGTGTGTGAAACTTGCTGAAATTTCTAGCTTTGGTCCTCATTTCAAACTCAGCATTTAACTTCAGGTTTTTTTGAATGTGAAAATTAGCTTCACATGAAAGTGCTTTATACTTGTTAGTATTGTTCTGGCAAGCATCAATTATGGAATGTCATAAGCTGTCAGCTGCCAAGTATGGAATACTAAGGCATGACATCCATCAATTTATACCCGGCATGGTGTAGTGGTCAGAGTGTCTGACAGAGGCCGGGCAAACCCAGGTTCAAAGCAGCACTCAGTCAGGATGTGCCCATCACTGTCTCTCAGCCAAGGGTGGTTTTGAGGATAATATGTGTGTGTGAGGGAGCATGTATGCCACCAAGAGCTCCTGGGAGTAAGAACAGGATGCAAGCATAATTTTTAAAAAGACCAAACTTGGATGGTCTCATGCCCATCGATTTGGAAGCAATGAGGCCATGTGCTTAATACTGTACCATAAAACAAAGGCGGGCACTGTGAGGGCAACCGTATACATACTTGCACTATGGCTCTTGGAGTGACTGTGCTGGGGGGATGGAGATGGAGGCAGGAGGGCAGGGAGACAACTAGAGAGTGGAGCTGAAATCCACCACTTCCCCTTTTTTTAAAAAAAGATGTGTTGGGAAGTTGGCCGCACTGACAGAATGCTACATACAATCTGTATACAACTACTCCACTTGGATCAGGAACAGATTGTAATGGATACAGCAATGGGATTAGATCCTTTCACTTGTCTCTGACCACAGCCTCCCTCCTATTCTACTTATCATGGTAGGGGGGAGACCTGACTGCACCCACTGCCTATCTGCACACATACATTAATTGATCTAAATATATGCAGGCAGGAAATTTCTATTTATTAGCCACGAGACTAGGCATTAAAATGCCCAGAATCAGAGACCAACACCTGTACCCCAGACAGAGTATTACCAACTTGAATTCCACTTCAGCTAAAATGAAAAAGAAGGCAGTCCACCTTCAAACCAGTGCAAATGAGAACTTTATTTTTTGTTAAGTCCTCATGGAAATCAGGACAAACGCTTGTTGCCTAACTGCTGTCTAAACAAAGCAAAGGCTCAGTAAAGACAGGATATAATCTAACATCCACATCATCTCTGTGCAAGGAAATGATGAGGAACCCTGAATAAGATGGTCCTGGGAGGAGTCAAAGTTTGTGGCATTTGTAGCTTATTTGTAATGCAAATAGACAATCTTGAAAATATGTGAATACTTCTCCCTCTAGTGGCTGATCTAGGTGGTTGTATAATTATTGTCATTTGCAAAATACCATAGTATCATAAACAGTACAGGTGGCAACCATTTTGTGTGGGGGTTTCGTTCCTGGCCCCCACATGTGTTGGTGGAGCATGCATAAGCCCAGCCCAGCCTCTTATGCCCCACCCCACCCCGGTTCTGGCCTCTTGTGGTTCCAAAAGGACCTGTGTTGGCTATCGTGCATCAATTGAACGCACACAAAATAGTCACTACCTGTACTCAGTGTTTTATGCCATTTCCCAAGAAACTCAAGACAACATACAAAGTTCTCCCCTGCCCATTTTATCCTCCCAACAACTCTTTGAGAAAGGCTAGGCTTAGAGAGATTGTCTCACCAGCCAAGGTCACTCAGTCAGGACTGGTTGGGTCTTCGCTGAGTGGGAATTGGAATACAGCAGGCATCCCCAAACTTCGGCCCTCCAGATGTTTTGGACTACAATTCCCATCTTCCCCGACCACTGGTCCTGTTAGCTAGGGATCATGGGAGCTGTAGGCCAAAACATCTGGAGGGTCGCAGTTTGGGGGTGCCTGGAATACAGCTCTTGCTTATCCTTGGCTCATACTCTTACAAAGCCTTTGCCAACCGGATGCCCTCCATGCTGGCGGGCTGGGATTAAGGGACTGCCAGTACTGCAGACTGAATGGGTGAGTGGGCATATATAGGGCAAGGCAATTGTGCAAGGAACCTAGGAGCAAGCTCACCTGCAAGTCAACAGGGGCTCAGGTAGAGGTCTTTCCTGACAGCTGTTCCTTTAGCTAAAGATGCTGGGAGTCGACTGATCCGGGGGCTTTCTGCAAGCAAAGCATTTGTTCTGTTACTTCCTCCCAATACAATGCATATCAGTGTTTAGAAATAAATTTAAAAAGTGTCCGGTTGCACCTTAGAGACCAACTAAGTTTGTTCTTGGTATGAGCCTTTGTGTCGAAAGCTCATACCAAGAACAAACTTAGTTGGTCTCTAAGGTGCTACTGGATAATGACCAACACAGCTACCTACCTGAATCTAGAACCTTTAGGATATGCAATTATTTATCCATTTTTAAATATCTATATTTTTTCACTTAAAGAAAAGTATTCAAGGTGACTTATGAAGTACCATTTGATAGCACAACCATGATTAATAAAAATTATCAATATACTCAATCTCATTTAAATTTCTGAAGTGTTGATTTTCCCTCTAGTGGACAGATGTACAATAACACCTTATTTGAAAGGAGGAGGGAATTAGGAAAATTTGTGACAGCTCAGAAGAAGGGATAGAATGACTTATATACAATTTAAACTAGATTAAAATTAACATAGAGGGAAGTGGGTGGCGCTGTGGTCTAAACCACAGAGCCTAGGGCTTGCCAATCAGGTCGGCGGTTCAAATCCCTGCGATGGGGTGAGCTCCCATTGTTCGGTCCCAGCTCCTGCCAATGTAGCAGTTCAAAAGCACATCAAAGTGCAAGTAGATAAAAAAGGTACCACTCCGGCGGGAAGGTAAACGGCAGTTCTGTGCACTGTTCTGGTTCACCAGAAGCAGCTTTGTCATGCTGGCCACATGACCCGGAAGCTGTACGCCGGCTCCCTTGGCCAATAACGCAAGATGAACGCTGCAACCCCAGAGTCGTCCGTGACTGGACTTAATGGCCAGGGGTCCCTTTACCTTAAAATTAACATAATAGCATTCAACAAAGAGAAATTTTAAGTTATACATTTAGGCAAAAATCAGGTGCATAGTTATAGGATGGTGGAGACCTGGCTTAGCAGCAGAACATGTGAAAAAGATCTCAGAATTATAGGCAATCTCAAGCTGAATATGGGTCAGTCATGAGATGCAAATGCAAAACAAGCCTAATATGATTTTGTCTGCATTAATAGAACCATAATTTTGAAGTTGTGGAAAATAATTCCACTTTATTCTGTCTGTTCATACTTCAGACAGGGACCTGCTTTAGGCACCATATTTTAAAAAGAATATAAAGGAACAGGTTCAAAGACGGGCAATGAAAATGATCAGATATGTGGAAAACAAGTTCTATGATAAATGGATGGGGGAGCTGGGTATATTTAGCCTGGCATGAAGAATAATCAGAAGACGGTGCTCTTCAGAATTGTCATGTAGAAGACTGGCATAGCTACGGTAATAGGCAAACATGTTCCATCGATGGGTATTAATGACATTTGGTGTCTGGTGGCTAATTATAATGCAGCATTCCCTGTTGGTTGTCTCATCACTGCTGTTTAAAAAAGCCACTGTGGTTTTTTTTGCATACCTTCTTGCTCTAATTTAATTACACTGGGGACCAAATTTTTTGTTGCATTGACACCTGCAGTTGTTTCAATTTGCTGATTTCATATCTGAAGTCGGTTTTGTTCTGTCTGCTTTGGGTTTTTTTGCAATTCATGTTTTTCACTTTTCACCTGAATTTTCGTTTTTCACAATGCAAGAATTAAATATTTTATTAAACACATAGCCAAAGTAGTACAATATGATTATAAATGTAACTGACTTATATAGCATTGAACATGACATGTATAGCATTGAAAATGACATGTATATCTATGTATAGTTGGAGGTATGCAAAAAATGTATTCCCTTGAGATACAGTATATACAAGCTGTTGTTATTCAGGTAAGAATTTCCACTTGTAGCTCTTGCGTTTGTGGACTTGCACAGGGGATTCTCGTTTGATGGTCCAGCAGTAGTCTGACATCATCACCCTTGATAACGCTCTTCCATTGTCTTCAGGTCTTGATAAAAGCGCTCTCCCTGTTAATCACTGACTGCCCCAAGGTTTTGGGGGAATTGATCTAGGTGACTGTTCAGGAAATGGAACTTCAAACTCATATTGCACCCAAGATTGTGGAAAGCCAACAATATTTTGTCAACCACAACCTCAGAGTTGTCTGCTTTTTTGTTGCCAAGGTAGTTTTTGATAACTGCCACGAAAGACTGCCACGCTTTCTTCTCTTTGCCATTCATCTTCCTGACAAATCCTCATCTCGAACAAGGGCACGAATTTGAGGTCCATCGAACACACCTGCTTTGATCTTCTCGAAAGACAAAGCGGGAAAAGCTGCAACTATATGTTGAAAACATTTACCTTTGAATGCCTTCACGAACTGTTATCAAGCCATCTCTTTGGTTGATTGTGATATGGAAGAGGAATTCTGGATTTGATTCTGAGATGGATTGAAAAGAATTAATTTGTAGTTTGAAAAGCGACATAGGAGGTAAGGATGAGATCTTGCAGATTATTACAGTTCAGGATCTCATAAGCCAATATTGACCTCAAGGCCTTTTGCCTTTATGTGGTTGAAGAACATATAGCTGTCCGTATTTGACATAGGAGACATGAAAAAAGATGGCTTGATGAAACAGTTCGTGAAGGCATTAAATACTGAAGGTAAATGTTTTCAAATACAAGCGCAAATTGTACGGTATATACTGTATCCCAAAGGAATACAATTTTTTTTGCATACCTCCAAATGTACATAGATATATATGTCATTTTCAATGCTATACATGTCATGTTCAATGCTATATAAGCCACTTAAATTTATAATCATATTGTACTACTTTTGCTATGTGTTTAATAAAATATTTAATTCTTGCATTGTGAAAAACAAATATTTAGGTGAAAAGTGAAAAACATTAATTGCAAAAAAAACCTAGAGCTTACAGAACAAAACCGACTTCAGATATGAAATCAGCATTGAAAAAACATATAAGAACAGTTGAAAAATCTCATGCAACAGAAAATGGGGGGGGGGAATTGTTCCCCAGTGTTATCACTATCCATACAGTTTGCATTTCATTCCCACAGCAACCAACTTGATGTGGAAAATGTTTCTTGATGGGAGAAAGCTTCAAAAGCTGTGCTGCAAGAATATAATGTAAGAAAAGTCTCATCTCTGTTCACACAACCAGATGTCCTGATGTGAGACCAAGCAAAACCTGAGTACTCCACTATCCCTAAATGTGAAATTTGTATGTTTTGCCCCAATGTGCATCAATTTATACTTGCTTGCTTTGAATTGCATCTGCCTAATTCTGGAGAAATCCTTTTGGAGCTCTTTGTTTTTACCACCCTGATTGTTTATTGGAGCTTATTTTGATATTGTTGGGGTAAGTTGCAGAGGCCAGAACCTTATGGTTTGAGTACTTCATACTCTTTCCGCTCAGCTTGTCATCTCTAGGGTGCAATTCCCTTTCTCCAACGTTTACACGAAATGTAGTAAGTATGTTATCAGCATACTCATCCACCGTCAGTAGCCTTGGATCTGATGGGGTTAGATCAAGAACAGAAGAGACTCCTCAATGTCCATTTCCTTGTCTCTTTCTCCTCTGGGGGGTGGGTAGAAGACACCAAAAAGAGCAAAGATAGGAAAAGATAGAAGAGAAGGAAGAAAAAATAATGAAATGAAAGGAGAGAAGTAAAAAGGACTTCGCTTCTCTGTCTGTCAGTTGCATATAGGTCATTGTGTCCATGGATGGGTCACTACTCTGCACTCGCCTCCTGCTAATCAGGAGTTACATCCAAATTAGTGACATGCAGTAACAAAGGTGTTTGGTGGGCTTCCTAATTTGGTTCAGAAGCGTGTTTCATCTATCATAACTTGGGACACCCTCACTATTCACGACTGCAGAAATGCAAATAAATCATATTAATGCAACAGCAACATAGCCATCCTATGCTTCCAAGGAAGACCAACACTTCAGCAAAGTGGTCTGGTAAGACACCTTATATCTTTATTCTGAAGTTTATCCTGCAGAACTCTGCACTCCCTCGGCATGGCTGATGGGAATAGGAATTTTCTGAGCATAGTGCTTTCCAGAGTGTCCAAAGCACTTGCCTCATTGCTTCACTAGTATACTATCCCACCTTAAAATTGTTGCATTTTTATTGAAGGAAACCATCTCAAGTGAGTTTCCCCCTCCATAATGGCAGCCTGTAAAATTTTAAATAAATTAATAAGTTGAGGTGCTGCTCTTCCCTGTTTTTAGGAAGCTTTGCAAATATTTCACTTTATAATTGAGGATTTGTTATAGAGTTGTTGTTTTTGACAGAGCTAGACACAGAAGAGGAGGTTGTAGCTTAGTTTGTTTGGTTTAATGAATTAGTTTGAATTATTTACCCTTTTACGTTTTATTTTTGTTGGTGTGAGAAGCTGTCATGATGTGTATATGGAAAGTTGGTGTATAAACAATTTAACTGAATAAATAATAATGAAAAATAAAATATTCCCACCCTGTGCATGTCAAGAGTTTTATGTCACCTCTGAAGTGAGGTGAAATTCAGGGTCTCTTGATTCCCAGCTCTGCCCCTTATCTGGCAAGGTGATATAGTGGGCAGAGCATTGGACTAAAACAGGGTTCCCCAAACTAAGGCCCGGGGGCCGGATGCGGCCTGCGAGGCTCATTTATGTGGCCCCTGCTGACCCCTGCCGCCCGCTGCCACCGGCAGCTGCCCACTTCCAGGTCGCCAGGAACGTCGGAAATAGCTTGTGCACATGCGTCATTTCCGGCACACTTCCGGGTCAGAGGAGGCCTGTGAGGGACAGGGGATACCGGGAGGTCCCTCCCATCTTGAGCTCCAGCCCATCCCCGAGCGCTGGGGAAAGCAGGGAGAGTTCCGCCTCAAGTGGAGAAGCAGGAAGTGGTGTCCGAGGCTCAGGCAAGGTAGCGGAGCCACTGCCCAAGGTGGGACAGGAAGGGGGGAGCAAGGGGGGAAGGCCGATCCTGCCAACCCCGGAATTGCGCAAGAAACGTCGTGGGAAGAGGATGGGTCTCCCCAAGCTTTTATGCTGGAGGAAAACGCGCCAACCTCCATTCGGAGGTACTGAAGAAGACGGACAAGATGTGCCACTCTCTGTAAATAGCACTGCCTTTAGCACTGTAAATACACAGCACCAATAAAAGGATAAAATGCAGAGCTGTGTTGAGTCGTTACTCTAAAGTAGCCCACCCAGGCCACTGTGACAAGGCCCAAGCGCACAAGCGATTTCCGGTGTTCCAGCAACCTGGAAGTGCACCGGAAATTGGGTGTGCACTCCCTCGGCGAGGTAAGTTTGGGGACCCCTGCACTAAAACATGGGAGACCAGAGTTCAAAGTTCATAAAAAACTTTTAAAAAAAAGTCTGCTCCAAAGGTCTTATCTTACTACAATTGGGATTATATAGCTATATCTAACATTTAATGCATATCAGTTAATATCTTGACCCTCCTCCACTGAATTGAAATTTCAGCCTTCGTGACATAGTAAAATGGCCAAGTAAACAGCTATTTTTGTCACTTTATGACAAATTCAGCTTTATTCTGCAGGAATTGCATTTTTTAAAAGAACAATAAAAGATGCAGAATACAAATTGATACAACAAACACCAGTATACTTTTTTTATATATAAAAAACCTTTTAACGATTATAGTAAAGGTAAAGGAACCCGTGACCGTTAAGTCCAGTCGTAGATGACTCTGGGGTTGCGGCGCTCAGCTCGCTCTATAGGCCAAGGGAGCCAGTGTTTTTCCGCAGACAGCTTCTGGGTCATGTGGCCAGCATGACTAAGCCGCTTCTGGCAAACCAGAGCAGCACACAGAACCGCCGTTTACCTTCCCGCCAGAGCGGTACCTATTTATCTACTTGCACTTTGATGTGCTTTCAAACTGCTAGGTTAGCAGGAGCTGGGACCGAGCAATGGGAGCTCACCCCGTCGCGGGGATTCGAACCGCTGACCTTCCGAATGGAAAGCCTTAGGCCAGGGGTCCCCAAAAGGCCCAGGGCACGGATGCGGCCCAATCACCTTCTAAATCCGGCCCACGGACAGTCCGGGAATCAGCATGTTTTTACATGAGTAGAATGTGTCCTTTTATTTAAAATGCATCTCTGGGTTATTTGTGGGGCATAGGAATTCGTTCATATTTTTTTTCAAAATATAGTCCGGTCCCCCAAAAGGTCTGAGGGACAGTGGACCAGCCCCCTGCTGAAAAAGTTTGCTGACCCCTGCCTTAGGCTCTGCGGTTTAGACCACAGCGCCACCCGTGTCCCAATGATGATAGTACTGACATTTAAATCCAAATGTACAATCCTACGACAATTATTATTTCTACATTTAAGCAACTGGATACATGAACATCGAATACCAACTTTTATAATGACGTAACTTGATACTAATAATGACACGTAAAGTTACATTTACATTACTTCAAAAACAAATTAAAAAAATAAAGCTATGAATGTGAACTATTTTAGGACAAAATCCTTCTTTGATTCCTGTTTCGGGTATTTGGCCCTATTCTCCATTGATGTCCTTATAGCTGCATCACGTCACTTCATACCAACTACCGGTACATTCTGGCTTGCTTTTGTCACCTCCTTGACAGCTCTCTCCACCATTTGTGTGTGACACTTAAATTTAGATCTTAAATCTAAGTCTGAATTATTTGCAAGAGAAATATCTTCCTCTATTGTTTCGACTTTATCTTCACCAGTCACCAGTATCAACAAAATCAACATTATCGGCAGCAACAATTTGAAAGTGAGATTCTCGTCGTTGTCATTCCTGTGCAGCCCTGGTTCCCTCTGCTTTCTTACTTGACTCTTTCTGCTGTTGTTCACTGTACAGTTCTACTTATGGTCATCTTCCGAATGGATCGCTGATCATTGAGAAATTCACTCTCTATCTTTGGCACATTCTCATTGTCAACAACTTCGAACAAACGGGAAATTCCTTTCAGAAACACATCTTTCTTATTTTTGAAGAAGTCTGAAAGATCATAAGGATTTGGACACTTTGGATTCTTATACCTTCTGGCAGCTGGTATTCTGATTATGCTTTGACGCTTTTCATACACTTTCAGAACACGGGCCTTAATTGTGTCTTTTCGGACTGTTGGTATGGATGCACGTTTGTAAACACTTTCAACTTTCGATACAACAATCTCTGCAATAATAGAATTGTCTGGCTCCTTTTTTGCAGAGTTTTTTATCATCCATTTTTGTTTCTCATGCAAGAAGCACTTAGCAATGTCCAACTCTGTTGGAAGTACGCTCACAGGCAAATCAGCTGGCTGACCAAATGCCAGTTGATCTGTAGATATTCTTGTGGCTATTGATGGTGAAGCTGCCATTATTTAAGTCTATTGTTCTCATTCCTTAAATGTCTTTCACGTAATACAGACTGTCCTCACTCTTCAATCAAAATATTAGAGTTGCACACCTGTGAACAAGACAGAATATTAATATTTTGAGACATAATAAGAGAAAATCCAAGGCAGACCTTTTAACATCACAGTAATCCAAGTTTATGCACCAACTACCGGTGCTGAAGAAAGTGAAATTGAACAATTCTATGAAGACTTACAACACCTTCTAGAAATGACACCAAAGAAGGGTGTTCTTCTCATTATAGGGGATTGGAATGCCAAAGTAGGGAATCAAGAGATAAAAGGAACAACTGGCAAGTTTGGCCTTGGAGTTCAAAATGAAGCAGGGCAAAGGCTAATAAGAGTTCTGTCAAGAGAACAAGCTGGTCATCACAAACACTCTTTTCCAACAGCACAAGAGACAACTCTACACATGGATATCACCAGATGGGCAGCATCGAAATCAGATTGATTATATTCTCTGCAGCCAAAGATGGAGAAGCTCTTCTATTTGGAAATTTGATTCCTGCCACTTCCGGATTTGTTATCTCCTGTTTTCCCATGGGATCTGAGAAGGCAAGACCGATGGTAGACTCAACATCATCACAAGACTTATACTGGCAACAGATTTATTTGGAACTTTTGGATATTAAAGATGAACTGGTCAAGAATAATTAGCAATTGCGACAAATTAATAAACAATTAAGTGATGCATGGTGCAGCAAGGAAAATGAGGTGGAAAGAGAAGAGACCTGTTCGGAGGAATTAGAGGCAAAATTACAAATGACAGACAGTATTAATAATTTGGAAGAATTTAAAAGTTGTAAAGAAGAGGAGGAAGAAGGCTGGCAGTGAGAGAGGGAGAGTGCAGTGAGAGAGGGAGTGCAAGGAAATCTCTGGGAAAATGGGAAGAAAGGAGGGTGTTGGGAAGCAGTAAGAGAAGTGGGAAAACAGCAGAGTTGGTTCAAAAAATATTGGTGGAAGCTTTCGGAAAGGGTGGGAGTGGGTTAAAAAGGTTAACTGCATAATTTTAGGCTGGATTGATTGGAAAAGTCCGACACTGGTAGGAAATATGGAATTCGCTGAGACATCCGGGGAATCTGGGTCCAGGGGAAGGGGGGATGAATTGCTATTAGAATCATAGAATCATAGAATCATAGAGTTGGAAGAGACCACAAGGGCCATCCAGTCCAACCCCCTGCCAAGCAGGAAACACCATCAAAGCATTCCTGACAGATGGCTGTCAAGCCTCTGCTTAAAGACCTCCAAAGAAGGAGACTCCACCACACTCCTTGGCAGCAAATTCCACTGCCGAACAGCTCTTACTGTCAGGAAGTTCTTCCAAATGTTTAGGTGGAATTTTCTTTCTTGTAGTTTGAATCCGTTGCTCCGTGTCCGCTTCTCTGGAGCAGCAGAAAACAACCTTTCTCCCTCCTCTATATGACATCCTTTTATATATTTGAACATGGTTATCATATCACCCCTTAACCTTCTCTTCTCCAGGCTAAACATACCCAGCTCCCTAAGCCGTTCCTCATAAGGCATCATTTCCAGGCCTTTGACCATTTTGGTTGCCCTCTTCTGGACACGTTCCAGCTTATCAGTATCCTTCTTGAACTGTGGTGCCCAGAACTGGACACAGTACTCCAGGTGAGGTCTGACCAGAGCAGAATACAGTGGTACTATTACTTCCCTTGATCTAGATGCTATACTCCTATTGATGCAGCCCAGAATTGCATTGGCTTTTTTAGCTGCTGCATCACACTGCTGACTCATGTCAAGTTTGTGGTCTACCAAGACTCCTAGATCCTTTTCACATGTACTGCTCTCAAGCCAGGTGTCTCCCATCCTGTATTTGTGCCTTTCATTTTTTTTTGCCCAAGTGTAGTACTTTACATTTCTCCTTGTTAAAATTCATCTTGTTTGCTTTGGCCCAGTTGTCTAATCTGTTAAGGTCATTCTGAAGTGTGATCCTGTCCTCTGGGGTGTTAGCCACCCCTCCCAATTTGGTGTCATCTGCAAACTTGCTCAGGATGCCCTCAAGCCCATCATTCAAGTCATTGATAAAGATGTTGAACAAGACTGGGCCCAAGACAGAACCCTGTGGCACCCCACTAGTCACTACTCTCCAGGATGAGGAGGAGCCATTGATGAGCACCCTTTGGGTTCGGTCAGTAAGCCAGTTACAAATCCACTGAATGGTAGCATTGTCTAGCGCACATTTTACCAGCTTCTTTACAAGAATATCATGGGGCACCTTGTCAAAGGCCTTGCTGAAATCAAGATAGGCTACATCCACAGCGTTCCCTTCATCTACCAGGCTTGTAATTAGATTGTATATAAAGATCATGAGTGATGAGGAAATATTAAAATGTAGTTTCATTACTGTTAAAATATAAGCTAAGGGGAGATATAATTAATAGAATATAAGGATATATAAAAATATTTTTTGAGTTTATAGATAAATTGAGTGGTGATAATTAGAGAAGTAATTTTAATTAATAATTTTTTAACAATGTGAAAACTGCTTTTTGATTAATTGAAATAGGGAATCAATGAGGGGGGGACCAGGGAAGTCTAAAATGTTATGAAGATTAGCTTCCGGTTCAGCGCCAGCGCCGTCCGGTGGGGTCTGTCTCGAGCTCCGAGGCAGCCCGTCTTTGCGAAGGGGGGGGAAGCAGCGGGGGCGACGCTGCACCCCATAGAGCCCTATATCGAGCGTTATAGGGACGAAAAGCCTCAGCGGTGCCCCAATTCGGACTCCCCAACTCTCTGGGAGGCTCTAATAAGAGCTCCGGAGCGAGGAGGGTTGCAGTCGCGGGGCCATTTTGAGCACCATTGTTGCCTTCGTAGAGAGAAGCTCCGTTCCGGAGGCGGAGAGCGCTGGATACTTCCAAAGAAAAAGGACTTGAAAAGTGGATGTCCGTGAGTAAAAGAGCTTAAAAACTTTTTCGGAATTTAAATTTGGAGCGGGAGGAGATTTAAAAAATGGAAGCTAATCTCCCCCATATTGATTAAAAGTGGAAACAGTTAAGAAAATACCCATTGCCAAGACATTTGTGGATTTATTATATCTATGCATCTTCAAGAACTGTGCTGAAATCCCCTTTGGTGACAAGGTAGAGGGGAGAGTGTGAGATTTAATAAGAGAAGAGTCTCTTACTACCGCTGGAATCGGCGGTCCTGACGGACTCAGCAAGATTTGTGTAATAGGGACTTCTGAAACAATGTTGATAAACTGAGCTGTAAAAGTTGCCCACGAAAACTCCCTTTGGATTACAATTTAGATTACAAGTAATGGACTTTAATTTGTGAATACATTGTAACCAGTTCGGAAAAATGGCGATCGAATGAAAAATGCAACCACTTCCTGCGCTCTGGGATAGCACTGTGTCCTTGAGAGGAGTACAAAAATGTCAACATACGATTATACAGTTGGATTTAAAGAAAAAACTCTGAGACTCTTATGGGAACTTACTATTGGAACACATAAACAGATTGCTCAATTAGAGGAAACGAATCGACTTCTTCAAGGGGATAAGGGACAAAAAACGTTGGAACAAGAGAATAAAGAAGAAATAGAAGGAAATCGAGAAATATGTCAGCTTTTGGATCAGGAGGAAGTCTGCGATGAGAAGAAAGAGGAAAAAGTTTTTGCGCACGTGAGCCAGGGGAACGACGCTCCCATGGAAGGGGGAGCAGAAGCTATGTCTGGACTTCAGAATCCCCATAGGGAACAAAGACTGTGGAAGAGGATTACTTACATTGAGTGGATTATACAAACAATAAAAGGGCAACAGTGAGGGAATGAAAATTTTGGACATGTAAAATTTCGCAGAAAGGGAGTGGGGTGAATGGAAAAAGGTTTTTTGTTTAAAGGCTGGCTAAAATGGTTTAGAAACTGGTTTACGGATTATGGAATTTGCTGATCCGAGAAGGGATGTGCCGTGAACAGGGGGGGGAAGAGGCTAAAACTAGAAGATAAGATTTAAAATGGAATAAGAAAATGAGATATAGATTCTATAAAAATATGAAAGTTCTTACAGAAAATTTAGGCAAGGGAGGGAAAGTAGAATAGAGATGTGTTTTTCTTTTTAGATTTGAAAGGAGATTATTAGTATAGCTGGGAAGAATGAATAATGGGATAGCGGGGTGCTCTAACCCTCCCCCTGTGGTCGTCTCCGTTCTGGGGTTCCTTGGTGGCAGAGGGGGATTTCCGGAGTGGGGGGGAAGGGGGGGAGGGGGAGAACCAGCTGGAAAAGAACCATCCCTGCTTTCCTTCCGCATCCTGGAGACTTTCGGTGGCAGGGAGAGGTCTGGGGTGTGGGGGGAAGGGGGGGAATGGAAGGAGATATATAAGTAAATAAAAAAAAATTATTGATAATCTGATTAATTGGCTAAATGGACAATTTTAAATTAAATGAGATTAGAATGGTTGGTAAATAATGAAAACTGTAAAGATGGATCTGGCAAATGAAAATCAACAAAGGGGGGGGGGTCTGGGGAGGCCCAAGAGATAATGTTTAGGAAATTAGAGAAGGTTTAAATTTTTGATGTTGTGTGTTTTGTTTTTATTTTTATCATACTTTTTATGCTGTGGTTTTTTTCCTGTTTTTTGTCATTATTTTTGTTTTATTTTTTCTTCTATCGTTTTTGAACGCTAAAGTTGGATAATAGCTGGGTGGATATTCGCCTGTTCCTATCCTTGCCATCCTGGGACCTCTTGGTGGCAGGGGGAGGCTCTGGGGGGAAGGGGGGTAGAGACCCAACTATAAAATGAACCACATTCGATTGCCTACCTTTCAGGGGATTCTCTTGTGGGAGAAGAGGGCTCTTGGAGGGGGGGTAGGAGAATGTGAAAAATGTTATGTATGTGTATGGTTTTTGTTATTATGTAAAATCTTACTATGTAAAATCAATAAAAATTAATTTAAAATAAATAAATAAAATGTTATGAAGATTATATGAGATTAGATTTTTTTTGTCTTTTTCCTTTCTTGTTTTTTTCCCTTTTACTTTTTTTTACTTTTTTGATGTCGTTGCTTCAATGTATTGTTTTTTCATGTGTGCAAAACGAATAAAGATGAGTTTTTTAAAAAAAGAAAAGATGGAGAAGCTCTATACAGTCAGCAAAAACAAGACCTGGGAGTGCCTGATCACCTCATCTGTCTCCTGAGAAATCTCTATGTGGGACAAGAAGCTACAGTTAGAACTGGATATGGAATAACTGATTGGTTCAAAATTGGGAAAGGAGTAGGAGTACAATATTGTCTCTCTGCTTATTTAACTTATATGCAGAATTCATCACGCGAAAGGCTGGACTGGATGAATCCCAAGCTGAAATTAAGATTGCCAGAAGAAATATCAACCACCTCAGATATGCTGATGACACAACCTTGATGGCAGAAAGTGAGAAGGAATTAAAGAACCTTTAAGTGAGGGTGAAAGAGGAAAGCGCAAAATATCGTCTGAAGCTCAACATCAAAAAAACTAAGATCATGGCCACTGGTCCCATCACCTCCTGGCAAAGAGAAGGGGGGGGGAAATGAAGGCAATGAGAGATTTTACTTTCTTGGGTTCCATTATCACGGCAGATGGTGACAGCAGTCACGAAATTAAAAGACGCCTGCTTCTTGGAAGAAAAGCAATGACAAACCTAGACAGCATCTTAAAAAGCAGAGACATCACCTTGCCGACAAAGGTCCGTATAGTTAAAGCTATGGTTTTCCCAGTAGTGATGTATGGAAGTGAGAGCTGGACCATAAAGAAGACTGATCACCGAAGAATTGATGCTTTTGAATTGTGGTGCTGGAGGAGACTCTTGAGAGTCCCATGGACTGCAAGAAGATCAAACCTATCCATTCTGAAGGAAACCAGCCCTGAGTGCTCACTGGAAGGACAGATCCTAAAGCTGAGCCTCCAAGACTTTGGCCACCTCATGAGAAGAGAAGACTCCCTGAAAAAGACCCTGATGCTGGGAAAGATGGAGGGCACAAGGAGAAGGGGAGACAGAGGACAAGATGGTTGGACAGTGTTCTCGAAGCTACGAACATGAGTTTGACCAAACTGCGGGAGGCAGTTCAAGACAGGAGTGTCTGGCATGCTCTGGTCCATGGGGTCACGAAGACATGACTAAACAACAAGAATAAAACATATATTGAAAATAGCTGGGATAAAGGAAATCATATTCATATTCTTTTATTGTTCTTTTAAAAATGCAATTCCTGCAAAATAAAGCTGAATTGGTCATAAAGTGGTGAAAACAGCTGTTTACTTGGCAGTTTTCCTATGTCATGATGTCTGAAATTTCAATTCAATGGAGGGTCAAGACATGCATGAAATTTTAGATATAGCTATATAATCCCAATTGTAGTAAGTTAAGACCTTTGGAGCAGGCTTTTTTTAAAAAAAAGTTTTTAATGAACCGCTCTACTAGCCATGAACCTCATTTGTGTCTTGGGCCACTGCTCTCTGCCTATCCTACCTCACAGGGTTGTTGTGGGAATAAATGAGAAGCACGTGTGCCCCCATATTATTATTCCTGTAATAAAACGACCAGATACTTTTTCAGCTCACAGGATGCCCCACTAAGCATGTGTATGTATATAAGAGTAGGGTAGCAAGGATGCAATGCGTTGCGCATTTACCTGGGAGTAAGTCTCTCTCACTTGATGCTACCACCTGAGTAAAGCCGAATCGGGCCGCGCCGGAGGCGATGGGCGCAAAGAGAGCCACGCTTCCTCAGAAGGACCTTGGCGGGGCTTCCTTCCATGGAAGAATGCGCGGCAGGGAGAGCTACTGCTGCTGCTATTATATTTCTACTATGCCCTTCATCCAACCAAGGATCGCAGGGCGGCCTACAATAGAGACCGTTACGAGGGGCTCTGCAAGGAGCCCGAGCGATCTCCCTCCTGCGTCAGGGGAACGTTTTCGCCTTGTTTGTGCAGTTTTTGGCGTGGGGAAAGTGGAAGCGCCTCCTCCTGATGTCCTCCGTTTTCAGACGAAATACGCAGAAGGCGCGATTGTCTTAATGGCGAGACTTTATGAGTTGGGCAGGCTGGAGACCCACCGAGCGCTCTCTTCGAATATGAGGGAAACAACACCCCCCTCCCCCGCGCAGGCCGCCATCTCCATTTCTCTCTCTCCGCGCAAACAAACAAGCAGGGGAGGGGGAGACAATATGGGCGGGAAACTCTCCTTCTTTCCGATTGGTTCAAAGTGCTGTTACTCAGTTGATACCGCCTCCTGTACGACCGCTTTTGTCGTTTACTGGTCAAAAGGGTAGTCACTCCACACTCATCCCTCCTACGCGGAGCGACGCCTTGTTCCGCCCCCTTCGCTCTCTACGTGCCGTGTGCAAAGGAAGAGGGGGGTGGGTGGTTGATGATTGTAAAAAAAAAAAAAACAGCCGTTAAACGGACTGCGGGGCGGAGCTTGCGCGAGGAAGTAAGAAGCAGTAATTGGATTGGTCAAGGCGGGAGGTTCAAACTAGTATGGCTTGCCCTGATTGGTTCGCGGTAGCCGCGGCAGGCCAGGCTCCCTCCTCGCGCTCAGGCGGGTTATTGTCTGTCGACTTTCTGAGGCGGCTCTAGCTCGGAATCGGGACCGGTTCTCACAGGGCAGCGACGGAACCATGGTGAGCGGAGAAGAAAAATAAGGACGCGGGGCAGGGTGAAGCGAACCTTGTGGGGAAATAGCTCTGGACCCCCACGCAGGAAGACCTTGCGGGGTTCCGACTTATTTCCAACGCCGGCGCTAAGGGAAGGGTGTCGGGGCGGGGAAGGACCCGAGCAAGTTGCGCTCCCGGCTCCTCCTGAGGCGTCCTGGAGTTGGGATACTGAGGCTCAGCAAACCTTCGCGTGTCATGGGGCAGGGACGCGTGACCTGGAACCCCCGTTGGTAAGGGCTGGTGGGGGGGAAGTGAGGGATGACGCTGCTGCCTGCCTTTATTTTACGAGGCGCCTTGGAAGCCCCGCCTCCGTCGGGGGCTCTTCAAGCTTCGGAGTGTTTCTTCTTTTCTGGTGGTGGTGTTTTTGTTTGTTTGTTTGTTTGTGTGTGTGTGTGTGTGTGTGTGTGTGTGTTTGTGTCTAATAAAGGTGTGAACGCGTGTGACGCGAGACTCGGGTGGATACTCTTGGTGGCGGCTAGATCTGAGAGCCGGGCACAGCAACTTCCAGGGTCAGGGATGTGCGCGCTTGGTGGGAAACCGGGGTCTGCCTTGTGTCACGTGTAAATCCTGGCTCTGGGTCAGAGAGGAATCTTGTGGAGCATGTGCCATCTTCACAAACGGGGCGGGCTTCTCCCGTTCCAGACCTGCCAGAGGGCCCTGGCCGTGGGTCACACTGACAGGCCGAAGGGCCTCGTCGCTTCTCCAGGCAATTGGAGGTGCTAGATGGCAGCTGCCAAGCGGTGCCACCAGGCCGGCTCGTCACCACTTCCTCGCCTGTCTAAGGCACATCTGGGAAGAGATTTCCTAGCAACGTAATGCTGTGTAAACGTCAGGCGCTCCGGATTTATTTCCTCACGCGGGCTTCAGCTTGAGTCTGACGGGTCCCGCCAGAAGCGGCTCTCGATGTGACAGCCTGGCGCGCTGGAGCCCCTGCCTGCCACTTCGGGAAGTGGCCTTTCTGCTCCTCCCCCCAAGTCAACGGGGTTATAGGCGAATGACGTCTGAAGATGTGCTCATAGCTGCCAAGTTATCCCTTTTTTACAGGGATTTTCCCTTATGCTGAATAGGCTTCCTCGCGAGAAAAGGGAAAACTTGGCAGCTATGTGTGCTGCCTTCCAATGCAGCGTGAGCCTATGCATGTTTACGTAAAAGCAAATCCTACTGGTTGCAGGGGACTTAACGCCCATCTAAACCATCTTTAGGGCTGTTTAATTGGCGCTAGGTCTAGTTGGTCTCAGTGGGACTTAATTTTTATAAACCCACATAGGATTGGACTACAAATGGGCAGTTGACACTTCCCACAGGCTAAAGAATAATTTTAAGTTTCGCTGCTGATGTGGTTGCAATTCTACTTTAAGGTTTTAGTTTTCCAAGCAGGAGTTTTGTTAAGCATTTTACTTAATGGTGTGATAACTTCCAATGAGCAGGTTCATAGGTAAAGAGTTATCACTTCTTGCTTTGGCTGCAAGTGACTTGATCTGTTATCTATGCATTCAAACATTTTAATCAGAGTTATTTGCATAATAAACCTAAGGTAGAGACTGTCCCAATAAGGTGGCACTGAAGTTTGCCTGTCTGGTTTAAAAGCTATGCATGTAGAGCTTAAAGCAGGCATCCCCAAACTGTGGCCCTCCAGATGTTTTGGCCTACAACTTCCATGATCCCTAGCTAACAGGACCAGTGGTTGGGGAAGATGGGAATTGTAGTCCAAAACATCTGGAGGGCCGAAGTCTGGGGGTGCCTGGCTTAAAGGTTTTTCTGGCAGATTTGGCAATTATTATTCATTCTGATCAGTTCTATATCACTTGGAAATGACTTAATATATTTCAATCTTACTTTACAAATCTGCAGTAATCAAGCATTCTAAATTCCAAAGAAATTACTTGCAGAAATGAGCAGGTTTTGTTAATGTACTGTCTGCATGGAGTTAGCATTGTGTCCTTAGAGGAATATCAGGTAAGATTCTAGCTGTGTTGACTGTTTTTGTCTCATAAATATTATCTTAAGCATAGCTCATAGGGAGCATTGCCTTGAACTCGGGCAGTTTGGACTAAACAGGCTTAGTACTGACAGTCTGATCTAAGATCTTATCTTCCTACTACCATAGAATACAGGGCTCATCTTTTTTGGTGTAGCTGGTGTGACTGGGTAAATGGTTAATTCAACCGCTGAATATAATGTGACAGGACTGATAATTGGCAAAAGGTTTTATAACACATCGAGCCTCGCTTTTATTACGTAATTGGGTTTCATTTTTCTTTAAAAAGCTATAAACTAATAGTAAAGTCAGTCTTTGAGCAAACTGTAAGATATATTTAAAACATTTTGTACTCTGCCTTTTGACTAAACATGTTTAATACAGTTTAAAAATAAATTAAATTAAATGGTCCAATACAGACAGTATAAAAATAGTAAAACAGTGAGAAGTGAAACCAACACCAGGGGTTTAAAAACCAGGAACTTAATAAGGTTTAATCTGGTGATAATTTAGTTCCAGGTAAGCCTGTTAAGATATCCCTTATCTTACACATCCCCTAACTAACACATAGCTTTGCTTGTACAAGATGCATTTTGACTCAGCAGAAAATTCAAATTCAGTTTGAGAAGTCTTGGGAAATATGGATATAAAATATACAGCTTATTTATTTATTTTATTTTTTTAAAGTTTGGAGACAAGCGAGCAGCAAGACATTAACTGCAGTTAAAATGGCCAAACAGTAGGCAAGGTTCTCAATATGTGCAGGTGTTTACATGCAACACCTACCCATATCTGAGGGTTGCACACAAGCGATTGTCAGGAATGAGCAGCCTCTCTGTCGGCTCCCAACAGCCTCAGTCAATATAACCAATGATCAGGGAGGTGGGAATTGGGAGTCCAACAACATCTGGAGGGCAACAAGTTCCTAATCCCCTGGCTTATGCCATATGTGAGCATCTCAATGCTGTGTCAATAGCTTTTGAATAGCTATTTGTCTCAGGTTGTGAATATGCCCCATTGAAACAAGTGTGTTTCTTGGTGTAGGGTTGTTCAACCTGACACGGAGCTAATTTGAAATGATTATTGAATAAAATAGTCTTAAATCACATGTTCATAAGTTTCAGTAGCACTTAAGTCAGCACAGGCTAGTTACAGCTAGTTACAGTAAGGTACTATATTTACATGGGACCCAGGTGGCGCTGTGGGTTAAACCACAGAGTCTAGGGCTTGCTGATCGAAGGTCGGCGGTTCGAATCCCTGCAACGGGGTGAGCTCCCGTTTCTCGGTCCCAGCTCCTGCGCACCTAGCAGTTCGAAAGCACATCAAAGTGCAAGTAGATAAATAGGGACCGCTCTAGTGGGAAGGTAAACGGCATTTCCATGCGCTGCTCTGATTCGCCAGAAGCAGCTTTGTCATGCTGGCCACATGACCCGGAAGCTGTCTGTGGACAAACGCCGGTTCCCTCGGCGTATAGTGCGAGATGAGCGCCGCAACCCCAGAGTCGGACACGACAGGACCTGATGGTCAGGGGCCCTTTTACTATATTTACATGAATCTAATGTGCCATCAAATCTAATGCTCACTTCAATTTTCAAAACCTTGAAACAAAAAAAGTATTTGGTGGTGAATGTAAATATGCCATCAAATCTCATGCACACCCTAAATTTTGGAACATAGTTTGGTAAAAAAAGTGCGCATTACCTTTGAGTAAATATGATAAAATATCTCTGGTATTATCATTTGGCATCTGTACCACTTTTCCTTCTTCAATAAAGTAGATAAAAATAATTTCCTTTGCTAATGATATATATGTGTTTTCAGTTAGATTATCTATTAAGTCTCTTAATTGGCTTATCAGTACATAACTTGGGTGTTAGGGTCCCAAAAGTCCACATCCATCATTGCTCCTGCTGTGGTACCAGCACAGATGTGTTGCCAAAGGTGGAGAAAATATATGGTTCTCACCCATTTCTTCCTTACAGAGCTTGTGATAACCCTTTAAAGCCTGTTGGTGGTCAGTGACACCCTTCATTAGCTAATGGGGGGGCCCTATTTACAGTGCAGCAGTTAAAGCATATTTGTAGGATCAGGTTGACTTTTATACCTTGTGGTTTTTAAGTACATCACTGGCAGTGTATTTGACATATACAGTGGTACCTCGCAAAACGAAGTTTTATATGGCTGTGCTTCGTAAGACGATTTTTTTTCTAAAGCCACAGCACCACCTAGTGGATATACAGTAGAAAAACAGTGGTGCCTCGCAAGGCGACGTTTTCGCAATACGACACGACTTGCGGAACGAATTCATTTCGTCTTGCGAGGTACCACTGTAGTTTCTGATTCATTGCATGTAAAGCTTCACTTGGTCCTGTCAAAGCTTTTCTCCTTTGATTACTATCTGGATAAATGGGTCTGGCATGAACACTATTAAGTTAACTATTGTGTAGGCCATATGTTCTCTTGTTGGCACTAGAGTTTTGCATTATAAAATGCCCAGATTATTAACATTCCTTAAAATATAGGGTCAAAACCAAGTAGTCTAAATTATTCACTTTCCTTACTTTTTTTAATTCAATGTATATGTTGCCAAAAATTTTCTAGGTGACTGAAGTTCATGAATGCAACTCTATACTCCTCTTGGCACTTGTGTGGTCTGCAGAAACATAATAAAAACCTGGATATTTTAAAGTGTAATCCTATGTATTTTTATTCAGAAGTAAGTCTTTTAAGTGTTCAGTAGACCTTTTTCCCGGGCAAGTGCTTAGGAATGTAGCTATTGGTTCAGCTTGTGAAAAGAGAGTTTCTAGCTTTCAGGATTCCCAGAAGATCTCTGCAAACTTAATTTGATTTGAGTATTATAGCACACAACTGAAGTCAGCTTGTTGGTGAGCAATGTTTTTAATCCTGAAAAGTGTGTATAATATAAAACATTTATGGTTGTTTTTAGGATTTGAAACATCCTAGAAAATATGTGAATACGAAATCAGTGTAGTTTGCATTAAAAAAAATCTGATGTCCCAGAGAGACAGCTAATTGAGCATGTTTATTTCACTTGCATTTGGTAAACAAAGCAAACTTTGAAACTGCCAGACTTACTTAATAGTATTTGTAGTTGGCAACTACACTTTGTTACTATTCTAATGAATTTTTAAAACAGAAAACTTTCTAGAAAATTTTCCGTCCCACACCACTGGGATGTATTAAAATGAAAAACTCCATATCGGCCTGTTCACACCTGTGTTTGCAAACCACTTAACAGCTTTACATGATCCTTCTTATGCATTTGAATGTGCTTTCTCTGTGAACTAGGCTTCATGTAGATACAGCCAATAGCTGTCATTCTTATAATTACAATAGCACTTCTGGGACTATCGTAATAATGCTGGCCACTGCAAGTTGTATCCATGCATCATTTGTTCACATGAACATGTCTTCATATGATCTTGCATGTAGAAAATAGCTGCTGGTTCATTTTTATTTTTAATATTAGGCATGTATAAAATTTTAGATTTGTAAATCACCTCTTACCATTTGGTAAAGGATTGTATAAAAATCCCCCCAAAATAAATTACCGTAAATAATCTAGGATTGTAGCCCTAATTAGATTTACCGGTAGTTAAAAATGTATTTAAAGTATGCTTAGAATTGTGGCCCAATAGCTTGTATACTCTTCATATTGGCATATTTAAAAGCAATTTAGAGTCTTTGGGTTCTTTTAAATTACTGTTGCCCTCTTGCACTTCTTTTAACAGAGAGTGAACTGAAGAACAAAATTGCATTCTAAGTATTCCATCAAGACTGCATGTTTTGAATTTATAGGAGACCTATAATTACATTTTTTACCCCAACAACCATGTATTATCAACAGTGGTGATAAGATTTAGAAGCTCTTCTCCTTTCAGCTGACATGTTCAGCAGTAGATCTAGTTCATGTTTTTATTTCTTATTTAGGCTGGAGGCAAGGCTGGCAAGGACAGTGGAAAGGCTAAGGCAAAGGCAGTGTCTCGCTCACAAAGAGCTGGACTTCAGGTAAGTTCATTTATTGTAATAGCTACCGTATGATGTATACCAGGGGTCCCCAAACTACGGCCCGGGGGCCGGATGCGGCCCAATTGGCCTGCCAATCCGGCCCGCGACGCCGCCCGCTCTTACGACGCGCAGCGCGGCAGCGCTCTTCCAGGTCGGGAAAAAAGCGCCGAAAATCCTTGTGCGCATGCGTACGGGCCTCTCCCGACCCAGAAGAGGTCATTTCTGGTGCACTTCGGGGTCGGGGGAGGCCCATACGCATGCGCACAACGGATTTTTGGCGCTTTTTCCACCCTGGAAGTGCGCCGCCGCGGCAGTAAGCACCCATGCGCACGGGCGCGCACTCGCCCGCCCGCCCGCACAGGCGCGCGCTCCCCCGTCCTCCGGCCCGTCGCGCGATCGGCGCGGTGGGAACCGGCCCAAACGCCGGTAAGTCTGGGGACCCCTGATGTATACTGTACTAGCAATCTTCAACCAGTCCAGACCCAAGACCCACCTTAGACTCCCAACCAGGAACATGGGACCCACTTTCACATTTTTGTGTTTTAATATTATAAACTGCGCTGTGAACCTTGGATGAAAGGCAGTACAGTCATACCTCGGGTTGTGAACGTGATCCATGTGGGAGGAGCGTCCGCAACCTGCAGTGCTGTGCTGCACATGCGCATGACGCGATTCAGCGCTTCTGCACATGCCATTTTGCATTTTTGCGTGTACACGAGCGCCGAAACCCGGAAGTAACCCATTCCGGTACTTCTAGGTTCGGCGCGGAGCACAACCTGAAAACACATAACCTGCAGCATTCACAACCCGAGGTATGACTGTATTATTATTTTTGCTATTATTTATTTCATTCTTGATACTTGATAGTGTATTATTGCAATACTGTATTATTCAGACAGAAATCGTTTGAGAAGCTCAGTTTTGGCAAATGGTTTCATAGAATGCATCTAAGTATCAGTAACAATACAAGATACAGTGGTACCTCGGTTTATGAACACAATTGGTTCCGGAAGTCTGTTCATAAACTGAAGCGAACTTTCCCATTGAAAGTAATGGAAAGTGGATTAATCTGTTCCAGACGGTTCGCGGAGTACTTAAACTGAAGTGTTCATAAACTGAAGCGAACTTTCCCACTGAAAGTAATGGAAAGTGGATTAATCCGTTCCAGACGGATCCGCAGAGTACTCAAACTGAAGCGAACTTAACCCGAAGTAGAAACCTGGTGACAACCTGCACAACATTAGACACCTGAGTTTTGGCAGTCCCAGCCTTAAATAATAGCTAGAGATTCTGCCATCCATGAGAATCTCTCATTAGAGCTGCTGTTTCAGTTCAAAATGTCTTATTGTTCCTGACTGATATGTGGAAATCTTGTTCACTTACTAAAAATCTTGTTAGAAGCAAGATCTAACCCACCAATATCTCATTTGGAGGGCATGGGAACCAATTGAGTCTAGCTTTGTAAAATGCTAAGTGAGCTCTTGGGAGCCATCATCTTTTTGGTCATGTTTTGCCAGTTTGTTTAAATCATGTTTTCCCTTCTCCAGCTTGTTTGCCATTTTGACTCTTTTTATAATCCTAAATTTTTGACTTGTTTGACTTGTCCATGTGCTTCCTATGGCTTTGGCAAATAAGCACCCTTCCCTGTGAGGAAGTTATCATTTTTTCCTGCCTCTTCAACCAGAAGAGGCAACTCTTCTGTCTTGTCTCTTCCCACTTGGCAAAAATCTGTTTTTTGTTTAGTCACGTGTTTATTTAAGGAGAAGTTAAGCTTCTTGTATTGAGGAAAATAATAGTGTGTCTGATTGGTCAGCTGCAGGGACTTCGTTTTCCTTAGCCTTTGCCAATTATTTGAATGCTTGCCCAATGCACTTCTTTAGAATTTTATTAAGTTAAGAATATAATGCTATATACACTGTGGAAGCTTTTACACTGCCTTAAGAATAAGACACACAGCTTACTTTCTAATGCTGAAAAATTGTTTTTACATTTATGAATGACCTCATGGAGCTCAGTACAGTGGTACCTCGCAAGACGAATGCCCTGCAAGATGAATTTTTCACAAGATGAATGTGTCTTGCGATCTGATAGTGACTCGCAAGACGAATTTGTTTTGCGAAAACTTCGTCTTGCGAATCGCGGTTTCCCATAGGAATGCATTGAAATTTAATTAATGCGTTCCTATGGGCAAAATTAAATTTGTCTTGCAAGGCACCACTGTACTGGTTTGCAAGCATTGTCAAGAAGCCTGGTGCTGGGCAGTTTGGCCTGTGAAACCCAGCTTGAACTGCAACACAGACCACATCACTCCCTCCCATTTCCAGTTTGAGATAATGCAGTGCAAGAACTGTGTGTGACTTGGCATTTGATGACCAGTTTGTTAAAAAACAAAACTAACTCAAATCCTGACTCTAGTTCTATTAGATGAGGTGCCTGTATTAAATGCACCCCCCCTCTCTCTGAACCAGATGTCAGAATTAATTACCTTTGGAAGAGCAGTGTTGACTTTGACCATGTATGCTGAACAGGTCCTTGTGCTTTCAGTTCCCAGTGGGTCGTATCCATAGACACTTGAAGACTCGCACCACAAGCCATGGACGAGTTGGTGCTACTGCTGCTGTGTACAGTGCTGCAATTCTCGAATACCTCACTGCTGAGGTAGGTTCTGGAAATTGATCTTGTTAGTACATTATCTGAATGTAATCAAAGGCCCAGGTAATAGATTGGTCTGTGGAGCCTGGCAGGAACCTCCAGAGTAGCATAACCTAGCTGCTCCTGCTCTCTTTAAAAACCTGTGTTTTAGCTGCCCAGATCAAATAATTCTGCAAGAGCTTTAATGGTTAACATACTGTATTGATTATGTTTTATCTCTGGCTTAGTTTTTTGCGTGGTTGAGTTTGGGGTGAGTATGTGTTTCTGCTAAATCCAGAAAAAAAGAATTGCTTTCTTGGCCTACACTTTTAATTTAGTTGTTTACTTCCCATCTAACATATTCCTGGGGTGGGGTGGGAAGAAATATGACACACATTAGAACACTGTGAGGAATAGGTGTAGGGTGTGTGTGTGAGAGAGAGAGAGAGAGAGAGATAATAAAATGAACTTGTGCGTTTTAGGTAAAGGCAGAATCTGACCCAGAGGTTATTTGCAGTTCTGAACACTTGATACATTTGTATCCTGAATATGAAAGCAAAACGTTTTATGGGAAAAGCTCACTACCATTGGGGGGGGGGGGAAACGTGCAGCTAGGGGTGGGGAACCCTTTTCAGCTCAAGAGCAACCTTCTGAGTTCTATGCCAGTGGTGGGTGAGGGCCAGACAAAAGTGTGTTGTGCAAATAATGTAAATTTTACATGCTGAGACACCCTTCTTCATCTAGACAAAAAAGAAGCATTACAGTATCAGAATTCAAGGGCATATTCCAGTCAGGCAAAAGCACTTGAGGTACAAAACCAGGCCTATGAGGGGTATGGCCCGGGAAGAATGGCAAGGGCCAGATCTCTATCTGGAACTGATGTCCCCCACCCCAGCTTAAACTGACTTATTTGTTTAGAATACTGGTCCTACTTTATAGCCCCCAAAGGCTCTTAAAGCGGGTACTGAATTATGTGGAGTCATAACCATAGAATTGTAGGGTTGGAAGGGACCATGAGGGTCATCTAGTCCAACCCCTTGCAGTGAAGGAATCTTTTGCCCCATGAGGCTCAAGATTATTCAGGCAGCACTGCTGCCCTCATCCTTGACCTTCCCTCATCAAGAAGAGAAATAGTTCCCACTAAAGTCATCTGAGGCAAGGGAATACGGCTGAGCCTGCTGGATCATCTTAAAGGAATATTAGTAGACTAGCTGGCCCGGCCACGTGTTGCTGTGGCTGATCCCTGTGACTGCCCCCACCCTGTCCCGACCCATGACCTATCCCACCGCCTCCTCCCCTCACCCACACTCACATATTGGCACTTGGGATGTTGTCCCCAAATTTGAACGCAATCGGTCCAGCGGTTTCGGAGAAAGGTCCGGACACACAAACATGCCCTTTTTACATTTTTATATAAAATTTAGTTTTAGGTACCTGGGCTGTTGCCTTGAATCTACTAAATGTATGAAAAAAGTAGTCTGTGTTGCAGTTTGTAACTTAGTTTTGAGTATTTTCAGTATTTCACTGTTCAGTATTTTCCTAGGAGGTTGGCATACAAAGCTCTGTTTCTTCCAACAGGTTTTGGAATTGGCAGGTAATGCCTCCAAGGATCTCAAGGTAAAACGTATCACTCCTCGTCATTTGCAGCTTGCTATTCGTGGTGATGAGGAATTGGATTCCCTTATTAAAGCTACCATTGCTGGTGGAGGTATGTAGTATTAGAGCAGGGGTTAGCAAACTTTTTCAGCACTGTTCCTCAGACCTTGTGGGGGGGGGCGGACTATATTGTGAAAAAAATAAGAATGAATTCCTATGCCCCACAAATAACCCAGAGATGCATTTTAAATAAAAGGACACATTCTACTCATGTAAAAACATGCTGATTCCCGGACCGCCCGCAGGCCGGATTTAGAAGGCAATTGGGCCGCATCCGACCCCCGGGCCTTAGTTTGGGGACCCTGTATTAGAGCTTCTGGAAAGCTTGGATATGAAAAGTATATTTGGAGACAGGGTGGCTGAACTTAAAAGTATCCCTTTAACTACTCTGCAGGATGTTAAAGATAAGCAGTTTGCCAAGTGATGAGTAGAATCGTGATACTCTTTTTACATGGATTTCTGATTATGTCAGGGTGTTTGGAAAACTGCTTATTTTGCTTGGCAGAATGTTACACAGTTGATTTACGTTGTAGTTGCATGTACTGCCGTGACAAGTTCTTACCACTGTATGAACCAAATGGGTACTTATTAGTATAGTTTTTAGTTTGCTGACTTAGTAGTAGCTTTGATAGTGATGAGTTCTTGTATTTCATCATAACTACTGTACTAGGTGAATCTGGTATAGAGTAGGTCTCCTGTAAACTGTGTTTTGCACCATCTGTTTTTTTTGGTGAGCATTCTAAGCACTCCTCCCCAATCATTTATAACTCTTTAATTGAGGCTCCAAACCAGGCCAGGGAATACAGTTCTGCTTCTCAGTATGTCTCAGTAAATCTTCACATACATCTTGGTAACATGAGGGAACCTAACTTGAAGAACACAATCTAGATTATTCCCTCCTTCTCCCCACTCCTCACTCACCCCAGAGTAACTCACCCTGTATGGCACCATTTAGTTGTTTTTGTAACAAGAAAATTAGGCCTTGAGTCAACATTCGATCTAATACAGCTACAGAGCTGCATCCCAGTTCGCCTCTTTGTGTGTTCAAGTGGTTTTTTTTGAAGGGTTTGGTAAGCATAGTTCTAACAGAGTTAGCATAATAAGTTATTTGAGCATGTATTGATATGAGTGCTGAACTATTGTGTATTCTTCAGTTCTAATCCATTATTCTCTTTATAGGTGTAATTCCTCACATCCACAAGTCTCTGATTGGAAAGAAGGGGCAGCAGAAAACTGCATAGAGAGGAGTTTTAAACAGCCCTCTTCCTCCCTGTCATTGTACTGTAACTGGGACAGAAGAAATATGGGGATATGTGGAATTTTTTTAAAAAAATAGTTAAATGGAAGAGCATAGACAATTGACTGTAGACTTAAAACATTTGTATGTTCTTTAGATTCAAAGTTTGACACAAAAGTACCTTGTTACGTGGCAGCAATTTGTGTGTTGATTGGCTAGGTTTCTCCCATGTGTTTTATACAAAAATGGAACTGATAAAACCATTTTTTACAAAACTTGTTCTTGTGTATCATTCTGGGGTAAAAGGGTCATTGCAGCAAAGAGATTAGTGTCCTAATATCCTATTAGAGATTTTAAAATAAAATAAAATATTTCCAAATTATAGACTTTAATGGTGGCCGTGTTCATGGTTAACTTTTGTGTTCATACTAAAGGATGCCATATAGAGGGAGAAAGGTTGTTTTCTGCTGCTCCAGAGAAGCGGACACGGAGCAATGGATTCAAACTACAAGAAAGAAGATTCCACCTAAACATTAGGAAGAACTTCCTGACAGTAAGAGCTGTTTGGCAGTGGAATTTGCTGCCAAGGAGTGTGGTGGAGTCTCCTTCTTTGGAGGTCTTTAAGCAGAAGCTTGACAGCCATCTGTCAGGAATGCTTTGATGGTGTTTCCTGCTTGGCAGGGGGTTGGACTGGATGGCCCTTGTGGTCTCTTCCAACTCTATGATTCTATGATTCTCTAGCTGATTGATTGATATTGATCTCCTAATACAGCTACCACAATTATCTAAGTCCGGCATTCAATTTAAACTTAGTATAATATACAGAGTTTAATGCAACTGAAGCTGCTAAAGCTCTCCCCCCAGCCCCAAGATAGAAATACTGTCTGAACATGTGAACAGTGTAAGGATATAATGGGAAAGGTGTGGGGATGTGTATAGTAGGAAGAAGGCAAAATGCATCTTTTCTGCCCTCAACTGGTGAACTGCCTATGGGTTAGTTGCCTTGCGCTGAATTATGCTGTGTTCTTGAGCTAGCACAATCACTCTTGCTTCAGTGTCAATGCCTTGTTGTACAAATGTACAAAGTTTGTACAAAGCTGTAATGTACAAAGTTTTCTGTAATACGGTGCTAAACCAGCAGCGCTGCCGTGCTTTTATTAGCAACCTTGTCAGTCTGTGATTTGAGCCCTGTGTGTAGTAGTTCTTGGGCTGGCTGTGCATAAGAGTAAGGTTGGAGAACTAATAAACTAATGTTTTTAGCTGTTGTTAGGACTGCTTCATACAGTGCAATTTCAGGCAATATGGTGACAAATAATAATAACTGGAAGGTCTCCAATCCTATACTCGTGTATTTGCTCGAGTGCCTTCCAGATTCTTGACATGCCTGAATCAGTTCTCAATCTGTATCCAGGGATTATTGTTTCAGATTGGGACAAACATTCACTCACACACACACACACACGCACACACATATGTTGTAACCTTTAAGCTAGGGCATTGTAGGAAATGAATGAGGCTCAATTATTCTCAATTATATAGGACTCTGATTGTTTAGCTATTCCTGTTAGTGATGGGGGTGGCTTTCATGAATTTCTGTTCATTGTTTAAACAATTGTCAAATTGCTGGATAAGGCAAATAATGGTTTAAGTGGGTGATATATAGGGCAGGACTATCAATGGTTACTAGGCACCATGGCTGTGCTCTGTCTCCATAGCCAGAGGTAGTAAAGCTTCTAAATCCCGGTTGCTGGAAACTACAGGAGCAGAAAGTGTTCTTGTGCTTGGGTCCTGCTTGAAGATACCCTACGGACGTCTGGTTGGCCACTGTGAGAACAGGATGCTGGACTGCATGGGCTATTGGCCTGATGCAGCAGGTTCTTCTGCAGTTGTTCATATGAATATTAGATTGGGAGTATTGGTCATTAGTTATATGGATGGATGTTGGACAAACAAAGCCTAGTTTATTTTAGCATGCATGTGCCAACAAAAGAAGCCAGTGAATTGGACCTGGTTTGATTTCAGTTGTCCCTTTGCTAGAAGCTATGCCATAACACTTGAAGCACAATGATGAAGCGGTGCAGCACACTTGGTACTGAAGGCTGTAACTGAAAGTTCCAATCCCTGCAATACTGAACCTTTTGATGATGGGAGATAAGAAAAGCATTTTGGTTTTATCAGTCCATTTGGGCCAGTTAGTTACATACAAGTGACATCCTTGGTACTCTTGGGCTACCCTAATCATAACTGTATATTTGACACTACTCTATATTCCCTCATTGAGCATGCTCATTCTCTCTTGACAGATTATACCTTGTCTGGATGCATTTCTATTAGAAGGGACTTTTTCTAAGCAGATAGAGGAGGAAGGAAGACACATGTATGTGAATCAATGAGGAGAGTGGATTGAAATGAAAATTGCCCTTTATTCTAGTTGGTGGCCTGACTATACGGACTTGATATATTTATAATAGATTCAAGATATCCAAATGGGTATACAGTATCAGACTTATCTGTCCTGTATTCAGTTACACGGAGTACAGTACTTCAGGAACTCTTGTCTTTGGAACTGCTGCCCTCTGTTGAACAGAAAAAGAATTACTTGGCTTTCAGGTGTTGGACATTAAGTGAATGGAAAAAGTTCCTGCAGCTGGTTGTGTTGTGTGGGAATATTGGAGAGGCAGTTAACGCTGAGAACAGGTGGCTTTTCATGCAGCACACAATTGCTGGAAATAGACGCCGAACAAGATGTGGATTATATTTTGGATTGCGATTCCCACTAGGCTCAGCTAGCATGGCCAGTGGTAAGGGAAGATAGGAGTTGTAGTGCAAAGCATCTGGAGGGCACCAGCTTGGGGAAGGCTGGCCTAGAATATAGCATTTCCTGGGCACACAGCTGCAGAGGACATAGCTCCACTTGCTGTGAATTTTTTGTGTGAAAGTGCTCTTTCCAGTCTCCAGTGTGAAAGCTACTTCTGTTGTGCTGTTTTCCTCTAAACGTGTGTACCACTGAGCAAAGCCCATATCGATAGAGCTCTTCTCCTAGCCCAGTCAAAAGAAGAGCGTACAGACCTCTACCACAAAAAAAGTTTTTCTAAACATCTGGAGGCCATTCTCTGATTTTTCTCTGTCCCAACAGAACACACCTGTAAGCCCCAAAGCAGAACTTAGCACCAGTTGAACGTTCGACCCACCATAGCAAAGAAGTTCTCGTTGTGCTCACTGAAGTATGTGCAGAGTTGCTCGAGCAGTACTTCATCAATGGTGGGATGAGGTCGTCCTTTGGATTGGTCTAGGCAGTGCTGATACCCCTTTGCTTGTAGGCAGTAGAAGCCCTTGGTCTGGTTGAAGTAAAAGTTGTCTGGGCCAAGGTAAGGCTCCAGTCCCAAGAAGTGCTCTACGTGGCGCATCTCTGAGAGTGGCTCCCGGATTAGGGTGCCTCCATCCACCACGTGAATCTGTGACCGGGGAAAGAACTCCAGCCACCGAGCCAGGTGTAAGGCATACAGGCTGCGCTGCATGGCTTTGTACCGGGTGTTGAGTTCCTGGCCCTGCCTAAAGAGAATCTGCTCCAGAGCTTGGTAGGGCTTGTGCCGTGCCTTGCGGTTGTGAAGGATTTGTGTGTAATCAGACACCAGTCTTTCCACAGGGTCCCGTACGATCAGCAGGAGCTTCAGTGAGCTGTCCATGGCATGGATCCTTTCCGGGGCTTTGAGAGAAGAAAAATAGCCTGGTGTCTTTTCCACGGTGATTTGAGTGGGGTGTGAAATAGGCATCTGCTGACTGTACCAACCAAGTCCTTTGCGGTAATTCTCCTCCACATTGAAGAAATGCACCTCGGAATGGGCAGCTGCCACCTGGGGATGCAGACTCAGCATCTCCAGCAGGGCCCGTGTGCCTCCTTTCCGCACCCCAATAATTATGCTTTGGGGCAGCCGTTGCTTCCAATCTTCACTTGAGATCTGAGTGTTGTTTCTTTTCCATGGGGCTTTCCAGCCCCAGGGGATCTTTGTTTCCTCCTCTGTGTTGATTCCACACATCTTCAGAAGCAGGAGCAGTAAGCAGGCTCTAGCCATCTCTAAGCCCACTTTGAGATGGGAAGTGGCTGAGTGAAAGTGTGCTGGGGGAAATTGTGTGTTGTTTTTCCTAGCTGAGCTTTTCCATCTCCAGGCTTATTAACTGGGATTTCACTGCATGCAGGCTGTTGTGCTCTTACCTAGGCATCTTCAGTCTTCACAATGGCCTCTGCTTCTAGTTCTGGATTCTGCTGCCAGGAGCTTCCAGCAATGCGGATCTCCAAAATCACTTCAACAAAAGGTGATTCACTTACCAATAGCCTAGCTCAGGGAAGTTGCTGCCACCTGAGAAAATGAGAATATCATTGTGGGTGGCTCAAAAAGTGCTGAGCAAAGCAAAACATAACAGGCCTTGTTTGGAAACTTTCATAATTGAAACACACACACAAACACACAAGTGAATGAATAAAATCCAGGTATCCATTAGCCACTTCTTCCTAAAATGGGTTTGTACCTGGTCCCTGGTAGGTACCATCTTTTTCTAATGGAAGAGGAGGGACACAGTTTGGCAGGTGGGACACAATATGGAAGTGTTAGTAAGGAGGATGTAGCCAGCTGCAGTTTATTTAAATGCATTCTTCAACATCACCTTCATTGGACTGGTCATGTTGTGCGGATGCCTGATGATCGTCTTCCTCAGCAACTACTCTATTCCGAACTTTAATATGGAAAGCGTAATGCTGGTGGTCAACAAAAGAGATTTAAAGACTGTCTCAAGGCAAATCTTTAAAAATGTAGTATAAACACTGACAACCGGGAAACATTGGCTGCGAGCGCTCCAGTTCGAGAACAGCCTTTACCAAAGGTGTCATAGGCTTTGAAGAAACTCAATCTCAGGACGCAAGGGAGAAACGTGCTAAGAGGAAGACACACTTGGCAAATCCACACCGTGATCAACTCCCGCCTGGAACCCAATGTCCCCACTGTGGAAGGACGTGTGGATCCAGAATTGGCCTCCACAGTCACTTACGGACCCATTGTTAAAACTGTGTTAATGGAAGACATTCTTACTCAGCTACGAGTGATCGCCAAAGAAGAAGAAAAGAAGAAGAAGAAATGCATTTAACCTACAAATAAGCCTGCTCCACTAGATTAAGGTTCCAGTGTTGCTTCCAGTGCCCCACTACTAATCCCCTAAAAGCCATCTAAGCTAGTGGCCATTCTACATCTTATGTCTACAAATTATGTGTTCAGTTCAGTAAAATAAAATGCCGTGCTGGTAGCAAGCATGAACTACCAGAAAGGTAGGGAGAATATTCTGTGCCCAGGTTTTTATTTTTCCTTCCATTGAGATAGAGCCCAGATTTTGAGATTTACAGTTGCCCCCCAAAATTGTTGGCACACTGCAGCTGCCAGATATGCACAAAAGTCACAATCCAGAGAGTAATGCACGTGAAAATTGGCACCATGGGCAGAATTTGGCACACACTTCTTAGTAAGCATAATGGAGGGTGTTGCAAAACCAATGCAAGCATCTACTGGGGCAGCTGTATTTGCATATTTGTATCTTTATACAACCGGTACAATAAGTTACACCAAATCACCCAAGTCTTGCACTTTTCATACCCTGTCATATGTTTGAATTGCAGCTGCGGTGCATTTATGGAACAGACTTGCTGTGCTGGAATTGCCCAGAGTTTTCTCTGCCTTGGGCACCCCTCAGATGAGTATACAGAGCACAGAGAGGTGCACTTTTTGGGGTCTGGATGTGGAACCCTTGGGGAGAGTAAACTGCTGCCAGAGAGTGGGATGCCTGAGAATTTCAATATTATTTTGAATGAAAATGAAAGCAGGTTTTGTTTGTGTTTATCCATGAGAAGAAAAAGCAGATCTGAGTGTGTGCAGGCTCTGTCTGTAAAAGGCTGTGTTTCTCCTGGGGTGGAGTCTCTTTTTTCTGCACAAGCACTTCTCCCTTATCACAGCCTTGGGTTTCTATGCCCAAAGCCCCATATTCGATAACGTGCTTCAGTGCTTAAATTCTGCAGTCTACAAATTAAACAATTTTGCACAATTTCTCTTATTTTGCATGTGCATGTTTACTTCTGATACGTTGTGAGGAAGGGAGGTAGCCTAAACCCATGGAAATCTCACAAGGGGGTTCCCCCAGATCTTTGCTATGGCCAGGCCTAGAAACTAGAGTCACCATCCAAGCCAAAGTTTTAGCACCATTCAGGCTGCTTGGAAGTCTGAGCTAAAAAACTTTTAAGTCAGAAGTGAGAAATGGGTCGGGGAGTGGTTATCCCCTGGTGGGCTTTCTGCTTAAAATCTCCCCTGCCCTGCAAAAATAAATCACCAGTCTATATATAGGTGCCCATGACTTTTCCTTTGTGGAGGAAAAAGCAGCTGGGGTGGGAGGGTGTGGGTGTTCATTCCCACATAAACTTTCCACCTTTTAGACAATTGCGCTCTGGTTTCATTTTTAAAAGCAAATTTTAAATTCTGTCTTTGTGAAGGATTGCAGAATATATAGCTAGTTAGTTAGTTAGTTAGTTAGTTAGTTAGTTAGTTAGTTAGTTAGTTGGACAATAAAGGCCCGCCTGCCTGCCTGCCTGCCTGCTTCATATAACCAGTGGATCTTCATATGTACAGTTGATCTTTGACCATCCTCTTGATTTCTATAGAGGAGCCATGCCTATAATTCAAAGGTACTTACTATCTTGAGTTGGTTTAAATGCAAACAGATTTTCAGGGTGCTGCTGTTGCATGGAATTGTAGCTCACAGGCACCCCTTGCTGGTTGCTAGGCAAAGGGGAATCTGTGCTGATCTCCACCAATCCTATTTTATCTCCTTAGTTTTCAACCTTTGCTCGGTCTGAAGCTCATTGGGTGACTGTTTGTCAGTCATATTCAGCCTTCCCTACCTCACAAGAGTGCTGGGACCATGGAGGAAGGGAAGGTCTTATGAGGGAAGGTCACTATGAGCTCCGTAAAGGAAAGATCAGACTACAAACACACAGCACGTCCTAGGCTGGCGTATAGGCCTACTGAGCTGATCATGCAGATAATGGACCTGCCTACTCCCCACCCCATAAGAATGTTTCAGCTCTCCTTCCTCCTAAATGAGACTCAGGAGGCTGGAGCTCAGGATTCTTGGTGTGTACATCTGTCTAAATTCCTCTCCAGGGCCTGACGTGGCGTCACTTGGTGCCATGCTGCTGCTCTAAACAGTTTGATGAACTCTGCTGGAAGACTCCAGGGGCAACTCCAGCTCCCTGCACACGTTTAACTGGCAAATTTCGCACTGCAGCTGCCAAGTGGCTGCTTCCTGGGGCTCTTGCAAAGTGAAGGCAAGATTACTGCCCACTGCTAAGCAATGGGTGCAAATGGCTGCGCTCATACAGTTCCGGTGCATGTCAACAGGTCTTTTGCAGGAGACCAGGTCTGAATCCTATCTGCTGCACTCAGCCCACACCCCAGCTTTCCTACCTGACATGGTTGCCTCACCTTGCTTAAAAGGAGGACTGGGTTTCTGCAATTTCCCTGCATTTTGATGGGGCTTGCCCAGAAGAACCTCTCCATAGATTGTGTCATCCCCACGAATGCAAATCTCTCAGTCTCTCGCTCTGCCATCCCTTAAAAGAATCAAGCAGCCTGAGGTTGCTGGCTCGCCTTTGCTTCATAAGTAGGGCTGCAGCTCAGTGGTAGACCATATACTTGGCTTGCAAAATGCCCCAGATTCAACCCTGTCTTCAGGTCACAGGATCTCCAAGAGTAGCATAGAGGGAGGAGCTCTTTGAGGTCTGCCACCAGCCAGGCAATTTTACTGTGTTGGAGAGACTAACAGGTCAACTTGCTGGAAACAAAAAGCTGCCACCTGCAGCAGGCATGGGGAACCTTTGGCCCTCCAATGTGTTGCAGAACTCCAATTCCCATCATCCTGGGCTGTTGGCCACACTTGGTGAGGCTGTTGGGAGTTGAAGCCCCTCAACATTTGGAGGGCGACAGGTTCCCCACACCCATTCTACAGAGTTGGACCGTCGGCCCAACTCACTCAGTGTTACTTGCATTGACTGGAAGAAGTTGCCAGGTTCTCAAGCAAGATGAGGCTGGTGATGGGCTTGGGACATTCTGCTCAGCCATTGAGAGATGGCTTTCTTCACACAGCAGGGATAGCGAAAATGTGGCCCTCTATATTTGGTTGGTCTACAACTCCCCCATCTTCCCTAACCATTGGCCATGAGTGACAGCAGCTGGAATCCAGCCCCACCTGGAGGACAGCAGTTTCCTACTCTCTGCCCTATAGGAACATATGAAGTTGCCTTATGTTGGCACAGCTAGCTCAGTGCTGCCCTCGCTACACCATCTGGAAGTGGCTCCCTTGGGCTTTGGACATGGAGTCTTCCCAAGCCCTTCCTGGAGATGCTGAGGACCTAAAGCTCATGCTCTATCACCAAGCTACAACTTTTGCCTGTATATTCATGTGGGCCCTTGTGGCTGCCAACTATGCACTCTCACTACAGGGGCACACAAGCCAGTCCTGTTGGATGTCATGACCTGTTGTTGCTGCTACTACTACTACTTGCCCCTGCAGCTGGGCAACAAGGTGGAGTGACTGATGGCAATGGACACTGTTTGGAAGTTGTTTTCCTGGCACCTTGCTTTTCTGTAATGAGAAAGATCCCTCCAGTGGGGAATGATTTCCACTTCCTAAGACTTGCTAATGATAGAGTATGACATGTTTGGGGTCCCTGGGGCGGGCAGCTGGCGTACCAGGGGTTGCCAGGGCAACCAGAGCTGCAAAAAGGTGTAAGGGGACACCGGGAGAGGAAGGCAGGAGAGAAAAGGACGGGAGTGTTTCTGAGGGAGATTTTTGCAGAAAAAGGGAGAGGATTTGAAGGATGGTTGATGGACAGGGAGGGCAATGCTTCCTAAACACCAGAAGGCCGGTGTGACATAACAGGCCACCAAGAAGAGGCAAGCCAGGTGTAAAGGAGGGTAGCATTTCAGCAGGCCTTAGCTCTGTATGCTGAGATCCCAGGTTCAATCCCCAGCATCCTGAGGAGAGACCCTTGCCTGAAACCCTGGAGAGTCCCTGCCAGTCAGTGTAGACAATACTGAGCTACATGGCCTGGCTTGGGTATTAGGCAGATTCCCATTTTCCAGATGTTTCCCCCCTTGAACCTGCCAACATCTCTGGACTCATCTCCCGATTTGATGAGATCCTGGGCAAAGGAGCTTCAGATCCTGTCCCCCAACTCTGTCTGTAAGACATCTTTGGGCATATCTGGCAGCAGACCTCTGAGCAACAAGAGAGTCAGGTTGAATTTTAATTTCCCACCATACAATGTCAGACCACGGCAGGACACTGCTCAAATGGCAGGCTGTTCTTTCCCCCCATAACAGGGGTCTCAGGAGCCCTGCTGAGCCCTGACAGTTGCCCAACGATGCCTGGCCCTGAGAGTCCCTGGAAAACAACTATTCTTGGCAAACTTTAATGGTTGAGGTGCCCTGTATGCTCTTGCACCTGGACACCTGCAATGTTGCTCCACATGCTGCTGGACCTCAACATCCGTCATGCTAGCTGGGACTGTTGGGAAACAAGAAACTCTGAACTACCGTAGTAGCCAACTTTGGCATGCTCACCTAGGAGCAACTCCAAAGATATAGAGGATGGTTCTTTGCTGTGAAAGCAAGAGATCCCAAGGCACCTGGAGAGAGCAGCAGCTCTTGCCTAGACCCCTGAGCAACACAAAAAGCAGCTCCACTTGCAAGGACCAGTGATCCTCTGTGCCCTTCCGCCCACTTCTGGTTATATATAAGATCCAGGACATCAGAAAGACTGAAGAGGAAGGAGAAAGCAGAATTTGCAATGTTTGACTCTTAATCTCAGGGTCATGGGTTCAAGCCCCACATTGGGCAAAAAGATTCTTGCATTGTAGGGGGTTGGACTAGATGACCCTCGTGGTCCCGTCCAACTCTACAATTCTGTGATTCAATGGGGAAGATACAGTGTTAAATGTTTATACCGACTGTACCTCTACTGGCAGTGATGCTTTAGCCCAAGGTTGCTTATTCTATGTGCAGCATCAGAATACAGCAGAGGCATCAGTTCCTAAAAATAGAGGCAGGAGGAAAAGGTTAAAACAAAAAGGTTCAGTCAAGCCATGCAATTTTGCAATTCAGATTTTTTAAGAAATGCACTTTTGAGAATCTAGTTAGCATGTGGATTTGTTATTAGGATTTGGCTAATTTGGCTGCCAGTCCATTCCCAAATGAGCTCTTCCTACAGCTTTATCATCAGTACCTGACAGATGGATTTCCCAGAATGCATATAAGCATGAGTAACCAGGGAGGGGAATTGTATTATAATTATTTTTTGTTTTTGTAGTAAGGGTGGGGAGTTCTGCTTAACGTTTTTCTATATTATCTGTTTCAAAAATTCGGTAAAGTTTAAGTTACAGAAACACAGACATAATGCTGGGCAAAAATTCAAAGCACTGCCAAAATATTAGCTGTGCCAGAAAGGAAGCATTAGTTTTAGATGTTGTTAAAAAGAGAACTTGAAAGTTAAATTAAAGCTTCCTGTGTTTGTGGCACATGTCAGGTAGCACCAGTCATTTAGGGGTTGCCATTTTCCCCCCTTCTCTTTGCTCCATTGCCTTTAACAGCAGCTTTATCTGTACATGTTTGCAGGTGATAATATTTATCCCCATGGTGATAAAAGCATTACCAGCTTGTTTCAGCAGATCAAGCTGCTGGTGACAGATAGATTCGGCTAAATCGACAAAGGGTCTTGGGGCACTTTACAGACTACAGTCCAATTTCTGCCTTGGGCCGGCCCTGAGACTTTGACCTGAAGATCCCAAGTGAGTTGTGGACTGCAAGTTCGGCCCGAGGTTCCTTCCTCAGGCAATGCAGCATTTTATCTGAGACACTGAACCAGCAACAGCTTAGTGTTTTCCCTGCTTAAAAGGGGAAATTGCAGAAGAGCCTTTGATATCACAATTTCCCTGCATTTATTATAGGGTGGAGCAGTAGGTCATTGTGTCTGGCTATTAACCAGGAGGTTGGTGGTTTGAGCCCACCCAGGAATGGCTGTGGGCAGGATGCAGCTCATCAGGCTCTGGAGATTCGAGTTCATTTACATGAATTCAATCCTGGCACAAGTTGACGGCAGTTGTACTCCAAAACATCTGGAGAGGACCAGGTTGGTGAAGGCTGTCATTACCATAACAACTACCATTGCTATCAAGCAAGCTAGTACATCAGGTGGAATATGAGCCAGGAGGAGAAGACCCAATGTGGTGTAGTGGTTAGAATATGGGACTAGGACCTGAGAAACCTGGGTTCAAATCCCCACTCAACCGTGAAGTTCACTGGGTGACCTTGGGGCAATCTCTGTCTCTTACCCTAGCCTACCCCACAGGGATGTTGTGATAAAAAGAGTGGGGGAAGAACCATGTACTGCCCATGCCCCCTATGAGCTCCCTGGACAAAAGATAGGATATCAATGCAGGAATAAATAAATAAATAAATAAGGGGGCAGAGGTCTGAGGTCTGTTGCAGAAGGATAAAGCGAAGGGGGCAAGGTGTGTGTACATTTTGTAAACAAGGGAAAACATCAGTGCAAAGTGAGGGGGATGAGAATAAGCCAAGAGACAAGGAGGAGCAAGGGAATGGAGGATGCGATTTCACATGTGTGGAGGAGAAATAGAGGAACACAAGTTGTTGCCTTATACATCCAGCTCAGTACTGGCTGCTCTGGCTGGCCTTGGCTCACCAGGATTTCAGGCAGAAGTCTCTCCCAGCTCCACCTGGAGATGCCATTGAACCTGAGGCCATGCAAGAGAAGGAAGCTGTTTGGAAGGAAGTGAGTTTGGAAGGAAAGAAGTTGCCATGGATTATGAGAAGTCCTGGGCTGCGTTTCTGCAATGCCAAACACAGAAGACAACAAGTGCTCCTCTCCCAGGTGTTGTTTTGCCCTCAGAAGTATAATCATTGGATTTCTGTCCAAGAGACCAAGCAGGTACTCTGACACCACTGTGCTAAGAACCCCAAGTCTACATCCCAAAATGCTATGACCCCTATCAGCATCTAAGACCTGTTTAGGAGAGGGGACAGACAGAGCATAGGCAGCAGTGCCAGATAATTACAAAATAAATCAACTCCAAACCCACAACAAAGCAAGATCTTTATTAGGACCAACTAAAGTGCCTTTCAATAATGAGCACACTTTTGCATCCTCCCACTCTGTTAATCAAGGATATTAAAACTGGGGTAGTGTACAGGGTAGCCCAAGTTTGCAATTCATAACAATATTGAACTACAATACAAGAAGAAAGGTTTTGCAGACACTAAGCCGGCTAAATCCAGCCTCTCAAGGAGGATAAGCCCCCTTTGCAAGATGAATGCAGGTCAGTGGGACCAAAAATGATGATAATGCCTCCTCTTATTTTCAATAATATAAAAACTAGTATTTATTCATTTTTTCTCCTAATTGAAACATGCACAGACCCCTTGGGAGGGAAAAAATAAATAGCAAAATTATGGTTTTTATACAGTATTAGCAAAACTGGAGATCAATGTGCATTAGCTAAAACTCAAGAGAAGCCAATTTGGCAACATTGCCCACCAGGTCTTCCTCCTGCCCCTGCACAGGTGGTCTATTGCCTCCATCTCCCCATGAACAAATTCTTACCTGTCCAGTTCCAAGCAAAGGGCTCCAGAGGAAACAGCGGTCTCCATCAGCCTCTGCGCTCAGGCTGTCTCTGCCTCCCTCTAGCTCCTCTGCCCAGGGACAGCCTCTTTGTACTGTGTCTCTTGCCCGCCCACAAGCACATGGTGCTCTCTTTGAGCAGAAATCCTGCCCTGCCCTCTTTCCTTGGAGAGGGAGAGAAAGAGAGAATTGCAGTCTTCAGGGGACCGTGTTAGAGAATAACAAGCAATGCAAAGGTCTGTGCAGCTGAGGAGAGCTTGATGTTCTGCTTGCAGCAGAAAGATGATGATATTCTTGTAAAGAAGCTGGTAAAATGCGGGCTAGGCAATGCTACCATTCAGTGGATTTGTAACTGGCTTACTGACCGAACCCAAAGGGTGCTCATCAATGGCTCCTCCTCATCCTGGAGAGTAGTGACTAGTGGGGTGCCACAGGGTTCTGTCTTGGGCCCAATCTTATTCAACATCTTTATCAATGACTTGGATGATGGGCTTGAGGGCATCCTGAGCAAGTTTGCAGATGACACCAAATTGGGAGGGGTGGCCAATACCCCAGAGGACAGAATCACACTTCAGAATGACCTTAACAGATTAGACAACCGGGCCAAAGCAAACAAGATGCATTTTAACAAGGAGAAATGTAAAGTACTACACTTGGGCAAAAAAAATGAAAGGCACAAATACAGGATGGGTGACACCTGGCTTGAGAGCAGTACATGTGAAAAGGATCTAGGAGTCCTGGTAGACCACAAACATGACATGAGTCAACAGTGTGATGCAGCAGCTAAAAAAGCCAATGCAATTCTGGGCTGCATCAATAGGAGTATAGCATCTAGAGCTAGGGAAGTAATAGTACCACTGTATTCTGCTCTGGTCAGACCTCACCTGGAGTACTGTGTCCAGTTCTGGGCACCACAGTTCAAGAAGGATACTGACAAGCTGGAACGTGTCCAGAAGAGGGCAACCAAAATGGTCAACGGCTTGGAAATGATGCCTTATGAGGAACGGCTTAGGGAGCTGGGTATGTTTAGCCTGGAGAAGAGAAGGTTAAGGGGTTATATGATAAAGGTAAAGGGACCCCTGACCATTAGGTCCAGTCGTGACCGACTCTGGGGTTGCGCGCTCATCTCGCATTATTGGCCGAGGGAACCGGCGTATAGCTTCCAGGTCATGTGGCCAGCATGACAAAGCCGCTTCTGGCAAACCAGAGCAGCACATGGAAACGCCGTTTACCTTCCCGCTGTAGCGGTTCCTATTTATCTACTTGCATTTTGACGTGCTTTCGAACTGCTAGGTTGGCAGGAGCTGGGACCGAGCAACGGGAGCTCACCCCGTCACAGGGATTCGAACCGCCGACCTTCTGATCAGCAAGCCCTAGGCTCAGTGGTTTAACCACAGCGCCACCTGGGTCTAGCCATGTTCAAATATATAAAAGGATGTCATATAGAGGAGGGTGAAAGGTTGTTTTCTGCTGCTCCAGAGAAGCGGACACGGAGCAATGGATTCAAACTACAAGAAAGAAGATTCCACCTAAACATTAGGAAGAACTTCCTGACAGTAAGAGCTGTTTGGCAGTGGAATTTGCTGCCAAGAAGTGTGGTGGAGTCTCCTTCTTTGGAGGTCTTTAAGCACAGGCTTGACAGCCATATGTCAGGAATGCTTTGATGGTGTTTCCTGCTTGGCAGGGGGTTGGACTGGATGGCCCTTGTGGTCTATGATTCTATGATGGAAGATGGAAGGAGTCAGGGAGCTGGATAGGCCAACCGCGAGCCTGCCGATATCCCTGGCACAGTCTGGTGCCTGTGGGGCCCAGCTAAGCCCCTCCAGGGGAACTGGGGAGCGGGGGTTACTTCTCCTCACTTTCCTCAAAATGTGAAATCCTTGCATCTAATAGGGGGGAAAAATATTTAGGGTTAGGGAGCTCATCCCATTGCGGGGATTTGAACCACTGGCACCTGTAGGAGTGTCGGTTCTGCTGATCGCTGCGGTTGTGTGGGTGCATATAGGATTGTTATTGTCACATACAATCAATTAAAACAGGACAGATCCTGCCCACAGGCTTACAATATATATAGATATAGATATAGATTAGATATAGATATAGATATAGATATAGATATAGATATAGATATAGATATAGATATAGATATATACAAGGGACAAGGGACAAGGAGGGAAGAAGAAAAATAAAAATAAAACCCCAATTTTTAAAATAGCCATTCTTGTGAAGACCAGCTGGCAGACTTCAGGGGCAGGAAGTGCCAGATGGAGCTGTTCTTTCTGCAAAGGTGATGGAGGGAGCCCTGCTTCCTACCTCCCCCCCATTAGGCATTCTTCTTCGGGGGGGGGCGTGTTGTAAATTAGTTTTTATTAAAGATTTTGTCATGTTACAAAACAGACAAATAAGTGGTGAAAAGTTGGGGGGAAAGAGGGGAGAGAGAAAGAGGGAGGGAGGTGGGGGTGTTGTTTCTTTCATTCTATTGCTTAGCGTTACTGTAGGCCAGGGGTTAGCAAACTTTTTCAGCAGGGGGCCGTTCCACTGTCCCTCAGACCTTTTGGGGGGGCGGACTACTGTATATTTTGAAGGGGGGGGGAAATGAATGAATTCCTATGCCCCACAAATATCCCAGAGATGCATTTTAAATAAAAGGACACATTCTACTCATGTAAAAACATGCTGATTCCCGGACCGTCCATGGGCCGGATTTAGAAGGCGATTGGGCCAGATCCATCCCCGGGCCTTAGTTTGCCTACCCATGGTGTAGGGGTTATGCCAGCATCACATGGGTAGGTCCTTATGGTATAGAGAGGTATATATATAGAGAGAGAGACATTGCGAGAAGTTAGGGGACCCCAAGTTTGGTTGGTTGTGTTCAGTTGGCTGCAGTGTAACTTGTTTGTACGTGTGTGGGGTGGGGGGGTTGTTGGGTCAGGTTTGTCATATTGATTCAAATGCTGTTGGGGCGGGGGATAGGTCATTGTCCTGTTGTGCTGTGATGTGATAAAGGGGAACCACACTGGGGTGAAGGCGTCTGTCCTCCTTTGCTATTTTAAGTTTGCTAGTTAGCTCTTCTAGTAGGGCAGTTTCCCATACATTTTGGTACCAGTGGTTTATGTTCACTCCTCATAGGTCCTCCTAGTGTCTAGTTACAATGTTTTTTGCTGCTGAGAATAAATGATTTATGAGTTCCTTGTCATGTGCATTTGCATTGTTATCCTGGAAGGTATTTAATAAGGCTAATTCTGGAGTTACTTCTATTACCTGTTTTGTTATTTTGGGGATTTCCTGCAGCACTGATATCCAAAAGGATTGTACTTTGGGGCATTCCCACCACATGTGCAGGTATGTGCCTAGGGAGGTGCAGCCTCTCCAGCATTTGGATGAGGTTCCTGAGAGTATTAGTGACAATTTCCTTGATGTTAGGTACCATCTGTAGATGTTTCATAGGAAGTTCTCTTTTTTTGGCTGAGATGGATTTAAATGGTAGCTTAGACCACATTTTGACCATTGGATAGAGTTTATTTCAAATCCTATGTCGTGTTCCCATTGGTTTTTAATTCTGGTGTGGGGGGTTGTGGTCATAGAATCATAGAGTTGGAAAAGACCACAAGGGCCATCCAGTCCAACCCCCTGCCAAGCAGGAGTAATATTTTATATATTGTTGATACCATCCCTCTGCTGTGTCCCTCTGTTGTTAGGAGGAGTTTTTCCAAGCTAGTCAGTGGCCTGGTAGCTGCTGTCCAGTGGGGCCTCCTGGCCCACCAGTTGAGGACCCATCTCTCTCTATATAAAAATGTAGGCATTGCACACGCAGATAAAACAGCCTTTATCCATAACCGCTGAACCGAATTGAAACAAATTAGGCCACCAGGGAGGGATCTGGCGTAAAAAAAATTCCAAAAAGCACACCTTTCATACCTAAAATAATGATTAAACACACAAAAAGTGGTGCCCAAATTAGTCTGAAGACTCCAGCAGCATCCAATAGAAAGGCAGATCGTGCACAGTCACGAGCAGAATCTCTGAAGGGCGGCACCAAATAATGGCATCATCAACTGAGCAACTGAAACCACCAAGGCGGCCATTACCAGACAACCCACAGAGTCAGGCTGGGGCCAAGGAATGGAGATACAGGGTGGAGGCCTCGGCTTGCATTTAAATACTAGCCCAAGCCAAAGCTGACAGACTAGGCCTTGCCTCCCGGCAGCTGCATTACTAAACGCCTGGCAGCATTAGGCAGTCATTCATCATTTCCCCTAATACGCACTTGGGGGCACGGCAAGGGGTTTTTGCTTTTTAAATCAGCAGGCGTTGTGTCACATGTGAGGCTCCGGTGGCCATTTTAAGTAAGGGCAGTCGTGCCCCTTTTAACCTAGGCTTTATACTATTCTCATGTTCTTATTTAAAAATAATAATCTAAATATATAAAAAAACGATGCATGCGCAGGGGCCAATGTACAGTATAGAGATACAGGGGGGAGGGGACCACACTCCCCGGGGACAACAGAAGGCTCAGACAAAAGTGTATGCTGGGAAGAAGTTGAGAGTTCCTTTTCCAAAGGTGGGGGCCAAGGTATGGAGATACAGGGGGGGGAGCCAACATTCCCTGGGGACAACAGAGGGAAGGGTATCCTACCGAAACACAGGGATGAGCCAAGGGGGTGGAGGAAGGAGGGGAGGGATAGGTCATGGATCGGGACAGGGTGGGGGGAATCACAGGGATGACCCACAGCAACACGTGGCCAGGCCAGCTAGTAGAATAATAGAATTGTAGAGTTGGAAGGTATCCCAAGAGTCATCTAGTCCAACCCCTGCAATGCAGGAATCCTGATAAGGCGAGCAGCTGCTTGCTCTTGTGTTTTACAGAAACATGGCTAGATTGGCAAAGGGGAGCAGGTGTAGGTTTGTTTGTCCAGCAGGGCAGGGGAACCTGTTGTTCTCCAGCAGTTGTTGAACTACAACTCCCATCACACCTGGCTTCTGGATCCCAACAACACCTGGAGGGCCACCCCTTTTGCCAGGCCTGGCCTACTGTATTTACACACCATGGGTTGAGCTCACAATGAGTCTGGTGCTGGAGAGTTTCCTGGTGGATTGTTGCCCTTGTCAATTGGATTGTCTGCCTTAGGTGCCAAACTGTCCTGAGCGATGCAGCACGCAGATGGCAGGAACAGGTTCAACCACAGTTCATAATCCGCTGACCTCACCCTCACCCTCCCAGAGGTGGCTGCCATTTCACCGGAAGGGCATTAAATAATTAAGGAAGGTTTTACAAATCAGCGTGTTATAATCGTGACATAATCTGGGTAATTCCATGAACCTTTTGCCCCCTCCTCACAAGTACATGAGGAGAAGGTTCTGTTCCTTTCCTCTAGTCTCCGTTCAGCATTCCTTAATGTACCATTCCAGGGGTCCATTTCTTCTAGGCAGGGATGAACAAATCTGGTAATATTGGGTTCCCTCAGTTTCTTCTGTTTTCAATATTAAATTCAGTTCTCCACATTTCTGCAGCAATTTATAGTTAAATATATACAGTATATTCTTCAGTATTTCAGTGCAAATTTATGCAACTAAACATGTTTTAGTATGCAGTTTTGACGAATGCACTCATTCTTGGGCAAGCAATTTTTTCTACTGTGCATTTCTATATGTTATTTTCAGTCATATATGCAAGTTTGTACATGGTGGTTGGAGAACTGCGCTGCAAAAATTCAGAGAAGTTTGAAGTTTGAAAGTTAAAATGCAGACAAAATTGAATCTCGTCCTCCTTCTCTCTGTTGGATACTGGATCTTATTTATTTATGGCATTTAATACCCTTTAGTCAAAAAGGCTTTTGGAGGGCTTACAAAAATAGGTATAAAGACAGTGCCTGAGCACAAGCACATGGCCCATAAAAACATGGCACATGAGGACAAAGGAAGAGGGAGAAACAAGCTCAAGCTCAAGTTCTTAAAACTGCAGCTCATCAAACATCCACTTAGTCCAGCATCTTCCTTTCGGCAGCGGCAGGCAAGCCAGACGCCTCCAGGTCTGTCACAAAGAGGTCATGGAAGCAACAGCCGTTTCTTGCAGTTTGCCTGCTTTTCAGCAAATAGTGCCCAGAGGTTCAGTGCCTCTGAGTGTGAAGATCAGATTTAATCATCATAGTAAATAGTCCCTGATATATAAGTCCTCCAGGAAGTTGTCTAACTCACCTTTAAAGACTTCTCTGTTAGCACCCATTACCACATCTTGTGGCAATCAGGGCTAGCTTGAGGCAAAGGACAAGATTGTATCTTCCTCCATAACAGGTTCTAAAGTTGAGACCAACGGAGACTTCCGGTCCATCGCGCTGGTGGAAAGATGCAGAGACCTCGAGCTCCGAGGTCTCTGGCATCGCGGAGGGGGGGGGGGAAGTCTGCAGGGCGCGTGGACTCCCCACAAAAACACCAGGAAGAGTGTCCCGGTGGCTTAGTAGCCCAGCAGAAGTTCCGGACGCGATTCCTCCGCTGCCCGGGAGCTCAGTAGAGCGACCGAGAGCTAGCGGAGTGGAGTTGCGGGAGCCATCTTGGGAACCATCGTCACCTCCTTGAAGCGAAGCTCCGAGTCTTCAGCCTGCAAGCGGCGGATTCTTCCCAAGAAAACAAAGATTTCTACAAAGTAAGTGAAATCTCTATTTGGAACTTTGAAAGGACAATTGGAAAATAGGAAGAGATTCTAAAAAAACGGAAGTCGATCTCTTCCTAATGGCAAATTAAGAGGCGCATTAAATATCCCAAAGCCAAAAGGGAAATTAATTGCTCTTGTAACCCGAAAGAAAGAAAGACTTTCTTTTTACCCTTCTCAACCCCTGGAACCGGCACCCTACGAAGCCCAGCAAGATTACTAAGGGGAAAAGTGCTGTGACAGCTGTCAAAAAGGAATTTAAAAATAAAAAACTTTTGGTGAATGGTGTAATTTGCTTTATGAAGAAGTTAATAACAATGAAAATGGTTAGCCAAGATGGATGCTACTGTTTCGAAGGAAGGAAATTTCCAGTTCTCTTTGTCTTCTAATCTCCTGTCTGCTTGCGGTTAAGAGAAAAATGTCAACACCCTATTCACCAGCATTCCAGAAAGCTGTGTTGAACTCTTTGCAAATACTGATAGATCTCTACAAGGGACTGCAACAATCCAGTTCACCATGCATTGATATTGTGGCTCAGGGTCAAGATCAAGATTCAGAGGACACTTTTGAATGTGAAAGGGACCTTGAAAAATATGTACTGGATGAAGCACAACAGAAAGTTGAAAAGGAAGAAGACGAAGTCAACTATGAAGAGAAGAGTTCTAGTTTAATTGAGGAAGCAATTGCTGTGGAGAAATATTACCAACAATGGGAAATGAACATTTAAGAAAAGGGGGAGGCTGGAAAAAACATAGTTGGGAAAAGTCAGATGAAGGGGTGGGAAATGCAGAAGGAGGGGAGGGCAGAGGCTTGGATTTTGAAATGGGGTAGATTTGGCGTGGGATGAGAAAATTAGTAAAATGATATTTAGGCTGGTCGAAAAACGGTTTTTGAAATCTTGGCTGGTTAAAGGAGATGCTGGACTAATTAGGGGAAAGACTCTGGGGAGGGGAGGAGGGTGTGTTTAAAAGAATAATGTTAAGAGTTTGGTTTGAGAAATGATTGTATGTAAGTAATTGATTTTTCTTGAGGGAGGGGGAGGAATGGCTGGGGGGGAGAATTGTGGATTTGTACATTAGTATTGTTATGTTTAGGGACGTGGTTGGGCAGATAGCTGCCTATCTTCCTCCTTATTGCCCTGAAGCCCCTGGTGGCAGGGGGGGCTCTGGGGGGGGAGGAAGGGGTGGAAGGAAACCCAATCATAAAAATGGATCTTCTTTAGAAGGTCGCACCCCATGGGTTCCCCTTGTGGCAGGAGGGGACCTGTGGGGAGGCGACACGAAGAAGGAGGGAGACAATGTTGATATTTAATGAAAAGGCTTGGAATCAAGAATAAGAAATACGCTATAAACATATTAAGAAGCTATGGAAACCAGGAAGAGGAGATCTGAGGAAGTCACAATCACAATGTTAAGCAAGTTAGAAATGGATATATATACTGTATATATTTTACTGTTTGTTTGTTTGTTTGTTTGTTTGTTTGTTTGTTTGTTTACACTGGAGGAACAGCTGGGGGGGACCCAAACCTCAATGCTCCTTATATCTCGGGGCCTCTTGGTGGCAGGGGGGCGGGGGATGGAGGGGGGAGGACAAACTCAGCCTTAAAATGGACTACCTTCAGTCTCAACACCCGCAAGATCTACTGGTGGCAGAAGTGGACTTGTGGGGGGAGGGAGGGAAGGTGGATGGATATGTTTTTTATGTTTTGTTTTGTTTATATAAAACTAATAAACATTATTATACAGTAAAAAAAAGAGAGACCAACGGCAGCCAACTGCTCCTTCGCCTCTGCATTGGGGCAGCCAGCCTCTCCTGCACAGGGCAGTCTCAAGCAGGTGCTGAGGGGCGGAGATCGCTCCAGCGCCCCCACCCTCGCAGGGCGCAGCATGGTTTCCGCGCGGCTTTGTCGCACGACGCACTGCTCCACCGGGGTTCTACCTAGAGCCGGCCCTGCTCCTGCATCAGAAGGCAGCAGGTCATGGTACCCACAGCCCTGTCCATTCTCCACGCCCGCCCGCCCCCCCCAGCATTTGCTGCCTGAGGCCGCTGCTCACTCCTCCTCATGGTAGGCAGCACGGTAGGCAGCAGATTCTGTAAGGCACAAACAGTGCTGAAATTAATTGCCTTTCTCACTCCTGTTTGTGTCATTTCCCAAAGAGGGAGGGCAGCCCACACACTAGACCCTTGAAGCATATTCAAAGCATGTCTCCCCTCCTCAGAAAATTATGTTTAGGGGAGACTTCCGGTCTACCGCCAGCGCTGATCGGCGAGGAATCCTCAAGCTCCAAGGTTCCTGGCGCTGTGAGGGGGGGAGCCACGAGAGCAACACGCCCCCCCCCCGAAGAACCCCAGATTGAGCTTTCTGGGGCGTGAGAACTCAGCTGTGCCCCAAAGTGACTCCTCTGGCAAGCTCTTTTTAAAGAGCTCCGGAGCAGGCGGAGTGAGAGTCGCGGGCGCCATTTTCAAGTATACCGCTACCCTCACAGAGCGAAGCTCCGTGCCGGCAGTGGAGGAGCGGTGGATTAAAAAAAGATTTGAAGACATTGGACACCATGAGTAACAGAAAGAATTTAATTTTTTTTAATTGAAAAGAATAGGCCACTGGAGGAGATTTAAACAGGAAGTCGGTCTCCCCCATTGAGAGAATGGTGATGAAGTTAACTTGCCTGCAGCTGGAGAGTTTGACAGGACTTTAATAACTTCCAAGGACTGGACTTAAAACCTTCCCCCTGAGGCAGGGTAAAGGGGAGAAGGATTGACTACATTAAAATCCCTGCAAAATTACTTAAGTTGGACTGGGGAAGCACCCCCGGAAACTGGAGTCGGGTCCCTGGAGGGATCAGCCAGCCGCCATTATGACATCACAATAGGAAGGAACTTGAAGGAAATTGTTTACCTCTTTGAGGCTGAGAACTGTTAACTTTGAAGAGAGAGCAAATATAAGGCTGTGTACAAGAAGGTTGATAATGCTCTTTTTAGAAATGGACATAAGATTTAAAAAATATGAATAAGAAATAATAATAATAATAATAATAATAATAATAATAATAATAATTTATTCTTTATACCCCGCCCATATGGCCAGGTTCCCCCAGCCACTCTGGGCGGCTTCCAACAAAACATTAAAATACAGAAATCAAACATTAAAAGCTTCCCTAAACAGGGCTGCCTTGAGATGCCTTCTAAAGGTCTGGTAATTGTTGTTCTCTTTGACCTGTGGTGGGAGGGCATTCCACAGGGTGGGTGCTACTACCGAGAAGGCCCTCTGCCTGGTTCCCTGTAACTTGGCTTCTCGCAGCGAGGGAACCGCCAGAAGACCCTCGGCGCTGGACCTCAGTGTCCGGGCAGAACTATGGGGGTGGAGACGCTCCTTCAGGTATACTGGACCGAGGCCATTTAGGGCTTTAAAGGTCAACACCAACACTTTGAATTGTGCTCGCAAACGTACTGGGAGCCAATGTAGGTATTTCAGGACCGGTGTTATGTGGTCTCGGCGGCCGTTCCCAGTCACCAGTTTAGCTGCCGCATTCTGGGTTAGTTGTAGTTTCCGGGTCACCTTCAAAGGTAGCCCCATGTAGAGTGCATTGCAGTAGTCCAAGCGAGAGATAACTAGAGCATGCACCACTCTGGTGAGACAGTCCACGGGCAAGTAGGGTCTCAGCCTGCGTACCAGATGGAGTGATAAACAGCTGCCCTGGACACAGAATTGACCTGTGCCTCCATGGACAGCTGTGAGTCCAAAATGACTCCCAGGCTGCGCACCTGGCCCTGGTTGATAACCAGATCGGACGTAAACTTTGTTTCTGAGGTTTGGAAATACGAACAGTGCCACTTCCTGCATTGTAATCTGTGCCGCTCCCATGGAATTTCAGACAAACGGGATGTCAGTAGACACAACACCATCTGGCTCTTTAGACTTTGTGGATTATCAAAAACTCCTGGAACTGATATTGGACGTGAGAGCTGAATTGCAGCAAAACAACATACAGATTCTCAAAATAAGTCAGAACTGTGTGGAAAGTGAACGTGTATTGGTCTCAGTAGCAAAGCAAGATGAACAAGTACCAGCCGGGGACATTGTAAATGACTTTACAGAAGAGGAGGAAGATCCATCAGTCCTGGACAATATAACTGAACTTAAAAAAGAGGAGGAGGAAGTATGGAGTATTGTTCCCCCAGTGGGAGAGGGGGAACAAGACTTATGTTCAATTCAAGGGGTCCTCAAAGAAGAACCAGCATGGAATAATGTCCTCCCAACTGGGGAAAAAATCGAGATAGGGCTGAAAAGTAGAAACATAGCTGGATGGTACTGTGCTACAATTAGAAAATTGGGTGGGGGGGCAGCAGGGGACAAAAAAGAGAGAGTGGTGGATAGGTGGCGAAATAGTGGGAATAGGGTGAGAAGCAACAATGGGTTATTTTCTGATTGATTAAGATGGTCCGAAACTGGAACGTTTTATGGAGCTGGTTGGTACATCTGGGAGATCCAGAGTCCAGGGGAAGGGGGGTAGAATTAGATAATTGTGGTTAAAGGTTATTATGATAGAAGAAATAATATTTGAATGTATGGAAAATTTTGGGGTATAAATTGTGAGGCTGAAGGAAGAATTAGAGATGGATGGGAAAATAAATTTAGATTTGGATTAATTAATGAATTATATGTTGTTGTTTTTTCTTTGTGTAGATTAGAATTGGTTGTGAAATAATGGGAAAATTGTGTTAGAATGATTTAAGATGATAAAGGAAAATTGCTTAATTTAGATTTAATAAATGGACCCAGTGTGGGGGAATCGAGGAAGTCAACTTAATGAAAGAATTGATTTTTTTTCTCTTTTTTGATCATGTCTTATTTTTGCTTTTTTGTTTTTGTTTTTGTGTTGAAATGTTTGAAAATTAACAAATATTATTGGGGGGGAGAAAATTATATTTATGATTGCTGGCAATTGTACCTCTGTCACGGGTAAACTATAGCAGGCTGAGGGGAAGTCTATTATCATTATCATTATCATTATTATTATTATTATTAGTCCCCTGTGGTGATTGTCAATTCCTTGTGATTTTGTTTGTACAGGGGGATGGAAATGGTTAATGTATTGACCAATGAAAAAGCTCAGAGGCGGAGCCTACCTGGTTTTGAGGTTCAGCGCAGCCCCCTCTGTGCATTTCCGTTCTGGATTTTCTGAACACCTGGATAAACCTCTGCTTTAACCAGCCTGGCACCACCAGCCATGCCCCCATGGGCCATAGCACTATGTGATCATGCTGACTGGGGCCTATGGGAGTTGTAGTAAAGCAACTGGAGAGCACCACGTTGGAGAAGACTGGGAGAGGATGCTTCAAGGTAGCAAAGTACACCAACTGCCAGGGTTAGAACTCCTGCCAAAAATGGTTGTGCATACAAGCCCTTTCTTTCTTTCTTTCTTTCTTTCTTTCTTTCTTTCTTTCTTTCTTTCTTTCTTTCTTTCTTTCTTTCTTTCTTTCTTTCTTTCTTTCTTTCTTTCTTTCTTTGGCGATCACTCATAGCCAAGTAAGATTGTCTTCCATAAACACGGTTTTAACAATGGGTTTTAACAATTCTGGATCCACACGTCCTTCCACAGTGGGGACATTGGTTTCCAGGTGGGAGTTGATCATGGTGTGGATTTGCCAACCGTTCCTTCCTCTTAGCACATTTCTCCCTTGCGTCCTGAGATCGAGTTTCTTCAAAGCCTATGACACCTTTGGTAAAGGCTGTTCTTGCAGGCCAGTGTTTCCCGGTTGTCAGTGTTTATACTACATTTTTAAAGATTTGCCTTGAGACAGTCTTTAAACCTCTTTTGTTGACCACCAGCATTACACTTTCCATTTTTAAGTTCGGAATAGTTGCTTTGGAAGACGATCATCAGGCATCCGCACAACATGACCAGTCCAACGAAGTTGATGTTGAAGAATCATTGCTTCAACACTGGTGATCTTTGCTTCTTCCAGTACACTGATATTAGTTCGCCTGTCTTCCCAAGTGATGTGTAAAATTTTTCGGAGACACCGTTGATGGAATCTTTTGAGGAGTTGGAGATAGCGTTTATAAGTGGTCCATGTTTCACAAGCATATAGTAAGGTTGGTAGTACAATAGCTTTGTAAACAAGCATTTTGGTTTCCCTGCGAATGTCCCAGTCCTCAAACACTCTGCACTTCAATTGGGAGAAAGCTGCACTTGCAGAGCTCAGGCGATGTTGGATTTCAGCATCAATGTTTGGCCCTTGTGGAAAGGTAACTGCCTAGGGAGAAGTGATCAACATTTTCCAACATTACACCACTGATTTGGATTTCTGGCTCTGCAGAGGGGTTATTTGGTGCAGCACTTTGGTTTTTTGGATGTTGAGTGACAGGCCAAGCTTTTCGTAAGCTTCTGCAAAAAAAACACAACAGGCTACTATTATAAGCACTTATGCACCACCACTGGATGCCAATGAAGATATTAAAGAAAAAGTTTACTCTCAGCTGGATACCGTCCTATCAGAGACACCTAAGGAAGATAAAATTATCCTGCTGGGTGATTTTAATGCAAGAGTTGGGCGAGATTTCGGTCTGTGGCCTGGGACTATTGGGAAAGGAGGAGTTGGCAACAGCAACCAGAACGGAATCTTACTTTTGACGATATGTGCAGCACACAACCTTGTTATTACCAACACACTCTTTCGACAGAAAAATAAATTTAAAACTCCAAGGAGGCATCCTCGGTCAAACCACTGGCATACAAGCCCTAGAGAGTAGGACAAAAGCACTGTGACCTAAGTCACTTATTTCACAAGGCAAAAAATGTTTTGTGACCCTTTGTTGCGACCAGCTTTTATGCCCAGGAATTTCTCCAAAGCAGACTTTCATCTACCTACATAGGTAGCCCACCTTTCAAGGAAGGAAGTTGAACTCTGCCTGATCTCCTGGAGCACATTTTGCAGTCAGGAGGAGTGGGAGATTGGGAAGTAAAAGCACTTGTTCATCCACCCAAGCATTGTAGCGGAAAACCCGTTGCTTCCCCATTATGTTGAGGGTATGCTGCCATGAATAATCCATTTGGGAGGAGGGTAGCAGATTATGGCAAGGAGTCGTGGGTCCAGGGTCACAGCAAGAACCACCATGAAATATGCAAGACCCCCCTCAAAGTCCATGCAGCGGGAGAGTGGTGAATGCTTATTGGATCTGACTGGGCAGAGTCCCTAGTGGTGGGAAGAGCTGGGCACAGTGCAAAGACTTTGGTCCCACTCACGGAAGCCTTTCCACTGGGGTGGGGGAGTCACGCAACAATGCAGATCTTGAGCAAACTGGAACAGGGAAAGAGGCAGGTGGGCTCACCCGAGAGCAACCCCCAACCGTGCCAAGTCCAACAAATCTTAAGGCCTCCTGCTTGACCCGTTTCCACCACTGGGGGCAGGGCAGTCAGCAACTGCCGCAGTCAGAGAGAAGGTGGTGGTGTGATATTTGTAACCTCTCTGTCCCAAATCTTTTTTTAGGTGTGGGGTGGGAGACTTCAGAAACATGTCCAGGGACAGAATCAGTTTACACTGAAGCATGCACCTTGCTGGCTCAGCCGCAAAGTCCATCTGGTCCAGCATCGTGTTCTCCCAGTGGCCACCCAATGCCTCCGAGAAGCCCGCAAGCAGGACCAAGTGCAAGAGCCCTCTCCTCCTCGACTGAGATCCATAGCAAGTTGCATTCAGAAGGCATGTTGCCTCCAACAGTGATGCCAGAGCGCAGCCATCGGAGGTGGTACCACTGAGAGCCTTATCCTCCAGATGTATCACAGGGGGGGGGAATCCAGTGAAAAGCAGCAGGAGCAGACAAAACCTGGGTCAGCTCCGGTGCAGCAGTTGATCTCTGGGACAAGGGGGCAAGTGGTTTATTATTATTATTCCAGGTTCTTAACAGCTCTGAGAAATAATGCTCAGGAAGACACTTCTCCTTCAGGGATGGGTCAAGACAATTTGCTGCCTGAGCAGGACGATAAAATGGGTTCCGTACCCTGCCTTGCACAAAATCTGATCAGCCTGGGAGTTGCATCTCATTCAAGACTGGTGGCAGGAGAGCATCAGCATCAGCAAGCTTACGCAGAACTGGCTGGATGCAAAGGAGTGGTGGGAGGCAGCAGCTGGGGAACCCCCAAGGGAAGAAGGCTCAGAGCCAGGGGGTTGGTGGTGGGACACCAAGAAGTAGTCAGAGGGAAAAGGCTGGGAGCTGAAAAGGCAACTGGGTGTAGTGAGCAGGAAGAGGCTGTGGCAGAGAGCAGTCCAGAGGCTGCAGAGGAGGAGGGTCATAGAATCACAGAGTTGGAAGAGACCACAAGGACCATCCAGTCCAACCCCCTGCCAAGCAGGAAACACCTGCTTGAGGCAGAGATCAAGTAGCCAGCTGGGCTCCCCCTCCTGCTGCAAGCAGCTCCCTTCCTCCCTGGTCTCCCAGAACATGAAGCAAAATGAAGAGAGCCTCAGGTTGCTGGGGAAGGATCCAGCGGAAGAGGGAATTTGGGGGACTGTGGGAAGGTGGGACCTTCAGTCCTCACAACGGCCTCATTGGGGCAAGACCTTCTGGGAAGAATTGCTGGGATTGGTAGGCCTGCACTGTTTGGGTTTCCTGGAATCAAGAGTTAACTTCACTGACACCAGGTGCCTTATTACTGACTTGCCCTTGGCTGCTGACACCTGAGGGGCGCACACAGCTCTGCCCTCCAGGACCCCACAGCTACTCCAGCACCTGCTGCCTAGTGGTTGGATGGGCCCAGTCCCACTTTCCTACAAGCATGCACCTGCCTCTCAAACCAGAGGAGGCTGACATGTTTCACTCCCACTGCAACCAGCACATGAACCCTGCACTGTGCCCCACTGGGAATGCCTGCCTGCCAGTCTCCAATACAGAAGCAAAATATGAGCCTTGTACTTGCAAGGCTCACCAACACCTTTGGGCCTGTGGGAAGATTTGCAAAGCAGTCAAACTGTGACAGGAACCACCTCCACCACTTGCTGTGCTAAGGAAAATTCAAGACAGAAACTGAGGCAGCGCAGACACAGCAAAAAGTGCTTGTTTATTTCCTTAAAATCCATTAGCAAAGAATAGGGGACGGACGGACGGACGGACACACACACACACACACACACACACACACACGTTTCTGATCTAACAGGCCTATTTCTGAAATCAGTGTAAAATGGCAAGAGGTTCTCCCCGTTCCAACAGCAAGAGTGCCAGGCAGTTCAGAGGTGCTGCAATGTGTTCCCATTTCACATGGATGGGCCAGTGATTTCCGTGGGATGAAGTAGGTTGTTTGCATGGCAGAAATCAGGAGTTTCTCTCTTCTGGGGGTACATACTCCAAGTCTAAATGCTGGAAAATTTCTTCTTCAGAGGCAGCGGTCAAAAATGTTTTCTGAAGGGGGTTTAAAAGACACACACATAAACAAATTAATCAGAGGCTGAAATTATTTCCTCCACATCCTACCTGCAAACTCCGTTCTGGGGAAAAACAAAACCACCACAAAAATTTTGCACCAAACTTTGTAAGCTGCAAAAAATTATGCATCTTAAAGAGATTGCATGCAAACATCCTTGTTTTGCAGAATTTGTGTCACTCCTGTTTCAGGCACTGTAAGAAAGGGGCACCGGTTCTACCTTGGATGCTTAATGGTAAAGGACTAGGATGTGGCAGCCCCAGGAGCCCAACAGCCAGAAAGTCTTCTTCACCCCTCGCCTTGTCTAAACGTGTAAGAAGTGCCTTCCTGGATCAGGCCCATGGCCCACCTAGTCCAGCATCCTGTTCTCACAGGCAGGATCTGAGCACAAGAGCACCCCACCCTCTAGTGGTTTCCAGAAGCATGGCTGCCACCGACCTTGGAGGCAGAGTGCAACCATTACAGCGGGTGACATTTCACAAGCTGTTGAAAAGGCCTGGAAACCTGCGTTTTTGAAAGAAAAAAAAACAACAAATGGAAAATTCTGCAGCAATGGCAGTGTTGCTGGCATCCCTCTGTCTCAAGGGACAATGGAGTGTGCCTCCAGGGGTGAAGTCAAGCTGCACTGAAGTGACCTCTCCAGGGCGCAAGCCTGGGCAGTGTGTCTGGAGGGCCTGGGCTGCCCAGACAGCAAGACCCCACCCCAGCCTTCCTGATGTGATCCAAAGGAAAGCAGAGCAATACATTTGGCACCAGCTTGGCTGCAGGAGTTGCTGGAAGGGACTCCACTCCAGATTTGTGTAGGGTTCACTCCTCAGCCTTTCCTTCTCCCAAAGATTACCTGCAGGGCTGCAGCAGGTACAGATTTTTCCTCAGGACTGACTCCTGAGGAGTCCAAAAATGGGGAGGGGTAATTTCCCACAATCCTTGCCCACCTTCCCATCAGCTGATATCATGGGAAGGAAGGAAGGAACGCTTTCAATTCTGCCTTTGCTGCAGAAACAGGCACTTGCAGCCAAAACAGGATTTAGCCCCCTGCTTGTCAGCTGATGAGCAGGGGCTTCATCCTGCTCAGTTTGGCTGCATGCACCACTTCCCTACTGGGGACGGAAAGGCAGACAGAAAGAAAGGTGCCTTCTGCAAGCATCAGCAAAGCACAAGGAGGCCCCTTGCCAAAGGACTGTCTCTCTCCCCCTTCCCTTCCCTGCCAAGCGTAAGGGTGGGGGGAGAAATCAGAGGGTGTTTTGCAAGTCAAGGCAATGTGCCCCTTTCTTTTGCCCTCCCTGCCCACTTTGCCCACTTTGGCAATCCCTGCACAAGGGATGGCAGGTGGGCAGGACATGCTTGTCAATCATGTGGCATCATGTGATTTGACAGACTGGTTGCCCCACCCACCTGTTGATGTTGGCCCATGAGGAAGGGTCACAAACAGAAGACCCCTGTTCTATAAAGGAGCCCAAAATGCCCCCCTCCCTGGTTCTATAAGGATCCCTTTTTTAAAGGGAAATTGCCTTATGTTGAATAGGCTTCCTCGCAAGAAAAGGGAAAACTTGACAGCTATGATAAGGCTAAACCAGGCCCAGAGCCACAGGCAACCCAGGGGGAAAGATCCTTCTTTCTTTGATGCTCTTCTATCCAAAAGCCATGTACCTGCTCCAGGTGATAAAGGGCATGACTGCTGAGAGCCATCTTCTTCTCGTGCTTGGAGTAACGCCTGAGGTCGCGCTCAAAATTCTGGGACGTAGCCAAGGGGAGAGAAGAAAGGAGATGGGTTGTTAAGGCAGTCCCTGCCAAAAGGCTTGCATGAGAATTGTATTCATTCTGTTATTAAAGGCTCTTAAACCTGAAGTAGGGACGAGGGTGGCACTGTGGGTTAAACCACAGAGCCTAGCACTTGCCAATCAAAAGGTCAGCAGTTCGAATCCCTGCAACGGGGTGAGCTCCTATTGCTCGGTCCATGCTCCTGCCCACCTAGCAGTTCAAAAGCACGTCAAAGTGCAAGGAGATAAATAGGTACTGCTCTGGCGGGAAGGTAAACGGCGTTTCTGTGTGCTGCTCTGGTTCGCCAGTCATGCTGGCCACATGACCTGGAAGCCGTACGCTGGCTCCCTCAGCCAATAATGTGAGATGAGCGCCACAACCCTAGAGACGGTCACAGCTGGACCTAATAGTCAAGGGTCCCTTTACCTTAAAACCTGAAGTACATACCCACCAAAAGTGTGTCTGCAGGGTCTCTGAAAGATTAACTGTTCTCGCCTCCTTTTAATTCACTTTTGCTTTCTGTGAAGAGCATGCAATTCTACTAGATCTCTTGCAACCAATGGCAAGTGGACTACACAGTCCCTTCTCGATGTAAAGATTACCCAGAATTAGGGGGAAATGTTATGTATCTAGGAGCCTTTTTGGCTAAACAGTGGGGTATAAATGCCTTGCATAAAATGCTAAGAAATGGCTCCCTAGAGCAGGAGGTGGTGGTGCAGTGCAGTTCCAAGTGCTGGCCTGAGACATCTACTAACTGCTGTAAGGACTCTTTACAGTGTCTTATGGCCTTCCGAGTTTTGAAAAAGAAAGGAAGGTGCAAATTGAAATACAGAACCAGTATCCCAGATGGAAAACTCCAGTCCCAGGCAAGATACCCGTTGAACACACCTTTGAGCCTGTCCAGCCAAGCAAAGCAAATGGAAACTGACTGAAGGGAGTGACAACCAAGTCCACCCTCACAGCTTTCCAGAAACGGGACACTCCAGAACCTGTCACTGGGTCACCACCAGGCTCCTGAGCCCCGGCACCTATCTGAACACCCCCAGGAAGGTGGAGGCAGAAAATGGAGAGGCATCGTTCAAAATGGTCCATTGTGCTTGCACTGCCGCCACTCCACAGCTCCGGGTCTTCGAGAGCCTGGAAAGTGTTTCTCCGGCTGTTGTGATAGAGCAAGAAGCCCTAGAAAGACAGGAAGGCATAAGGCAAAAGTCACACCACTCAGCATTTATATGGCCAAGGGTTTTCTGAACACCTGATGGCTGAGGCATGCATCTCACTTGCACCTGGAAAAGGTGCAGAAATAGGCTTTTGTGTTGCAGAAGACCCCACACCCTATGCATTGCAGGGGGTCCCTCCCAACTCGACAATTCTGTGATTCTATGCTCCTGCTGAAGCTTCTGATTTGGACACACATGGTCACACTCAGAACAATGACTCCTGCAGAGATGCAACAAGCAGCCTCCTGGGTTGGCAATCCACAACAGAATCACCCACCCACTCCACCCACAGTGTGGAAGCTGGTAGGAATAAGGGAATGCTGGAGCAATAGAACCTGCAGAGATGCAAGGGGCCGGCTCTTCTGTAGGTGGGCATTTAGTGCTCACAGCAGCTTTTAATCCCTTAATTCCCCCACTCCCGTGAAGCCTCTCTCCTTTGTAGTTTGGGAATTGCCAATATCAAGGCTTTAGGACAGGCATGGGGAAGCTGTGGCCCTCCGGATGCTGTCAGACGCCAGCTCCCAGCCAGCATGGCCAATGGTTTGGGATGATGGGAGTTGTAATCTAGAGGGTCACTGTGCTACCTCTGCTTTGAGTGTGTCCCACATACCGCTTTGCCAGTAATCCTTATGATTCTGCAGCATATTCCCCCTTGGGCTACCCCTGGACCCAACTCTGCTCCAACCTGCTTATCCAGCCAGCTGATGACTTTCTTTAGCAGTCCCACTTCTTGGCCTTCCGTAGGGTGTGTGAGAAGCAAGTCAACATCATGGCCAGTTGGTTTCCCTCTGTTAAGGGAGACATAGCAGGAACCATGGGGAAGGCAGGCAGGCAGGCAGAAGCCACCTCTTTCATGGGAGGCAGCCCCTGCAAAACAAGCTGTGCTCTCTTGTTCTGTCCAGTCCAGCTCTGGACAATGACTCCAGTTTATTTTCTTGCTGTGCGCATTATCTAAGCCTAGACTTAATCCAAGTCAGAACTAGCCTGGTTTGCTCACTGCCATATGGCAAATCTTTGCTCATTTAATGGATATGTTTACATGTCATCCTAAGACACATTGAATGCCATGGGAAGGAGCGCTGGAAGCCTCTTTGCTTACTCTCCTGCTCCTGTTACAGGTAGGTACAGGTGTTGGTCTGGGTCGAAGTAAAATAAAAAAAATTTAAAAAGGAGATAGGAAGGCAGCAGTTTTCTGTCTCCTGCTCCTGTGTGGCTTGGAAGCTTCAGCTTTCGTTTAACCATAGGCTCACTGTGCCAGTGTTTCTTAAATTTCAGTCTCCAGCTGTTGTTGGACTACAACTATCATTCCTAGCTAGCGGGATCAGTGGTCAGGGATGATGAGAGTTGTAGTCCAACAACACTGAGAAGTACTGGTGTAGACACAGCTAGTTATTACGGTAGCTATGGTTAGTTTCAAACAGGTCAACCTCAAACCATGGGCTGTCATTCAAGTATGTTTTGCTCACAGTAGACCCATTTGAACTTAATAGACCTAGCTTAGTCACAGTCGTGAATTTAAGCAAGTTTATTCTGAGTAAAACTTATAGGAATACCACCCAAAGTTAGCAGGTCTGGCTTGTTTAAAATAAATTGCTGTCAAGTTGCCCAGCTGGACCCTGAAGTGTGACTAAATTGCAAGCCGTGGTGGAGGAAAGGCAGAAGCTCCTGATCTCCTCCTCCTGGACATGTGGGAAGCAGGAGGCACCGTGGAAATGGACGGCTTCCTGTGGTGCATTGACATCACACTGAACTATTATTTAGGACATGCAAAGGCAGGCAGTGTGAGAACAAAGGCAGGCCTGCTTTGCTGGGTTAAAGAAATGCTTGACTGAAATAAAGCGTGATTGCAAACCATCCTCTTTCCACACACCCCATCTACCTGCTGGCCTCCAAGGAAGAATGGCAGAGGAGGACTTACGCCTGTGCTCCTTTCCTCATCGGAATGTGACAGCTGTACTTTGTGTCAGTCTCCCCTGGCCCACTGCAAACATCATTTCCTGAATTGTTCCTCATCAGAAGCAAAGGCAAGGCATTTCTATGCTACAGACAAACTTGCCCCGATAACCAGTCATAGCCTCTCTCAAGATGCCCAGGAATGACCATCATTTTGAGAGGGTGCTTAAAATATCTGCTATAGATCCCTATCCTGCTTTACTGGGCAATTTCCAGAGTTCCCTGCAATGTGGCATTCATAGGCATACTCTGAAAGTGACTTATGCTCTACCAGAGGGGCAAATTAGTCTCCTGTCCCACTGCAGGAGGAAGTACCTCCTGGGAATGAGAAGAATCAACATTGGCACAGGATTTCCAGCATGTCTGTCAAGAGCCCACCATCACCTTCTAAAGCCACCAGCCAACGTCACAGAAGCTCCAGGCAAGCACTGCCCCACTGCATCTCGCACCACCTGGCTAATGGCCTCTGCGTCGGAGTGCTCCACTGGGGTGTTGAGGTCGTCGTAATGAAGGAGCCCTGCGGGGAAAAGAAACCCACCACCAGGTGTGTTCAGGACAAAAAAGCGAGGAGAGAGGAAGGCAGCAGTCTTTTGTCCATTCAATACAGAGGAGGAAAGGACCACCACAAATGGCAGAGCTGCTGCACTGCAGGCAGAACATCCCAGGGAGGGCAGGGAAGGGCTGCCAGTCAGTGCAGACAATACTGAGCTAGATAGACCAAGGGGTTAGACTCTGACATGGTATAAGGCATGGTGTTCTGGGCTCTTGCAACTTCTTGCTTCTGCCCTGGAGACAAGAGCCCACGCCAGTGCTTGGCAAAGGGTCCAAGGCGGCCACAAAGCAGGCAGATCTGTGACTTTCCACAAAGTACTCAAGTAGGAATTGGGCAGCCACGGGTGGTAACTGGCCAAAACTAGAGCTAGGCATCTGACAGCTCAAATAATGGCAAATTAATCTTACAAGAATAAAAAATACATTTTTTCCTGGTTTGATACTTTTGCTAGTTAACAAAAACTAGATGAGTGTTATTTGGTATGCGATGCTAGGCATACCCAGGAGACCCACTGAAATTAATGACTAACAACTAACTTTGGTCTATTCATTTCAATGGACCTACTCAGAGTAAAATTTAGTTGGCTACAACCCAAAGAGATTTAATTGTTTAAAAATTGACGAGTTATTATACCAATTTTCAGTAATTTCAGTTTTCTATGAAAACTTAGGATTCACTTAAAATATATATTTGGCATCTATAGTGGAACAGGATCAACTCCAGTTACCTTTTTCTAAAAATAAAATAAATAGAAATAGAAAAAGCAACTACTATTAAACCACAAAGTCAGTTTCTAAAGCCTGGGTCAAAAATGCATATATAAATAATGTGGATCTTTATGTTAAAATGCTTATTATATGTTAAAACATTCAAACCATACTCAGTCTCCGCAGAGGAAAGAGTAATAAAGCTCTGGCGCTTGGAACGCCATTCCATCATAGCATCACCATACTTCACACCTACTCTAGTTGCTGACTCCCTGTCCTGCAACTTGGCCCAGCTGCTGCCAGACCAGCACGTGGCCTGTGCTGTACTTACAACTGGCAGCCTAAAGCACAACTCTTTAGTATCTCCCAGATACCTAAGCACTCTCTTTATGCCATTCATAAACTATGAATACTTTAGGGCAAAATGTGTCCAAAAATAATGCATAATTTCATGGGTTTTAAAATGAAATTGCTGATACAATGAGGAAGCAACATGTGTGTAGATATATTTTTATATACATGCCAATAACATGAAATTGATGGGAAATGGGATGGGACAGGGCAGACTTCTGAATGAACACATGCCAAGCTAACATGCCAAGGACATAGACGGAGACAGCCTCCTGCCCCCCCCCCGGGCCACCTTAGTATCAGTCCACATTGTTCTCTTGCTCCCTTTTACCCTTACCCTCCTTTAACCCCCCAAGTCCCTCTTCTTACTGCATGGATACTGACCAACTTCCTGCTCCTTGCTCAGCTTTGCTCGATGCGCCTGCAGGTCAGCCAGCGTCCTCAGTCCTTCCTGATACCACCGGCTGGCTGTCTTCACCCCAACCCCAAAGATCTTTGTGAAAACCTGCCGAGTGAAAGTTTGTTGATGGAAGGATTCTGGAGCAAATTCAAGGGCATCTATCAGTCAATCACCCATTCCCACCACCCTTCTGAGTAATACCCCCTCCCCACCCTCTCACTATATATAAGGGTGTGGTGACTTCTGCTTCAGTGTATCTGAAGAAGTGCGCATGCACACAAAAGCTCATACCAATGACAAACTTGGTTGGTCTCTAAGGTGCTACTGGAAGAAATTTTTTAATGAAGTTTTTCAGCAACAACTTGCTTTCTTAATGCTGGTCATTGACCGTGACAATAAAGATATTTGATTTGTGAAGAGCCTGCAGGATCAGGCCCAAGGCCATCTAGCCCAACATTCTGTTCTCCCAGTGGCTAACCAAATGTCTATGGAAATCCAAAAAGCAGGACCTGAGCAGAACAGCACTCTTCCCACTACAGGGAACATTTCCTCTCTACTCTCACATAACTGAGACAGACAAAGCCCTAATGATTAATCCAAGGTTTCCCAAGGGCACAGAACACATGCCCAAGGGCCACTGCATGTTCCCCAACACCCACCCGTAACCATGAGGCCAGTGATCGCTAACCTGCGGCCTCCCAGATGTCGATGCACTACAAATCCCATCATCCCTAACCACTGGGCTGGCAGGAGCTCTAGGCCCACATCCTCTGGTGGGCCACAGGTGACCCACACCAGACCAAAAGCCATTCGATAACAGCCATCACACCTTCATTGCCTGGTATCTCTCGGATTGCTTGACTTGCTCCACCTCTGCAGACGCACCGTCTTCCAGCACCTCCTGGTCAGGGGAGACAAAGGCAGAGCTGTCTCAGCCATGACGGTCCCCATCCACGCAACTGCTAAAAGATGCACGGAGCTCTGACACTCTGGAAGAGAGCAGAGCTCAGGTCCAGCGCCCAGGTTGGCGCACTGGGGAAGGTTCAACTCCAGACACTTCCAGTTAAAAGAAGGGGGCTGGGATTGGGCAGAGGTTGATGGGAAAGATAGTTCTCTCTCTGCTCAAGACTGTCGAGAGACATTATTCAAAGAATAACGAAGTAACAGCTGCTACTCAAGGTGAAATATACCAGTATTGTGTCTAGGAAAAAGATTGTCCAAAGACCTGTGTCCTGGTAATGGCAAAAACCAGTTGCTGTAGCAGGCTAAACCACGGTGCTCCCTGGAGGTGCGCAAGGCCATCAGAACAGACACTATTTTGGCTCTGTCAGGGCTGGGAAAACCTTCCCTGCCACTCCTGGAGGTCTGCATTCCTTTAAGGAACAGGGGGCGGAGTAGAAGTGGAGAAGTTTTATCAGCCTGAAGGTCACATTTCCTTCTGGGTGCAAAGTCAGCAAAGAACCTTTCTGTTAGCCTGCAGAATGTGGCAGAAGGGCAGAAGCCAAGGCTGTGGAGGAAACAGAGGAAGATTCAGGGAGCACCATCACCTGGATGATTCTCCTGCAGTGCTCTCCTACACAGGGAAGGGAACGCAGCTCCTGCACTCTTCTGACTGTCCAGGGTAAGGACTTGAGGACGGAGGCAGCCCTGGAGAAGGCCAGGCTGCGGGCTTCGCTGCCACAAAAGTGTGCCTCCTCTGACATCGTTTGCAGAACTTCCTGACAAGGGAAAGGCAATTAAGGATCATTCTCAAAGGGGGCTCCCTGGCAAAAGCAAGTTCCAACACTCAAAAGAGGATCCGACCATCTCACCAACTGCATATGCAAAGCATCATGCTTCTGAATGTAGCTGCCTATTCATCAAGGCAGACTCTCCCCGCATGGGTAAAGCTAGCACATCAGGGAGAAGGACAGAGCAGAAGGGTTTACCCTGACCTGCTAGCTTTGAACACAGCGACACTCTGACTTAGGGTTGCCATCATCACCATTCCTCTGCCCCCAACAACAGCCTGACATGCAAAAGGTTTACCACCTGAACCTTTCCTGACCACTTATTTCTGAACAGAATTGATATTGTTCTGTCCTCACTACCGTGCCTGGTGACCTAGGTAGTTCGACATACAGCTAAACCTTCTTGTCTTCGACGGAAGGAAAGAGACTGTTTTTTACTTTTAATCCTATACTTTATTAACAGTCAAGGACAAGGTAAAATAAATCAAATAAGACAAATAATAAGTGTGAAGACAAGTATTAAATGAGATAAAACAACGATACTATCTTGCAGGTGGAGAACATGTAACAGCACTCCCTCTGGTACCTCGCACCACTGAACTCCTCCTCTCTAACCCCTCAGGCCAACTGTCAGCAACTGTCAGCAACTGCCGTTCTTGCAATATTCTTTTTGGCCAGTAGGTGGAGCCGAGCTACCCAGTACAATACTAAATACATTTATGTATACAAACTATACAAACTAAATACATTTATGAACTTTGCCCGTGCCAAAGGCATGACACTCCCCGCTTGGTATCAACAGATACCACTATTTGATTCCCCCGATGACAACAGTAGAATCAGTTCAGAGACTGGTTTAAGAAACAACTTTGTTTGTTGGTTTTTGCATACTTTAATTTCCACTTTCCTGACTCTTCCATCTTCACTTGGAAAGACTTTGGTGATGCAGGCTAATGGCCATTCATTCCTTTGAGACTGACAGTCTTTAACAAGAACGATGTCACCAACGTTTAGATTAGGCTTGGCAGTTTGCCATTTAGATCTTGATTGTAGCATAGAGATGTACTGCTTCTTCCACCTATCCCAGAAGGTGTTTGCAAGACTTTGAACCTGTCTCCATTGACGCAAATGCAAGTCTTTGTTAGTGAACTCACCAGGAGGTGTACTGACTACTTCAATTTTTTGAGTAAGGAGAGTTGCCGGTGTCAACAAAAAGGGTTCTTCTGGGTCATTGGAGAGAGGGGTTAAAGGTCTGGCATTAATAATTGCTGCAACTTCTGCCATGAAGGTTGTCAGACTCTCGTGAGTAAGCCTAGTATTCCCTATTTGTAGGAAGATGGAATCTAAGATTCTACGAGCCACTCCTATCATTCTTTCCCAAGCTCCTCCCATGTGGGAAGAATGCGGTGGATTGAAGGTCCATGTACAAGCTTGACTGCTCAAATATCTTTCTACTTGTTTTGTGTCTAAGTTTGAGAGAATGCTCAGTTCTTTGGTGGCACCAATGAAATTAGTGCCTCTGTCAGAGCGAATGTGTTTTACAGGGCCTCTAATAGCAATAAAACGTCTTAAAGCATTAATAAAGCTAGACGTGTCCATAGACTCAATCACTTCGATGTGGACAGCTCTAATAGACATGCAGGTGAACAAGACTGACCAGCGCTTGCTGCTTGCATAACCTCCTCTAGTACGACGTGCGGAAACAGACCAGGGGCCGAAGACATCGAGGCCTACATTGGTAAAGGGAGGGTCTGTGCTGAGTCTGTCAGCTGGAAGATTGGCCATCTTTTGTGTTTGGGAGTATGCCACGAAGCTTACGGCAAGTAATACATTTATAAATTTCAGTACTCACAAGCCGTTTGGCTCCCACTATCCAAAAACCAGCAGAACGTAAAGCTCCTTCTGTAAATAGACGTCCTTGATGTCTGACTTGGTGGTGGTAATGCAGTACAATCAGAGAAGCGATGTGGTGCTGGCCAGGTATAATGAGAGGGTTTCTTTCATTCAACTCTAATTTAGCTTGCTTGAGACGACCACCTACTCTTAACAGGGCATTTCGACCGAGGAATGGGTCAAGTTTCCTAAGAGTACTGTCCTTAGGGATAACCTTTTTGTTCAAGATACAGTTAATCTCTCTGGCATAGACTTCATGTTGCACAATGCCAATGATCACATTTTGCGCATGTTGATGCTCTGATGGTGTGCGGATGTTGGGACACAGATGCCAGCCTTTACAATTACTCTCTACTGAAGGTGTGACATGTTTAAATGAATGAGCTATGTGGGTTAGGCTAACAATGGCTCTAATGAGTGACTTCCAGGTCGAGAATCTACTGAACCTGTGAGACTCGAGATGACTGACTGTAGTTATTGTCTGAAGTGCAGAAACTTCAGGACGGACTTCAGAATCAAGGTCTGAGTTCACTAGTTCAAATATGTCATTCTGAGGGGCAGTCAGCTCTGTCTTGTACAAGAAAGCAGGTCCTGTCAACCATGTGGTGTTTTTGAGATGACCAGCTGCAACAGCCCTTGTAGCGTGATCTGCAGGATTGTGTTCAGTAGGTACATAATGCCATTGAGTTGGACAAGTGGATTTCCTAATCTGTAGAATTCTGTTGTTAACATAGACATAAAAGCGTCTACTCTCATTGTAGATATACCCTAACACTACCTTACTGTCGGTGTAGAATTCAGCATCTTTAAGATTGATGTTCAGTTCCGAAGTGACAAGTTCGGCTAATTCAACCGCTAATACTGCAGCACACAGTTCTAACCTGGGTATAGTGTGCTCAGGATGAGGAGCAAGTTTTGCTTTGCCCATGACAAATCCTAAATGGCACTGTGCCTCACAATCTACAGTTCTCAAGTAAGCAACAGCAGCTATTGCTTTGGTAGAGGCATCAGAAAATATACAGAGTTTTTGGTTTCGTACTTTCGTGGAGGGTATGGTTGCGTATGGGCGTACAACCTGGAGTTCAGCCAAAGCAGCTAGGGAATTTTTCCAGTTCACCCATGAGATTTTTTTTTCAGGGGGTAGTGGAGCATCCCAGTCAGATGTCCCACGAGTTAAGTCCCTAAGTAATGCTTTACCTTGTATAGTGACAGGAGCTGCGAAACCTAGTGGGTCATACAGACTGTTTACCGCAGATAAGATACCCCTGCGAGTAAAGGGTTTTTCATCTGTATTTACCTGGAAGGTAAAGGAATCTGCTTTCAGGTCCCAAAGCAGACCAAGACTGCGTTGGATAGGTAAAGAATCCGTTACCAAATCCAAATCTTTTAGCTCGTTGGAGTGATCTTGAGTAGGAAAAGCTTCCATTATAGTTTTACTATTTGAAGCAATCTTGTGGAGTCTGAGGTTAAAGCAGGCAAACATCTGCTGCGCTCTTTTAAGGAGACTGATTGCGGACTCAGTTGAAGGCAGAGATTTTAAGCAGTCGTCCACATAGAAATTCTTCTCTACGAGTTGTCTAACATCTGTGCCATGCACTGCTTCTCCCTCACGTGCTGAACGTCTAAGTCCATAGATAGCAACTGCGGGAGAGGGGCTGTTACCGAAGATGTGTACCTTCATGCGGTACTCTATGATGTCTTTAGAGAAGTCATTGTCTCTGAACCAGAAAAATCTCAAGAAATTTCTGTCTTCCTCTCTAACAAAGAAGCAATGGAACATCTGTTGAATATCTGCTGTGAAGGCAATAGAGTCTTCTCTGAAACGGAGGAGTACTCCTAAAAGTTTATTGTTGAGATCTGGTCCTGTCAAAAGGACGTCATTTAAGGAGATACCTTCAAATTTGGCACTGGAGTCAAATACTACTCTAATCTGGCCTGGCTTTTTGGGGTGGTACACTCCAAATATTGGCAGATACCAACACTCTTCGGAGTTTTTGAGGATGGGAGCTATTTCCGCATGACGGTTTTTAAATATCTTGTCCATAAAGGAGAAGAAATGATCTCTCATCTCTGGCTTCCTTTGTAAATTATGTCTGAGAGAAGAGAGGCGTTTGAGCACCTGATCTCTGTTATTAGGTAGCCGTCGTCTCTGCGGTTTAAAGGGAAGGGGTGCGACCCAGCTATTTGTATCATCTTTAACAAATTCCCGTTCCATAGTCTGTAAAAACATTTTATCTTCTATAGACATTGCCACCTTATTGTCGTCCCTGGTTCTTTGAAAGACTGTACACTCTAGATGATCTGTGTCGCTGTCACAACCGACGTCCTCGTTAGGGAGGTTGACGACAGGGCAAATTGAATGATTTTTTTGAGGTAATTCCTTTATAATGAAGTGGTTGTGACATGGTTGGAAAAGAGAAGAGCGACCATTCTCTAATGTATTTGTGAGCATGCTGTTGACAGAGTTTGGTTTGTGCATGCTTCCAAGGCAGACGTCTCCTATAATGACCCATCCTAAATCCAGCTTCTGGGCGTAAGGGGCATTGTGAGGACCATTAATCTGGGCTCTTGCTTTATGGACTTCTAAGATATCCCTCCCCAGGAGTAAAATAATCCGAGCCTGCGGGTCTAGTTGAGGTATTAGATTCACTATGCGTTTTAAATGTGGGTGGTGACGTGCTGCATCTGGGGTCGGAATCTCAGATCTTTGATCGGGAATCTGGTTGCATTCAATGAGGGTTGGTAGAGTTAAAGAAGTTTGGCCGTCTAAGGACTCTACTTTGTAGCCGGATGCTCTTCTCCCCGCTGTCTCAACGTTACCTGAACACGTTTTCAAGGAGTATGGAAAGCTAGGGCCTTTGATATCAAACATATCAAAGAAGGTTGGGCTGGCTAGAGACTTATTACTCTGGTCGTCTAGAATGGCATATAGTTTGATGGCTTTATTCCTGTTACCTACAGGGTAGACTCTAACTAAACAGATTTTGGAGCAGGACTTGCCAGTTATGGTTCCTTTACAGACCTCAGTGCATTTTGAGGTAATCTCTGGCGTAGTTGTAGGAGTGTGTTTTTGCTCCCCGCCATGCTCAGTGAAGCTGTCTGTGTGTTGTAAGGACCATGGGGCAGACCCAGGGTGTAGAGCCGTATTGTGATCTGAACTATCACATTCTCGGCATCGCAGACTGACCTTACAATCCTTAGCGAAGTGAAAGGCTGAGCAGCACTTGTAGCAAAGGTTGTTCTGCTTCAGGAAGGCCTTACGTTCTTCTAAAGGCTTCTCTCTGAAGGTTCTACAATTCTGCAGAGGATGAGGCTTGCGGTGTAGAGGACACTGTTTATCAGGATCCTTAATTCTTGCCTCCGTGAGAGAAGAGCTAGCAGACCTGAAAGGAGAATCTGGAGAGTCTACATTAATTTTGTGTACTGATATTGGGGGCTTGTTCAGTCCGTGGGAAATAACACTTGACAGTGAGAAATCAAAACTGGGATCATTCCTCATCTTAGCTTGTTGGTTCACGAAATCCACAAAAACAGAAAAGGGAGGATATGGAACGTTGTGTTTTCTCTTAAATTTAGAACCATGTGCAATCCATTGTTCTTGTAGATTGTAAGGTAACTTTTGTACAATGGGGTTGACACCTCTAGCTGTGTCTAAAAACGTAAGTCCAGGTAAGTCTCCTTCAGATTTAGCTACTTGAAGTTCCATTAGTAAATCACTCAATTCTCTGAGTTTCTGGTAAGCTTTGGCAGGTATCTTAGGAAAACTATCGAGTCTTTTAAATAGTGCGTTCTCTATAGCTTCTATTGAACCGTAGCACTCCTCAAGTCTATTCCAAATCATTTTAAGGCCGATGCCTGGGTAATTAATGTTTATTGTTCTAATTCTTTTGGCGTGTTCGGCAGACTCTTTACCAAGCCACTTGACTAAGAGGTCCATCTCTTCCCAGCACGATAGGTCTAGGCCTTCGATAGCATTTTGAAAGGAAGCGCGCCAGGCTCTGTAACTTTCAGGTTGGTCGTTAAACTTTTCAAGTCCTTTTGTGACTAGTTCACGTTTAGCAAGGAACTTGGCAAAGTCTATTGTGGTTGGATCAGTGTGGTGAGGGTCACTATGATGCAAAGGTATGGGATAATCGTACCTTTCTGATGGTTCTGATTTCATGTGATCTCTGTTGTACCGCTCCGGCTTGAAGGTTGAGTTTGCCGGGTTGCTCAGAGTAATAGGCTTGTCTCTGTTTTGCAGCGGCACCGTGTAAAAGTCTTGGGTTGCCGTTTTGATGTCCTCTTCTCTAGGTTGTTGCAGAGGTACATAGTCACTTGATTTGGAATGCTGATAAACGTACTCTGAAGTCCGTTGCAGGGGATCTTGTAGTCCCAGATCTGGGCTGAGTACACTGTTGCGTTCACTGCCAGGAATTAAAGTCGCTTCTAAGGCGTCTGCCTCAGCTATGGCGGCTGCTGTTTCTTTTTCTACAATGAGTTTTTCTAGGCTTGCTTCCAACCTAGCCTTTTCCTGTTTCATCTTTATTTCTTGCTCTGCGAAGGCTGCTCGTGTTTTAGCCGCTTCAGCCTTGGCGCGAGCGATGGCGAGTGCATTACTCACAGTGGAAGATTTAGAAGTACCAGAGACTTGGGACCTTGCCTTTCCCGAAGATGCCCGACTCTGAGACATGTTGTTAAGGAGATGTCTGACTGTTTAGAGCTTGCTATTGTCGTATGCAGGCGTGTGCGTTGACAGAATAGCAGGTCTGTGTAGTCTTATCTCTTTCCACTTGCTGGAAAGCCGTTGTTTTACTGTTCTGTCCTCACTACCGTGCCTGGTGACCTAGGTAGTTCGACATACAGCTAAACCTTCTTGTCTTCGACGGAAGGAAAGAGACTGTTTTTTACTTTTAATCCTATACTTTATTAACAGTCAAGGACAAGGTAAAATAAATCAAATAAGACAAATAATAAGTGTGAAGACAAGTATTAAATGAGATAAAACAACGATACTATCTTGCAGGTGGAGAACATGTAACAGCACTCCCTCTGGTACCTCGCACCACTGAACTCCTCCTCTCTAACCCCTCAGGCCAACTGTCAGCAACTGTCAGCAACTGCCGTTCTTGCAATATTCTTTTTGGCCAGTAGGTGGAGCCGAGCTACCCAGTACAATACTAAATACATTTATGTATACAAACTATACAAACTAAATACATTTATGAACTTTGCCCGTGCCAAAGGCATGACAGATATCCTCGGCCCAGTATACCTGAAGGGGCATCTCCAGTCCCACCATTCAGCATGGACATTGAGATTCAGCTGCGAGAGTCTTCTGGCTGTTCCCTCATTTCAATAAGTGAGGTTACAGGGCACCAGGCAGTGGGCCTTCTCAGTAGTGGCACCCTCCCTGTGGAATGCCCTCCCATCAGATGTCAAGGAGATAAAGAACTACTCAACTTTTTGAAGACATCTGAAGGCAGCCCTGGAAAGGGAAGTTTTTAGTGTGTGATGTTCTGTGGTGTTTTTATACTATGCTGCCTATTACTCCCTTTTTAGGACACATGCCACTTCAAGACAACTTACAAGTTTTTTAAAAAATACATAAACAAATCAGCAACACACACAATAAGCAGAAGCATTGGAACATCCAGACACCCACTAAAAATTTCAAAGGTGATTTAAAAACAGGTAGAGGGGGAAGTAGATGCAAGATTTGCTGTTTGCCTCCGCCCTAGGAAACTCTTCACCTGCTTTCTTGGAGCTGTCAGGCTGCTTGTCAAGGCTGGGAAAGTGGTGGGACCCTTCTTTGTATCATACCTGAGCTATGCAATTTAGTGAGGTTGCACCATAAGGCCTACTCAGTGTTTGAACTGGGTGAGCAAGGAATCCATATTCTGCCCTCACATTGGCCATGTTTAGGTTGAGCTGCTTTTGTTCCCTTATTCAAATGGGCTCAAAATGTTTTCCATGTGCTTCTGGTTTCCTGCTTCTGCATTTATCTGCAATAATTTTCATAAGTATTAAATAATTTGCCATGAGTGTGACAGAGACACTTTCTGTCCTTGCAGCCTTGTTCTCTGCTCAATCACTAACTATTCCTGTCCCCAGAAACAGATTACCGTGAGTGTCTGATTCCTGTGCGCAAGCAGAGTTCGGCGCTGGCAAGCATACGCTGGCACCTGGCACCTGGCCTCCAGCATCTCTGCATGGGCAGCCACCTGAAAGACAGAACATTTAGCTCCCCTGCATTGAAGGGCTCAGAGTCAGGAACTAAAAATAGTTTTTAAATTTTACATCCTCCTTCTGTATACATGTCAGTTCCCCAAACACTTTCTCTTAGTCACACTCTAGTAGTGTCACAACAGAGCACAAGCAAGAAACTGGGGGGTGGGTAGGAAGAGAGAAATTGGGAAACTGTGTTTACGGAGGGAGAGAGAGAGAAATGGCATTAGAGAGGCACCCTCCACCCTGTTTTTCTGGTAAGGAATTACTAATTGCACAAAAAATGACAGCACCTAAGCCACTCCTAGGCCACATTCATACCATACATTTAAAGTGCTATAATACCGCTGTAAACAACCGTAGCTTCCCCCAAATAATTCTGAGAGCTGTGGTTAAGGGTGCCAAGAGTTGTCACAAGCTACAATTCCCAGAGTTCCCTGGAAAGAGGGATTGGTTGTTAAACCACTCTGGAAATGGTGCTGGGCAGACTGTGTCTATCTCCCTGTTTAACTTACAGATCACGCCTCCCCCCCAAAAAACCACACACACACAGAGGTATTCTAGACAAACGGCATTAAGAGCAAGTGTTAAACAATGCTGGGCCCTGTCTGACCTTGTTCCTCTGTGGGACTCACAATGAAATGTTGCAGTAGAGAGAGCTTCTGTTCAGGGTTGCCATCAGCCAGCCCTGTTACTATGGGTTTGGGGGATTAGCTTGTCATGGTCATCCATGGGTCCCTTCCAGACCTGTTCCTTGGCTGGCCTCCTCAGCACCTCAAAGAAGAGATGTGTTGCCATAGTAACAACTGAGGATGCTTCCAGCAGTGGGTAGGCATTTCCCCTCCCACCCCAACACCTGGCTGGGTGGTCATCCTACAAAGGAGAACAATAGGCCAGGGGGAGTTGGTTTTGGGTGTCTGAGTTTTGGCTGATCCTGGAGACCCAGAGGCATGCCTGCCCTGAGCTTGACTCAAATATATGACTAGGAGCTCCCCTGGAACCCTATAGGAAAAAAGCATTATCAGTTGCAGTTTTCATGCTGTGAACCCCTCCATCCTTTGCTCAGGTTGCATATATGTGTAAATAAAAGCACGTAGCCCAAGGACACCACCAGCTCCATCAACCTACATTCATAGAACCATAGAATGATAGACTTGCAAGGGACCCTGAGGGTCATCTAGTTCAGCCCCCTGCAATGCAGGATTCTTTTGCCCAACGTGGGGCTCAAACCTACGACCCCAGGATTCAGGGTCTCATACTCTACCAAACCCAGGGAAGCGCTGGCACCCATGGAGTGTCTTGCCTCTCAGAGATTGCAGCACACACAGCAAACCTCAGTCCTCACAAGCAGGTTTGATTGGGGGGGGGGTGTTGCTCTCCTAGGTGACTTTTTCCTAAATACCATTTGTGCTCCTATATACGTGGGACTCCCCACCCTGCCAGGTATGCTGAGAACCCCACCTCCAATTTCTCAGCAGTCCTCTTGTGGCTACACAGTCATTGGCACTCAGCATCCGACTGAGAGGAGCAGTGCAGTTTTTTTGTTGTGAGGTGCATTGGGGGCCTAGAAAGGTGTTTCCATAAGTAATCAATAGAGGGGAACCTCGTGTTACGTACCATCCTCTTTACGAATGCTTCGGGTTACGAGCTCTGCTAACCCAGAAGTAGATGCTCCTGGTTGCAAACTTTGCCCTGGGATGCGAGCAAAAGTTGTGCACCAGCGGCATGGCAGCAGCGGGAGGCGCCATTAGCAAAAGCGCACCTCATGTTAAGAACAGGTTATAAACAGACCTCCGGAAGGAATTAAGTCTGTAACCGGAGGTGCCACTGTAATGCTTACAATGGGAATCATGGTGTACCTGCACCTGGATGAAACCCAGGACAAGGGTCTGCAAGGTTACTTCCTCACCTGGAGACAGTGCCTGGGTTCAATCTCTGCAGGTCGCCCAGCACTCATGCTCTCTGTGAACCAGCTGGTGTTCAGCAGCGCCGGGCAGCGACCCAAAACATTGATGCTGCGGCTCCCGTTCTTCAGCAGCCACTCAACCACCTCATCTCCAGAGTTGCCCTCTGACACCACGTGGGTAACTCTGTCACTGGAAAGCACCACATGGAGGAGGAGGAAGGAAGGGGGAAAGAAGACTCTGAGCAACATTGCTGTGCAAACCCAACCCAGTCAATCCAGTCCAGCAAGCAGAGGGCCCCTCCAGACAGCAGCAGCGTAGCTAGCCGCTCGGGTGCCAGGTCCATCGCACGTGTCCTGAAGCCGGGCGCAGGGCATGGGGGCAGGGCATGGGACGGGGCAAGCCACCCTGGGGGCGGGGCGAGCTGCGTCGAGCCTCTCCGCCGCCTTCCCCCTCAGCTGTAGGGAGGTAAGTGCCAGCCCCCACAGTGTGGTGCCCAGTGCCAGCTGTGTGTTGTTATAATAATAATAATTTATTATTTATACCCCACCCATCTGGCTGGGTTTCCCCAGCCACTCTGAGCGGCTTCCAACAGAAAAATAAAACACAGTAATCTATTAAACATTAAAAGCCTCCCTGAACAGGGCTGCCTTCAGATGTCTTCTAAAAGTCTGGCAGTTGTTTTCCTTTTTGACATCTGTTGGGAGGGCGTTCCACAGGGCGGGCGCCACCACCAAGAAGGCCCTCTGCCTAGTTCCCTGCAACTTGGCTTCTCATAACGAGGGAACCGCCAGAAGGCCGTCGGTGCTGGACCTCAGTGTCCGGGCAGAATGATGGGGGTGGAGACGCTCCTTCAGGTAAACTGGACCCAGGCCATTTATGTTTTGTTACGTTTGTTGACTGAACTAAAAAGTTTCGTGAGCCCATTTTAAAAAAACAACAACTTTTTTTTATCATTTTGCCACCCCCCTCAATGATGACACCCAGGGCAGCCCACACACCCCGCACCCCTTTCTCCAACACTGCCAGACTGTAGGCTTCGGGAGGGGGGGCCGGGTGTCCTGCGACATGTCACTGTCCTAGCAGGGGCCATTCACACATCACTCCACTTTATCAGGTGTTTGGCCTCCTCATGCTACCACATTATTGCTCTTGCACCAGAACAGAACAAAAAGCGCCCAGGACATTTGTGGCATGAAAATCCAGGATGGGTTGCCCTCTTTTTCCTCTTCCTTCTTCAGAGGGAGAGTCTGGCCCACCTCCTTTTTTACCTGTTGGCATCCTCCACGCAGAAACCCCTTTGGCGGGCCAGAGTGGTAAGGAAAGCCTTGCGTGTGGCTCCCATCCTCTTCTCCACCAGGCACAGCACCACTTGGGGGAAGCGCACAGGACGTGCCAGGTGAGCTGGTGGGCTGGGCAGGCACAAGCGCTTCTTCTTCTTCTTCTTCTTCACTGGAAGCTGCAACATCATTGGCTTAGCGAAGGAAGGCCTTCCCCAAAAGAAAGAAAGCAGTCAAGATTGAGAGACCAGGGCCTCCTCTGCTCTATTTGCAATGCCTGCTAAAATCATTCTTGTTTAAACAAGCCTATCCAGATGCTTAGAAAGCTGAGGTAATTTTAATCTGCTTTAGTATTTCATCTTTTGTATGTTTTATTTTTATTTTTAGGGTTTTTTAATTATTAAATACGCATTCTGCCCATTTAAAGATCTCAGGAAGGTTCACAGCTTGTTTTAAAGTAGGGTTGTAATTTTTTCCGGATTTTACTGTTTTTTCTTTTGTAAACAGCTCTCAGGTTTTCTTATGAACAAGCGGTGTATACATTTTTTTGAAATGAGATATAATAGATATTAAATAAATAAAATGCAGGGAGAGGGAGAGGCCAACCTTCTATCAACAAAATAGTAGTTAAAAATGGAATCCCTGCCGCATAGTATTTAATCTAACGGTTATGTCACATATATTTAATCCCAGGTGTCCACCAAGAGGACAAGAGAAATCCTAATTTGCCTGCTGGAGCAAGTTTGCAAAATGAATATGCTCAGGGCCATAGCTCTCCTATCCATGAAAAGCCGGGGAAATTATACAAAAGGGAAGAGCAGTAGGTTGCAATCCTAGACACTCTTTCCTACAAGTAACACCTATCAGATTCAATGGGGGTTTACTTCTGAGTAGACAGGTATAGCATTGCTCTTTTGGGCTGCCAGTCAGAGGAAACAACTCTGGACTAGGGAGACAAATAGTGTCACATTGCATCCCCCCATTTCCTATATTCCCAGTGAATAATAACATTCATATATGCCAGGCGTATATTGTTTTTTACCTGCCTTTCTCCTGTATCTTGAATAGTAGTCTTAGCTATAAAAAAAATCTCTTAGAATGTTGCTGGAGATAGTTAAGCAGAAGCAGCTTTTCCTTGCAACTAAAACCCAAGTCTCAGGCTGCTATTAAGAGATGAAGAGCAGAGGCAGTAAGAAAAACACAGCAATGTTCTATCCAAGACTGAGCAAAGGAATTATCGTAAAAATGATTCTGTAGCAGAGTTCTGCCTATCCTAACACGGGGGGGGGGGGGAGAGAGACTCTGTGAGGGCCACACGCCTCACTTGCCTGGCTTCTTGCAGTCTTTGTCTGGCTGGAATATGTTCTTGAATGCCCAGTGCAACATGCATGTGCTTGGGTGGAGGATGGAGAAGGGGTTGTCAGGAGATTCAGTTCCACCTTAAGACTTAGGCATGTTGCTGCTGATATATGTCACATGTCTAGGTATATCCTTTTATGGACTTCTACTTTCAGTTCTGTACTGGTTCTGTTCTGAGTTCTGTTCTGAACTGTTTGATCTGATGGAAGAGAGAAAGCATCATTCGCTCTCTCTTCATGCTGTAATATAGCTGTAAATAAACCACTTTAAAATGCCTCTCTGCTGCTGCCTTATCATCTCCGCTGCAACCGCTGAAACTGCGTGGGCATCTCTGCTGATTGCGTGCTCAGGTTGCTGAGACCCTGAGTCGTGTTCGTGTTCCATGGGAATCACCGGGACTGAGACGAAGAGGGAGCTGCCGGCTGGACCTCCCAATGGTGAAATCCCATCAAAAGGGTTCCGGGCCCAGAAGTACAAGGGTCGTCAAGCCCAGAGGAGATGGTTGGTGGTCTCTGGATCAGCCGGTTATGGATCCAGGAGCAGGCAGTGTGTTCCGAATGCGGCTTTGATCAGTGCTGAAAACATCGGAGCAATTGAGAGGTATGTGTGGAGAGCGATAGGCAGCAAAATGTTTATTCAGCAAGCTGCTGGCTGCTGCCGGAGAAAGCTTTGAAACAGACAGTCGTAAACCTGTCCCAGTGATTAATTGACTGTGAGATAGAGCTGGAGCGGAGGCATTTTTCCAAAGTGATTGCCTGTAACGGGTGGCTGGAAAAATGGAGAATATGCTTGGAAGCTCTAACCAGATAATTCTTCTGGATGGGACTAATTATCATACATGGAAAATATATGTAGAAGGCAAGTTAAGACTTGCAAAGCTCTGGCATGTGATTGAAGAGAACCCCCCCGCGCCTGTAACGAATGCTTGGACTCAATGTGACTCACAAGCTCGCGGTTTGATTATTGGATGTGTCTCAGCTACAGAATTAATTACCCTTGCTAACAGAGCGTCTGCGAGACAAATGTGGGAGGTACTACGTGAAGCCCATGAACGCAAACAGGCAGGGTCAGTTCTATTGTTTTTTCGGACTCTGCACAACATGAAACTCCAGCCGGGAGGTGATTTACGTGCCCACATTCTTGAAATGCAGCGGCTGAGGGAGGAACTGGTGAATCGTGAATTTGTTTTGCCAGAAGCTGTGTTTGCAGTGTTGATTCTGGACTCTTTAGACCACAGCTTTGATGCCATTGCTAGCCAGTTAGCAGCCCTCCCCACAAGATTTAACAGCAGCTAGAGTAATTGCTGTATTGCAAAATGAGTGGGATCGGAGGAGAGCTGAGGGCGCCAGTTGCAAATCACAGGAGCCAGCTGCTACGTGCCAATCTCAAGCTGATAACGCTAGAGCCTTCACGATCAGATGCTATGGTTGCGGAGGTCTAGGTCACGTAAAGCGAAACTGCAGAAAGAAGCAAGATAAGGAAAGACAGACAGCTGCTGCAAATTTCAAAGGCAAACAAGGAAAGGGGGGTGGCAGCGGTGGAAAGCAGCCAAGTGGACAGCGTAAAGCTATGCTGGCTAAGATAACAGCAACTTCAAAGGCTAATAACTTCTTTGTTGTCGATTCTGGTGCCACGAACCACATCTGCCGAGACCGACATCTTTTTGTTTCATTTCAAGCCTTTAAGGGGAAGATTTTACAGGCAGGTGGATCATCTTTGGACATTCAAGGAACTGGGACAATTGTGTTAGAATCTCTAAACCTAGAGATTGCTGATGTGCTTTATGTGCCAAAAGCAAAGGATAATTTACTTTCAGTTCCACAGCTGGACAGAAAGGGTTTTCACATCTCTTTCAGGAATGGCATTGCCATTATCACTAAGAACAATGAAGAATACGTACGTGCTGAAAAGGTTGATGAACTGTTTTTGATGACTTTTGACGATGTAAAAGTGTCTGAGGGTGAACCTGATGAAAATGTTGCTTATGTTGCTAACACAACTAATAGGCCTCTTCATGCAGGTTGTATTCACGAATACCATCGCATTTTTGGACACTTAGGCTGGCAAGCAGTGTCCAAGATGCCCAAGGTTGTGCAGGGCTTGAAGCTTAAACCCTGCAAGTATCATATGAAGTGTGTTTCCTGTGCACAACATAAGGTGAAAGTTGCACCCAAAGGGAAAGTGTCTGGGAGGAAGGCAACCCAGCCTTATCAGGTGGTCCATGCAGACCTGGTAGGTCCACTATCACCATCTGTGAGTGGATCTAGGTATTTTATGATCCTAATAGACTCCTACACCAGATATGTTCACGTGTTTGTGCTAAAACAGAAATCAGATGCCTTTTTAAAGTTCAAGGGTTTCTGTGCATGGCTTGAAAATGCCAGGGGCCAAAAGATAAAGTGCCTATTCAGTGACAATGGAGGGGAGTTCACTTCTCATGAATTTAAAGCTTTTCTGTCTGAGAAGGGAATTCAACACGATCTGGCATGCCCCAGAAGTCCTTGGGAAAATGGTTTGTGTGAAAGGGCAGGACAAACTTTACAGCAGGGACTTAAAACCTTGCTGCATGATGCCAATTTACCTGAGCAGTATTGGGCCGAGGCACTATCTAATTTTGTTTACACTCTTAATCGCAGGTGGCATTCAGCGATTGAGTGTACCCCTTATGAGAAGATGTTTGGCAAACAGCCTTACATCAAACACATGAGGATCTTTGGATCTGACATGTGGGTAAACACCCCACAAAGTGGTAAGCTGGGGACACGAGGTGAACCTGGTATATTCTTGGGATACGAAAATGGAGCGTACAGAGTGTTGATGAAAAACACTCAAACTGTAAGAATCACCAAGAGTGTCCAGTGCAATCCCAAATGGGGGGGAAAATGTGGGGATTTTTCAGATTCATCCTGTTGATGATGATGAAGAAGAAGCACAAGCTGAGGATGATGATGAGCAGGATTCTGGTTCTGATTCTGATTCAGTAAGAGGCGCAGGTGCACTATCAGCATCTGATAGTGACACTGCAGATTATTTAAGTGCAAAAGCCTCAATCAGACCATCAGATGCGTCTGACACTGAACCAGAAGAACCTCTGTTCACCATTGGTCGCTTTTCTCCTAAAAAGGAGGAGTTAAGTAAAGATGAAGAACGGACTGTTCGAAGGTCCGAGAGGGCCACAAAGGGGAAACCGCCCAAGAGATATGCTGATGAATATGCAAAGACAGCTGTTGCTGTTCTTGGTACCTCTGAAAAAATCTTTGAACCTGCTAGTTTCCAAGAGGTTCAGGAATTGAACCCAAAGCAGGCTCAGCCATGGCTGGAAGCCATGAAGGCTGAAATTGACTCCTTAGATAGAAATCAAACCTGGGAGCTAGTTCCAGTTGTCCCGGGAATGAGACTTGTTGACAGCAAGTGGGTGTTTAAAGCCAAGACCAGGGGTCCCCAGACTTACCGAGCGGCGGGCCGGTGCCCGCCGCGCCGACCGCGCGGTGGGCCGGACTGCAGGGGAGTGCGCGCGCAGCGGGCCGGAGGGCGGGGGAGTGCGCGCCCGTGCGCATGCGCACACGCACACGGGCGGAAAAAAAAATCGGCGAAAATCGCTTGTGCGCATGCGTATGGGCCTCCCCCGACCCGGAAGTGCACCAGAAATGACCTCTTCCGGGTCGGGAGAGGCCCGTACGCATGCGCACAAAGGATTTTCGGCGATTTTTTGCCGATTTTTCAGATCGCCGCTGCGCCGCGCGCCGTGAGAGCGGGCGGCGGCAGCGGGCGGCGGGGGTCGTCGCGGGCCGGATTGGAAGGCCGATTGGGCCGCATCCGGCCCGGGGGCCGTAGTTTGGGGACCCCTGGCCAAGACTAACCAGAATGGAAAGATTATGAGACACAAAGCAAGGTTGGTCGCCAGAGGATTTTCGCAGGTAAGTAAGTAAAACCTTTATTGGCATCAAACAAACTCGCATACAAAATAATAACAGATTAAAACTGTCACTGTGGCAAACGCTGTGCCAAGAGAGGGAAGGGAATAATCCGCCATCCGCTTTCACGACAATGGGGCTTCCGGCGACTCAGACGACTGCAGAATACAACGCCGAGAAAATAGTAAATTAAGATATTGAGCCACCATCTCGGTGAGGACCGGGTCCTTCCCCAGCAAGAGGAACCGCAAGATTTCCCGCTCTGGTCTCCCTCTGGGAATGTAGAGCCGGTCCAGGAACCGTTGACGAAGGTCGACGTAAAGGTTACAATGAAAAACCATATGTGGAAGGCTTTCCACCTGAGGGTCATGACACGGACAGATCCTCTCATCCTTCGCCCTGCCCGAGAATCTTCCCCACAGGAGATTTTCGCAGGTACCGGGGGAGGACTTTCACCAAGTCTTTGCTCCTACCGTGAAATACGAGACGGTGAGACTCATGCTTAAATTTGCGTCTGAACAAAAGTTTCAGGTCGCCCATCATGATATCGATACAGCTTTTTTATACGGGGTTTTGCAGGAAGATATATTTTTACTGCCCCCTGCTGGTGTGGATGTACCAAAGGGAATGGTATGCAAACTAAAGAAATCACTGTATGGGCTCAAGCAGAGCGCCAGGTGTTGGAACACCAAACTTACAGAAACATTGCTTTCCTTAGGATTTAAGCAAGGTATCGCTCATCCGTGTGTATTTGTCAAACAAGAGGGGGAGCAAAAACTATATTGTATTTGTTTTGTTGATGATTTGCTGTTCTTCTGGAAGAACAAAGAGTTGTACCAGAGTACACTTGCGCAGTTGAAGGAACACTTCAATATGAAAGACCTAGGTGAAGTTTCCAATTATCTTTCTCTACAGGTTGAGAGAAACAAAGAAGGTACTTTTCTGGTACACCAAACTCAAAAGATTACTGATGTGCTGAACAAATTGAATTTAATTGACGCAAATCCTGTTGACACACCTATGGTACAAGGTTATAAAGTTGATGATGATGCAGAACCATTTACCGACACTACACTGTATAGATGTGTGTTAGGTAAGTTAAACTTCATCGCAAGAGTTTCAAGACCTGACATTGCTGTTAGCTGTAATTTGCTGAGCAGACGTGCCAACAATCCTACTGTTCAGGATTGGCGTGCTTTGAAACGCATTTGTAGATACTTAAAAGGAACCATGCACTACAGATTGCGTTTCACAAGTCAAAAGACTGGAGGTCTGGAAATCTTCGCAGATGCAAGTTTTGGTAGTGATGTCACAGATAGCAAAAGCACTTCAGGTGTTTGTTATGTATACAACCATTGTCTTTTTGATTGGATGTGCAGGAAACAGACAACCGTTTGTCAGAGTTCCTGTGAAGCAGAGCTCAACGCTCTCTCACTCTCCTTAATGGATTGTGAATGGTTGTTGCAACTGTTCAAGGATATTGGAGGAAGCTCTGGGAGGAAGACCTTTCATTGCCTACAGACAGCCACCCAATCTTAAACAACTCCTCACCCACAATAATACAACCACCAGACTTAACATGGACACTGGTACCAGAGCCTGCAATAAACCCAGATGCCAACTTTGCTGCCACATACACCCAGACAACACCATTACTGGCCCCAACAACATCCAACATACCATCTCAGGACTATTTAATTGCTCATCCTCTAACATTGTGTATGCCATCAAATGCCAACAGTGCCCTTCAGCTCTCTATATTGGACAAACAGGCCAAACCCTACGCCAAAGGATAAATGGACATAAATCTGACATCAGGAAGCAGAAGACATAAAAACCAGTAGGAGAACACTTCAATCTCCCAGGACATTCTATACAAGATCTCAAAGTAGCTGTCTTACTACAAAAGAATTTCAGAAATAGACTGGAAAGAGAAGTTGCTGAATTGCAACTTATCACCAAGCTCAAAACCATGGAGGGACCTGGTTTGAACAGAGATATCGGGTTCTTATCTCATTATACATGATAAGCGATCTTCAGCCATCTCCACCCTTGCTTTTTCATGCAAAACCATTTGCAGTCGTTTCCGGTCATCAACAGCTATCAGTCAGTCAATCACCCATTTCCACCACCCTTCTGAGTGATCCCCCCTCCCCATCCCCACCCCTCCCCACCCCTTCTCTACATAAGTGCCTGGAAACTTCCATTTCACTGTATCTGAAGAAGTGTGCATGCACACGAAAGCTCATACCAAAATAAAAACTTAGTTGGTCTTTAAGGTGCTACTGAAGGAATTTTTTTATTTTTACTTCGATCCAGACCAACACGGCTACCTACCTGTAACAAGGATATTGGAGTTAATGTGTCTTGTCCTATTCAGGTATATCAAGACAATCAGTCCTGTTTAGCTTTGCTAGCATCCGAGAGTTGCAAGCAGAGGACCAAATATTTGCAGATAAAATTACATCGTGCAAGGGAATGCATAAAGAAAGGACTGGTCCAAATATCATACATGCCAGGTAATGAAATTCCGGCTGATATGTTGTCCAAGGTTGTAAATAAAGAACAGTTGCACAGTTATATGCAAAAGCTACAGTTTGGAACTGCTGAGCTTAAGGTTTCACAGAATGGGGGAGTGATGTCAGGAGATTCAGTTCCACCTTAAGACTTAGGCATGTTGCTGCTGATATATGTCACATGTCTAGGTATATCCTTTTATGGACTTCTACTTTCAGTTCTGTACTGGTTCTGTTCTGAGTTCTGTTCTGAACTGTTTGATCTGATGGAAGAGAGAAAGCATCATTCGCTCTCTCTTCATGCTGTAATATAGCTGTAAATAAACCACTTTAAAATGCCTCTCTGCTGCTGCCTTATCATCTCCGCTGCAACCGCTGAAACTGCGTGGGCATCTCTGCTGATTGCGTGCTCAGGTTGCTGAGACCCTGAGTCGTGTTCGTGTTCCATGGGAATCACCGGGACTGAGACGAAGAGGGAGCTGCCGGCTGGACCTCCCAATGGTGAAATCCCATCAGGGGTGTCAGTGAGGAGGCTGGTCTTTCTGTATAAAGGTAAAATTCCCAGGATTCGTTGCTCCACCCACTTTTGCTTTGGCTACGCCCACCACTGGCCAGCGGGAATGTGGCCCATGGGACCTCATGAAAGCCAAGATGGGGATGGGGGCCAGTGGGCAGTTCCTGGAAGTGGCTCATGGAGGAAGGAAGGAGGGCACGCAAAACCCAGACTCAGCCGGAGAAGCCTCTGTTATTGCATTCACTCGCTTTTAGTTATTTCATAAAGTTTAGATACTGCTTGAAAGTATTTTGAAAAACCCCTAAGTGGCTTACAAAAATAATAAAACCATCAATCAAAACAGATACAGTATTCAGTAACACTGAAAAACAATTTAAGATCAATAGAAAGCTAAAAACAGATTAAAATAATATCAACATTCTACATATCTGGGTAGGCTTGTCTAAGCAAAATATGTTTTTAGCAGGCACCGAAAAAAAAGTCCAGCAAAGGGTCCTGCCCAACGTCAACATGTTCCAAACGGTGGGTGCGCGGAAGGAGCACATCAAAGCGGTCCAGCGAGCGAAAGCCTCCCCACTACCCTCCAGTACGTGGTTCTTCCCCATCCCGCTTCATCCGCGCAACAACCCTGCCTGCAAGGTAAGCTCAGCGGACCAGGAGCGCTGAGCGGCCAAGGGGAGCAGCCGGAGTCCCAGGAGAGGCGGGCGCGCAGGGCTGGGCTTCCCGGTTCCCGCCCAACGCCGCGCCCCGACCGCCTTGCAGACGACGCCCCCATTCACCCGGACCGAAGGAGGCCAGGGGGACTCACTCACCGTGGAAACGGGCACGGGATCCCTCGCTCGCAAGCAGCCCACCTGGGCAGGCGGCACCGCAGGATCCGGGCCGAAGGAGCAGCCGGCCTTCCCTGGCCCCGCCCCCTTCCCGGCAAACCTTCCCTGCGGCCCCGCCCACCTCCCCCTCTTGCTTTGTGGAACTGAAAGTGACGAGCTTTGCAAAAAAAGACACCCAAACCCCAGAGACGCCGCGGCGCAAGAAGGGTCTCTGTGGGTCAGCGCAGGCTCCTCGCTAAGGGAGTTTGCAGGTATCCTGCGCCCCGCAGGGAAGCGCGCGCCACTTGACTTCCTGGCCAGTGGGACGCGGAGCGGAGGCGCTTTTGCCGCGCAGCTGGCGAGTCTCGCGCGTGCCCGCGCCCTTCTCATGGGGGGCTCCTTGAAGCGGGGGTCCCTCGGCGCTCTGTTCGCGGCCTGGCTTCTCCTGGTCGCGGAGGAAGCAGTAGCCGGAGGGGGAAGGGGGAAAGCCAAGGGCAATATCCTGCTAATCCTGACCGATGACCAAGACCGAGAGATCGGGGGCATGGTAAGTGCCGGGGGTCCGCCTCTCCAGATTACTCAGAATCACAGTACTGTACAGTACAGTAAGGGCATATATAGGATACGAAATGCACGTGTTCCTCCGGGCTACTTAACGTAGGACTGAGCTCAGCCTCGCAGCCTTTCCTGAATGCCTCGGTTCAGCAAAAAGCACGTCCGTGCGTGTGCAGAGTGCGTTTCCTCTGCACAAAGTACTGTATACGGCAAGATTGCTTCAGTGGATCAGTATGCCTGGCTGTTAACCAGTAGGTTGCCGGTTCGAGCCCACCCAAGGACAGTTGAGGGCAGGATTCCTGCATTGCAGGGGTTGGACTAGATGACCCTCGGGTACCTTCCAACTCCCATGTTTCTCTGAGACCTCAAAGTACACCTGAGCCACAAGCCGATATACATTAAAGGAATGTATATCCTCAATAGTATAAAGGCTTTATAGTCCAAAGGTAGGTAGGTGGGGTTGTTTTTTTTACTGTTCTGCTGTGAAGGGATCAATAACTTTGCCAAAGTCTAAGCCAGCCAGCAAGGGGCCACAGGGCTATTTGACTGCAAACCCATGTATAGAACAGGCCCCATTTATTTCAGGGGGGCTTTGCTGCATCCGAGTGTACATTGGACTGTGCCATCCCTATGCATGCTTTACTTCGAAGTAAGTTCCTCTGAGTTGAGTTTATGCCCAAGTGACAGCACAGGATTTCCCCACGGCCTTCCTTCTTGTTGGTCTGTAAGGACCAAAGGGTCCTGATCCAAGGGTCCTGTTTGCTGAGAGGGACATACATGCGCAGCAGCCCTTCCAGCTTCTTTCCTTGTGATAGCAACCCTCGGTGGTACTTCCTGGTGGAGAAGCAGGGAATTGAGGGGCTTGGGATCCAAACAGGGGCTAGCCCTTTGCTACCTGAAGGAAAGAGCAAGGTTGTACCCCTCCTGTGGCTCCACATATGGGCATCAAGAGGACTGGCAACTGACTGCACCTTTGGGGGTGAAGTCAGACCGTTGGAGACATCCTGTTTCCGGCGGTGGGAAATGACTGACTCCCATATGATCGGACTTCAGCCGTGGCAGTAATTCAGGGCTGATATGGCGGTAATTAGCCCTGGCAGACTCCCCAGGATGGGGGAGGACTGTCTCAAACTCAAAGAACTGCAGATTGTCCAAGATTGCCAGCTTGCATTGTGCAAGAGGCAGAACACTGGGTCACAGAGCACGACACGGCCGGCACTCTCTGATGTCTGTTTAGATAAAATAATTAGATTTGGACAATAAACAGACATAGTCTGGACCGAAGAAGACTGAGAAAAAACCTGCAGAATTGTACAGTCCCTGGCGTTTAAGCTCGGATTTCATAGAGACTTCAAAGAGATTCTCAGTCACTGAGTTTGGATTACGGAGGATGGTAAGTTTTTTTCCCTTCTCAACACTTATAATCTGTTTTCTACGCCAAGCCTCATTAAGAAACCTAATTTATTTTGAGGAGTACAGATGGACTTCTATTTATGATTAGACACTTAACTGTACAACTTTGTTTGGTTTGAAAGACTTGATAAAGAAAAGAAGAATTAAGATGGCACCTGTGACGCAGCAAAAATAGAAAAATGAAAGTTTTTCTCTGTTTTGAGAGAAGTGGGAAATGCTTGTTGGCTTACTTTGCAGTGATTTGAGACAATAATTTGAGATAAAATACAGAGCATTTGTTTGCAGAACTTTCATTAAGTGCAAGAGAGAAGGCTAAATGGATGTCTAGTAGCCCTCCCACCCTAGGGCCCGGGAGGGGGGATTGCAAGGTCTCTGAAAGCCGATCGATCGTCAAATAATTTGCATCTGTGGAATACAGTTCATTTACATTGCAGTATGCAAACATATACCTACATCAAAGACAGATTTGGACAAAAGCCTGGATGGGAATAACTTAACAACTTAATGAGATGGGAGTTGCTGCATCATAAAACTTCAAAAGAATTGGAGATTGGAATAAGGAAGGAGGAGCTGCGCTGCTAAACAAGTTGGAAAAATATACATTTTGAATGAAACTGTGCTCGATGGATGTAAGGATATATGATTTTGGACATGATTGAGAATCGCAGAGCCAGGGACAGAACTTTAAAGTGATAAGATTGGAGTGTGGAAAACAGGAAAAACAACAAAGAGCAGGGATGAGACATTGGAAATATGCTTCAGAGGTCCAGACTATGGGGAGTCCGTAAAAAATTAATAATTAACAATTTGGACAACAATTTGGGTGTTGTTTTTTTTAGTTTATTGTTTTTAATTGGAATAGTGTATTTGGAATATTATAATTGGCTGTTTGTATTGGAAAACTAATAAAAATGATTAAAAAAGAAGACATCAGACCGTTGGAGAGTGGCAGCTGTGGGAGGGACATGTCTGGCGCAGGTGCGGGCGCCCGGTTGTGCTGTGGCAGATGCACCATGACGTATCTCCTCCTTGCGGTTGTTCCTCCTCTGGTCACTCCTGTGTCGTGTATGTTCAGTCTCTGGCATATCCAGGCAGGGCAGAGAGAGGCGCTTTGTGTGAGAACCAGGAGGACCACTGCTCTGTGTCAAGATAAAGGCCCTTTCCTATGTACTTTGTTAACTGGCTCTAGAAACTGCCAAGGGGGGTGTCTGCCTGTGCCTTGCTGGTCCTGGCCTTGGAGAGCACCATCGTCCTGTCTGGTGACATGCAGGAAGCCAGTCATGTGACAAAGTCCCACATGAGTGCCGGTGGTTCTCTATGCTTCCAGATCATGTTTGGTTGCTGGAATGACAGCAGGATGCAGTTTGCCTTGTCCTCAAATAGTGTGGAGTGAAAATCTGAAACCGCCACACATTGTAACATTTACATGGGGCTGAAGTGTAGAACAAGTGAACATCGTCATGTGCCATGCTTATCAGAACTGGCCCCAAAAGGGCTGCCACAGCCTCAGGTTTCATTTCTCTGTGGAGGTTCCCTAGCCAGAATTGTTGCTTCCCATCATACATTTTGGCTTCTTCTCCCACATGCATCATCTTGAAGATGCAGAAACAAGCCCATGCAACATGCTGCCGACTTGATGACACCCTCATGTGCAGAAAGTGATGCCATGGGAGGAGGGCCTTGGCTGAGCTTCCTTCTGAAGGTTGTTCTTTCTGACACCCCCTTCGGTACTTCAGTTTATAGTTCTCCTTAAAACGAATAACACAAATGGTGTAACAAATGTAATTAATATGTCTGATGGCTTTTGTGTGTGGCAAATCTTACCATGGTTTTAGAGCAGGAAATTAAGTATCCATCTTGCAAACCTCGGGTTACCACTAACTTCTTGAACAGTTTTCCCTCCATGCTTGAAAGAAATTAAATAATTCTGGGCAGCTGTGGCAGGCAGGGGCCAGGTGGCATCCCCATAGCAACACTGAGGCCAGTCCCCTCGGAAAGCTTGATCATAGATATGGTGACAGATGCTGTGATAACTTGCATTGGCTGAGTCAGCTCAATATTGTCTACACTGACTGGCAGCAGCTCTCCAGGGTTTCAGGCAGGGGGCCTTCCCAGCTCTGCATGGAGATGTTGAGGGTTGAACTTGGGACCTTCTGCATGCAAAACAAGACTCTTGAGCACTGAGATGTGGCCCTTTCCAAAATGTGGCCTTTCCTTACAATAAGAATACTAAAGAACCAAGGACCATGGGTCTGGGTCTGCAATTTGCATAGGGGAAAAGCTCCTATTGAAGTGAATGGGAGTCCCCCCCACTTACCCACCCCAATACAAATTTCAGGCACAGGCGTGGCAGGGGTTGGGTTGGGGAATGGTGTTAAATCCTCTTACCCCCCATGCTAGGGTCCTTGTCTGGATCAGGTTCCCCACAGGGGCAATTTGTGTGAGAACAAACAAAAACTGCGCACTTAAATAGACACCTGTGTAGCTAACATAACATGTCACTTAGCCCTGAGAGATGGTTCACAAAGGAGACCTGTGGGATCTGGGGCTGTTGTGAAAGTAGGAAAATAGAATATTAGACTTTGGTTCATTTCCAGTGTGGCCTCATGGGAAAAGAAGAAACCCCATGTTTTCTGAGGAGGCAGGCCTGGTCTCTTTAAAATGAACTCTTCTCCTTCCCCCCCTCATCTTGTCTCTAATTTTGCTGCTAAAAATGGCGGAGGTCTTGACCTCTTGGTTCAAGACCTGTATTTTAGGCTACCATTATGCCACAATGGACAAAGAATGCCATTCTGCATTTATTGAAATGGCGCAAAGGTATTTCGGGGAGTGGATGTGCATATTGAGCCAGACTCAAAGGGTTGCTTTGAAGATTAAATTGCAGAAAAAGAAAATTGCCCCCAAACACTCATAAGAACGTTTTGTGGCAGGTGTTCCTGAAAATGATTGTAGGCTGCAGAACATGGAAAGGAGAAGGCCATTCTGCCCTCATCCCAACCATCTTCTGTATCAGGGGTTGGGGAAACCTGCAGCCTTTCGTTTGATTCCAACTCCTATCCCTTGCAGCCAGCATGACCAGTGGCAGCGATGAGTGACATGAGAGTTTGTTGGTTAGGTGATCAGCTGTGTGTTCGCAGGCTTATTTTCAGGCCTGTGGCCCAGATGTGACTGCTTTGTTCTACCTTTCAGACCCCCATGAAGAAGACAACATCCCTGATCGGTCAGTTAGGCGCCACTTTTGCCAACGCAGTAAGTATCTGGGTAACGCTGCTGAGAGTTGCTCTGGGAAGTTTAAAGTGATTGTAGTCCCAGGTGCATTGGGAATAAGAAACAGCCCTGAAGCACAGAGGGGGTGGTTTCCTCTTTCTCCTCTCTCCATGTTGTTTTTTTATTATATATAAACTGCTAGCTTGTGTTCACTTGAGGTTTTTTTCCTAAGCTAAAACACCCCAGCTGCTAGACTGGTAACTGGGAACATCTGCTGGAACCACACCAGTCTTGAAAGATTGACTCCCAGTACATTTCTGAGCACAATTCAAAGTGTTGGTGCTGACCTTTAAACAGCCTTGGCCCTGTAGACCTGAAGTGGTGCTGGTGGTACCCCTGCTGAGTTTAGGGAGATGCTTAGGACAGTCCACAGATTGGGGAGGGAGGGAGTCTAATTTGTAGGGCAAAGGCTGACCTCCTGAATGGACATGTCACTCTCCAGTTTGCAGTCACTCCTCTGTGCTGTCCGAGCCGCAGCAGCATCCTGACCGGCAGATACCCTCACAACCACCTGGTGAGGAACAATTCCTTGGAGGGCAATTGCAGCAGCCCAGCCTGGCAGAAGTTTCAGGAGCCATTCACCTTCCCGGTTTACCTACAGAGGCAAGGCTACCAGACCTTCTACTCTGGCAAATATCTCAACCAGGTAAAGCTCTCTGCAGACAAATGCCACCGATGCTCAAATGTTATATGCAGATGATGGGCATTCTGCGGGCATCACATTTCCTTGCCTTTAAAAGACGTGTGCAATGCATGCCTGTTGCATCTGACTTGGCAACTCTCCTCTATTACAGTATGGGGACCCCAAAGCAGGAGGCATTCAATATATGCCACCGGGCTGGAGCTACTGGTTAGGTCTGGTGAGTAGGTGCCATTTCTCTCTCTCCCTCTTCCTCTCCCTCTCCGTCTCCCTCCCTCCCTCCCTCCCTCCCTCCTAAGTTCACAGTGGGCAAGGTGAGATCCTTGGGGCAGAGTGTTGGACTTCAATATGCAGGATCCAGATTCACACCTGTGCTCAGAACTGAAGTTTGCCAGGTGGCCTTTGCCGAGAGACAATAAGCTGCTGAATGTACATTCTTGTAGAACTTGGCAGAGGGGGAAAGGAGGTCTCCCTCCTCTGAGGGGAAAGGGAGTGGAAGAGAAAGGAGTGATATTTATTAATAACAAATAAATAAACTGGGGGTGCTTCCTGTGTTCCTAGTGAATGGGAGAAAGAAGAAGCAAACAAAGCTAGATTAGTATTGCAATACTGTGAGGCTGTGGGAACAGAGTGAGCAGCTGTTCAAATGCAGATTTGGAAGTTAGGATCCTCAGTAATAGTAGAAGCAGCTCCTCAGACAATTGGTGTGTCTCCTACAGTGAGAACAGTTCTCCAGGGTGTCTCAAGCCGAGAGGCCTTCTCCATCATCTGCTACATTGTCTTTTAACTGGAGATGCCAGGGGTTGAAGCAGGGACCATCAGCATGCAAAACAAGAGGCTCTGCCATTGAGCGATTGCCCTTTGTTTGGAGAAGGGTTTCCTTTGGGTTCTCCCCCCCCCCACAGGCACCAAAATATCCTAGTCTGGCTTCCATCTGTAATACAGTACCTTCTTATTGTGGGGTGGCCCAGTGCCAAGAACCAGTTTCCAGAGCTGGCTCTTTGGTGACTCAACTCATCATCCCTTTGTGCCTCTTTCCATAGGTGGGGAATTCCAAGTACTATAACTACACTCTTTCAGTCAATGGACATGAGGAGAAGCACGGGGAGCACTATGAAGAAGACTATCTCACGGACATCATTGTAAGTTGTCCCTCCATGTCACCTTTGTTTCTGGCTTCCCAGATCCTCCTGCGATCAAGTAGCTAGACCACTTGAAGGGCAGCCCCATTCAACAAAGTCAGAATGCTTTTTTTCGGTGTCATCAATTAGTATAAAAAAAAGTCGAATTCCATTGGCTTACTTGGCTCACTAGAGGGGCTGGGAGCTGGGGGGACTGTCTGATATACAGTGATTCCGCTCCTTCCTCCTGGGCCGTGTTCAGAAAGTGGTGGTGTGGGATGAGTGTTCAGACCCCTGGGCTCTCACTTGTGGGGTGCCTCAGGGCTCTGTCCTCTCCCCCATGCTTTTTAACATCTACATGCAGCCGCTGGGAGAGATCATCAGGGGGTTTGGGCTGGGTGTCCATCAGTATGCTGATGATACCCAGCTCTACCTTTCTTTTAAATCAGAACCAGTGAAGGCGGTGAAGGTCCTGTGTGAGTGCCTGGAGGCGGTTTGAAGATGGATGGCGGCTAACAGATTGAGATTGAATCCTGACAAGACAGAAGTACTGTTCGTGGGGGACAGGAGGAGGCAGGCGTGGAGGATTCCCTGGTTCTGAATGGGGTAACTGTGCCCCTGAAGGACCAGGTGCGCAGCCTGGGAGTCATTCTGGACTCACAGCTGTCCATGGAGGTGCAGGTCAATTCTGTGTGCAGGGCAGCTGTCTATCAGCTCCATCTGGTACGCAGGCTGAGACCCTATCTGCCTGCAGACTGTCCCACCAGAGTGGTGCATGCTCTGGTTATCTCCCGCTTGGACTACTACAATGCGTTCTACGTGGGGCTACCTTTGAAGGTGACTCTGAAACTAAAACTAATCCAGAATGCAGCAGCTAGACTGGTGACTGGGAGCGGCCGCTGAGACCACATAACACCGGTCTTGAAAGATCTACATTGGCTCCCAGTACGTTTCCGAGCACAATTCAAAGTGTTGGTGCTGACCTTTAAAGCCCTAAATGGCCTCGGTCCAGTATACCTGAAGGAGCGTCTCCACCCCCATCATTCTGCCCGGACACTGAGGTCCAGCACCGAGGGCCTTCTGGCGGTTCCCTCATTGTGAGAAGCCAAGTTGCAGGGAACTAGGCAGAGGGCCTTCTCGGTGGTGGCGCCTGCCCTGTGGAACGCCCTCCCGACAGATGTCAAAGAGGAAAACAACTACCAGACTTTTAGAAGACGTCTGAAGGCAGCCCTGTTCAGGGAGGCTTTTAATGTTTAATAGATTACTGTGTTTTATTTTTCAGTTGGAAGCCGCTCAGAGTGGCTGGGAAACCCAGCCAGATGGGCGGGGTATAAATAATAAATTATTACTACTACTACTACTACTACTACTACTACTACTACTACTTATGTCTGTCAAGGAAAGAACTAAAGTGAGAAAGAGAACATTGAAGCTGGAAGACAGCCTGCCAAGTCTCTGACGTTCATCTCTTTCCTCCAAAAACTCTCCTTTTGTAGAAAGGATCTGTAGTACTCCCTCCCTGCCTCTTTTTCTCCCACTTCTTCACTCTCGGCTTTCAGGAGAAGAGCTTTTCCAAGCAAACAAGAGGCCTCCACCTCTGCCTATGCTTCTCTGTTGCAGCAGCCAGTCACCCAAGTCAGTGACTCAGTTGGTGCCTGTAGTAGATGGGGCACCGAGACCTAGAGGAGCCTTTGGACAGCAGTGGGCAGCCTCAGGCTGTGAGGGTCCAAAGGCACCTTCCTAGGCCTCTCTTGCCCCAGCCTTCCTTCACATCCTCCTTGGGTGTTTTTGCCTGGCTAGAACGGGTCCTTAAACTCTGATCATGACTCTCATTTGCCTGGATGGTGGATGGAGAGGAGTTTGTGTAGAAACTAGCTTGTGGATAAATTTCATATTCATTGCCCACCTCTTTTTGCCTCTGGCCCTGCCCCCCCCCCGGCATGTGGTTCCCTAGAAGATTGCCCAGGGAGGAATACAGGCATCTCTTTGAAATTGTTTCTCCAGCCCTGATTCAGTGAAGTGGGTAGAGTGTTTTCATGTGCACTTTTGCACGACATGCAAAACAGTTTCCCCTGCTGTTGGTTGCAGGTCAGGAAAACACACACTTCTACCAGCACCTGGAAACTAAGCACAATAGAGAGAGAAAGATTGTATATGACTGCACGATAAACTGGCACTTTAGAATCCCATGCTTACTTTGAAAGTTAACTCCATCAAAATCCTTAGGACAGGGTGGGGAGCCCTCTAGATCTTGTTGGCCACGGACTGTGCTGGCTGAGCTGATGGCAGCTGGAGTCTGCACAACATCTGGAGAGCCACAGTTTCCACATCCGTGAAAATGGGACTTCAGAGGAAAGACATGAATGGGAAATATGCTATCTATTTCTCTTTCAAAACCCTTAACCTGTGGAGCAAGGTACAGTCGTACTTGGAAGTCAAACGGAATCTGTTCTGGAAGTCCGTTCGACTTCCTAAACGTTTGGAAACCAAAGCGTGGCTTCTAATTGGCTGCAGGAAGCTCCATCGGATGTTTGGCTTCCAAAAATAGTTGGCAAACCGGAACACTCACTTCCGGGTTTGCGGCGTTTGGGAGCCAAAATGTTCAAGAACTAAGCTGTTTGAAAAGCAAAGTACAGCTGTATTTGACCCCTTCCATGCCTCCCTAGGATTCCCTCCCATAGCACCATGTCTCTTTCTCTATCCTTCCCCATCCCTGCAGACCAACCGGAGCCTCCAATTCCTGGAGAAGCTTTCCCACCCTCCTTTTCTCATGGTTCTGGCGCCACCTGCTCCACACTCCCCCTGGACGGCAGCTCCCCACTACAAGTCGGCATACAGCAGCATCAAAGCGCCACGCAATGGAAGCTTCAACGTCCACGGAAAGGTGAGTTCAAAGGCCTTGATGTGGGCAGCTTTCATTCCGTGGTCCCAGAGAACTGCTGTGATGTAGCTCTTTTCTTCTTAAGACAGCAAGGATAATAATAATCAAAGAATTGTGGCACTTATGTGCATTTCTTACTGTATTTTGTTTTTAAAAAGGTAAATCAGAACTTTAAAATGGCAGGTGTTACATACATGGGGGAGGGGCGGGGGGAAGAGCACAAGGGTGATGGTGTCATCAGGTGTGGGTCCGAGTCCTTTTTCCAAATATTTGTCATCTGGATTCTGTTGATAAAGCCTCCACAATCTTCTTCCCTTTATAGGACAAGCACTGGTTGATAAGGCAAGCAAAGACTCCCATGTCAAACACATCCATTGAGTTCCTGGACAACGTCTACAGGGAACGGTAAGAAAGGGCCCGAAATGCCACTTGTAGGAGCTGTGGTAGAAGCTTGAAAGGAGTGAGGCCATGGGTGGGAAACATTTGTGGGGGCTTTTATCCAAAGTCACCGAGAGACCCTGAGGGAGACAGACGTCTGAGAGGCAGTGAGGCTCAGGAAGTGTGCATCTTCCCTCAACCTGACATCCTTCAGATGCTTTGAATTGCAACTCCCATCAGCCATTGCCAGTGTAGGTGTGATGTGAGATGTGATGTATGGAAGAGCTGTGAGGTGAGAAGTACCTGGTAAAGGAGTAATGGGCACAATTCCACATTGCCTAACTGTAATATTGAGTCTTCAGGAATGGGAAGCGTGTGGGCCTCTGGATGTTGTTGAACTCCATCTGGCAGGCAGGAGGCCCCTGAAGCATGCCCCACTGCTCCAGGACCCATTGAACTGGAGCCAGGACCCTCACAGGCCCCCTTCCCCTGGGCCTGATCAATTGAGTGCCTCCCAAACCAGTGCAGGGAGTGCACTAAGCGGGAGGCATGGAGCCCAGGAGGAGGGTCCTCCTTCAGACAGAGGTTTGGCCCTTTAACGCCTGCTCACTTGGACCTTCCTGTCTGGGCATCTTCATGGAACCAGAACAGGACAGTCCCTTTCAGGAGCCCAGCTGCAAGCCTTCCAGAAGCAGTTGCCTAGCTGCTGTTGGAAAGTGAACATTGGACTATGGACCCTTGGTCTGACCCAGCAGAACTATTTGAAGATTGCCTGTTTGTGCAGGGTCAACAGTAGAGATACAGGCTCTTCCCTCATACACCGAGTGGCTTCCCTGCTGCTTCAATAATGCAGTTTATTGGGGTAACTCAATCTGTTGCACCAAGATTTTGTTGAACTACAACTCTCATCATCCCGTTTCTGGCTGAGACTGATGGGAGTTGTAGTCCACAACATCTGGAGGGTACCACATTGCTGCCTCTGCAATATATAGTATGTCCTCGCTTTCTTGCAGGTGGCAGACTCTGTTGTCTGTGGATGACATGGTAGAGAAGGTTTTGGATAAATTGAAGTCCCTTCGCCTGTTGGACAGCACATACGTGTTCTATACTTCAGATCATGGTTACCACACAGGTGAGCTGAGGCCTGCTTTTGCCACAGAACCTTGTGGGAGGGGGCTGTGGGATGGTGGGGGAATAGCTCCAGTGTCTCTTTCAGTGGCAACCTGGTGGAATGTGTAGGGATGCATTAGGCCAGGGTTGCCAACAGGATGGATTATGGCAATGGGCTGTCCGAGGAGCTGCCCTTGAAGACAACTTGGAAACTTTCCTTGGTCCAAAATGCAGTGGCCGGATTGCTGACTGGAGTTGCTTTTAGAACTCATGTAACCCTTGTTTCTAAAACAGCTGCGCTGGCTGGTGATTTGTTTGTGGGCCCAATTCAAGGTGCTCACATTAGTGTTTAAAGCCCTAAACGTTGACTTTGGGTATCTGGAAAGACTGCCTCCTTCCTTGAAGAACATCTGGAATACTAAGATCAGCCGGGGGGGGGGCCTCTTGGCCATTCCACACATCCCCCTCAGAAACTGGGCAAGGGAGGCCTGGGAGAGAGAGTTCCCTGGCAGCCCTAAGGCTCTGTGCAACATCCTCCTCACAGAGCTGTGCCTGGCAACTTAGCTACGGTATTTGGAGAATGCTGAAAGCGAGCCTCTTTACCTCGCCCTCGGACACTTGAGGTGCATACTTTTAGGACCCACCCTAATTTTGTGATTGTCAGCTTTCTTATAATGTATTTGAGATTATGTAACTCTCCCTAGGGCCTGAGGGTGAAGGGAGGGTAATAAATTAAAATAATGATGTTGTGAGTTGCTGCTTCAACCAGTCCCAGTCCGTGTGGCCAAGGGTTAGGAATGATGGGAGTTGTAGTCCAGCAGCATCTGCTTTCCGCCTCTCTGACCAGAACTCCTTTTGTGCTGGGGGTGGACTGTTGTCCATGAGAAATGGCAAAAAACAAAGACTGAGGTCTAGTTTCTCACCACTGGCTATGCACTTAACTCTCTGGTTGACATCCAATGATATAGTATTTTTTAAAAAAAGTAGTCAATTCCCCACCCCCACCCTGTGGTTTACATTTAAAAATATGCCACATGATCCTAGTGGGGTTAACTGCTTGCATTCTAACATTCAAGTAGATTGATACTCACACCTTTTTCTTCCTATCTCTGTAAATGTTTAGTGGTTTACGTAGAAAAGGGAAACTGTAAATGCAGGGAAGGGGGATTTCATGAGGGGGCCCCTCAAAGGCCCTGAGGGGGCCAGAGCCCTGATTGCTGCAAGAACAAACCCTTGACCTCTGGGGCTGAATGAGCAGCCAAAGGAAGCTGGAACATCTTCCTAAGGGATGAGTGGGGAGCGTGTTTCATTCCCAATGGGGTTTTGTGCCCTGAGTGCCACCCTCACCTTCTGCTGTCCTCTAGTGAGAACTCATAGGGGGGCTAATGGCTAAGGCTGGTCTTTTCCTACCTGGTGCCCTCCTGATGGCTGGGGCTGATGGGAGTTGCAGTCCAAAGCAGGTTGTCAAAAGCTGGTTAAAAGTGTTGGACTAGGAATGTGGAGACCTGGGTTCATGAAGCTCACTGGGTGATCTTGGGATGGTCATACTCTCTCAGCCTAACCTGCCTCACAGGTTGAGGCCAAATGAGGGTGAAGCACTTGCATTGCCCTGAGCTTCTTGAAGGAAATGTGGGATGCAAATGTAAGAAATAAATATTTTTGTTGTTGTTGTTTAATCATTTAGTCGTGTCCGACTCTTCGTGACCCCATGGACCATAGCACGCCAGGCACTCCTGTCTTCCACTGCCTCCCACAGTTTGGCCAGACTCATGTTGGTAGCTTCGAGAACACTGTCCCACCATCTCATCCTCTGTCGTCCCCTTCTCCTTGTGCCCTCCATCTTTCCAAGCATCAGGGTCTTTTCCAGGGAGTCTTCTCTTCTCATGAGGTGGCCAAAGTATTGGAGCCTAGGCTTCAGGATTTGTCCTTCCAGTGAGCACTCAGGGCTGATTTCTTTCAGAATGGATAGGTTTTATCTTCTTGCAGTCCATGGGACTCTCAAGAGTCTCCTCCAGCACCATAATTCAAAAGCATCAATTCTTTGGCGATCAGCCTTCTTTATGGTCCAGCTCTCACTTCCATCCATCACTACTGGGAAAACCATAGCTTTAACTATACGAACCTTTGTCGGCAAGGTGATGTCTCTGCTTTTTAAGATGCTGTCTAGGTTTGTCATTGCTTTTCTCCCAAGAAGCAGGCCTTTTAATTTTGTGACTGCTGTCACCATCTGCAGTGATCATGGAACCCAAGAAAGTAAAATCTCTCACTGCCTTCATTCCCCCCCCCCACCTTCTATTTGCCAGGAGGTGATGGGACCAGTAGCCAAGATCCTGGTTTTTTTGATGTTGAGCTTCAGACCATATTTTGCGCTCTCCTCTTTCGCCCTCACTAAAAGGTTCTTTAATTCCTCCTCACTTTCTGCCATCAAGGCTGTGTCATCTGCATATCTGAGGTTGTTGATATTTCTTCTGGCATGCTTAATTCTGGCTTGGGATTAATCCAGTCCAGCCTTTCGCATGATGAATTCTGCATATAAGTTAAATAAGCAGGGAGACAATATACAGCCTTGTCAGTTGTCCTTGTCCTTTCTCAGTTATTCCATATTCAGTTCTAACTGTAGGTACTGCTTTTTCTGGAGGGGAACTCCAATTAGGACTTGTTTTTGCCTCCGCAGGTCAGTTTTCACTGCCCATTGACAAGAGGCAGCTGTATGAGTTCGACATCCGGGTGCCGCTGCTGGTGCGAGGTCCAGGCATCAAGCCAAATCAGATTCACCTGGTGGGTACATTTCTTTCTTTTCCCCGACTCAAGTGCTTGAGCTGAAGGAGTCCTAACTCAAGTGCTGCTTTCCTTACAGAAAATCCCAGGTTCTGCCCTGACCATCTCCAGTAAAAATTATCTCAGGTTGCTGAAGGATGGGGAAAGATTTCTGCCTGATGCCTCTAGGGAGCCTCAATACTAGGCTGTCTGGCAAAGCCATATCTTCATAAGCCCAGAGCATCTGCCTTATATGCAAACATCTTCAAGTTAAATGCCTGGCTTCCCACAGTAGAACTGGGAGAAGACCCTGCCTGAGGTCCTGGAAAGCTTCTGCCTGTCAGCATAAAAAGCAGTGCTGAATTGGATGGGCCAAGGGCCTGAGTTGGTAGGTGGCAGCTTCCTGGGTGAGAGTAAAGGTGTCCTCTAAATTTTCAGCCAGGCCTGTTTGCTGGATGGTCATTGCACTCAAAGCCTGAATCTCTGTTCCTGTGGGCATTTTGTGGAGTTGGGAACTATAGTCAGTGAGCTCACTTCCAAACATGTAGAATTGTAACATTTCCGGAATAAAGCTGAGTTAGAACCTTCCTTCCTGACATACTAGTTTTCTATAGTCAAGAGTTTGATTTTTTAACATCTTTTTATTTTTCGAATTGTAACAACGATAACAGCCTGTTAGATAAAATGAATCATTCTGGTGAATGCACAGGCATGTATCCCATTTTACAATAAATGTCCAGCGTATAATTCCAAGTGGCCTTGTCACATACTGTACAGTCAGGAGGTTTTGATTCTTGTGTCAATCTCTGTGTCTTCTTCTATCAACTACTATATGTTTTGGGGAACTGTCTGTTGCCATGCATTTGGAAACCTCTTAACCAAATTTTACATGATTGTTCCTGAGTCCAACGATGTGGTTTTTGTCTGAATAAAGTTGGGTGTCATTTTGAAATGAGATGGTGGGCTGAACCTTCCAAAACTGCACTTTTTAGTTTCTTGGCATTCCCAGACTAATACGAAGAAATAATTGCCTTGAACTGGATAGCTGGATGGCTTCTGTAACTCTGTCCCATATTGTCTTCCTCTCAGGAACCTGTCCTCAATATTGATCTGGGACCCACCTTCCTGGATATCGCAGGTATCGATGTATCTCAGACCTCCATGGACGGACAATCTTTCTTGCCCCTGTTGGTAATAATTTGCCCAGAACCTTCTAGAATACACAGGGGGATTTTGTGTGTGTGTTGAAAAAAGGAGTTCTCTGGAGTCTGTAGAGAAGTAAATTTTCAAACTTTACACGGTATTCTTTCTGCCCAAGGATCCTTTGCTCAGAACTCTTGTCATGTAAGTCCTGAAGGAAACTCTGCTATGTACAATGATGCAGCTGGAAATAACTCCACATCTTCAGTTTCCATGCATTATTGGAAGCAAGACTCTCAAGCTCCCTTTGCATATTGCTTGCCTTGAGAGTCTTGTTGTATACAAGGAACTGCTGGACCCGTCTACCGGTCCTGCTCCTGAGACTTCCCTGGCCGCCTCCTTGACAGCTGCATGTTGAGGGTGGATATCTGCAATATGTCCCAGCTGGGGCTGCTGGGAGTTGGAGTTCAAAATCCCCAGAGGACCCCATGTTGGCCTAGGTAAAGTCTGCATAGAAGCAGCCCTGGGTTTTTTAAAATAGAATAAAGCCAGAGGTTTTTGCTTGAAAGTGATTCTGGGCTCTGAGAAGGATTTGGTATCCATGAGCAATAGATGCAGCGTAGAAAGTCCATTTTAAAGGATATGGCAGAAACAACGAACAGTGCTGTAAGAATTGTGGTATGCATGGCATTTGGGAAGTGGGGTTAGATTGCTGCTGGTGGGCCTCTGGCTGCCTCTCCCTTAGCTAGCTTGTGCCTTCGTCTGTCCTTCCTGCTGCCGTGGGATTTCTGCAGACCCCTTGGACCTCCCACACAAACTCTAGAGCTAGAATGGGGAATGTCGGCCCTTCAGCTGTTGCTGGACTACAACTCCCATCAACTCCCATTGACCCTTGACCCTGCTGTCTGGGGATGATGAGAGTTGGAGTCCCAACAACTTTTGGAAGATCCCAGGTACCCTATCCCTGCTCCAGAACACACCTTCACCTGTGGCTGTATTCTTGACATGCAATAGTAGTGGGGACAGGCTGCCATTTCAGGGCATTTGCTCTGGATGTCTAGACTGGGCCAGAAAACCCAGAGAGCCTGTCAGGGATGCGGTCTTGAGAGGTTTTTTTTTTTACCAAACTTGTATAGTGCTTTATTATTATTATTATTATTATTATTATTAAAAAGGAATTTACACAAAATGTGAATCAAAATTACCTATAAAAATTCAGAAGATAAAAACAAGCAGACCTAAAAAAAATCCAAAATATAAATAAAACCAGCTATTAAATATATGCATTATTTTAAAAATATGTATTAAAATGCACACCAACTTTGCCTATCTGGGTTAGGCATGCCAAAATAAAAAAAAAGTTTCCCAGTAAAGGTGCCTGCCAAATGTCAATGAGCAGGGAGTTCCAAGTGCTGCCACACTCCCTTCCTCCGTTTGGAGGGTGTGGTGGAGAAGTGGAGCTTTGTCACAGCAGGGGATGCTTTCTGAAATGTGTTTCCTTGGCTCCAGGTGAACGAGACGCACAAGAGCAGGTGGCGGTCGGATTTCCTGGTGGAATACACTGGTGAAGGCCACACTCACCAAGACCCCCACTGCCCTGCCTTGGGACCAGGGGTGTCAGTAAGTGCTTGCTCTGGAGGAATCTCTGGTGGCAAGAGGCACAGAGATGCCTAGACCACTCTGCATTTCTTACAAATGTCAAAATGTTCTGCTACAAGAGAAACTGGATCCTGCAGATAGGGTTGCCAGACTCAATGGTGGAAACGACATCTGTGCCTTTAATTGCCCTGCTCTCTTTTGAGTCTGGAAACCTTAAAGAGAAACCAGCAGACCCTTTGTTTCATTTACAAGCAAAGGGTCTGCTGGTTTCTCTTTAAGGTTTCCAGACTCAAAAGAGAGAAGGGCAATTAAAGGCACAGAAGTCCTGTCCTCTATTGAGTCTGGCAACCCTACCTGCAGACTGTGTAGAAATAATACACAGGCTGCAAAGTGGCATAAATATGCCAATGTGTCTGGAGGGGAGGATTTCACCCAAAAGAATTTACTTGATTTGACCATGGAATGCTCAGTGTGGTCCCTTGGCGCCTCCCAATGATTACAGTTTTTTAAAAAACAAGGCACTGCCCCCCTTCTTGCTCTGCTTTCCCATTCTCCTTTCCTCCTGACCAAGCCCCCTCCCGTCACACCTCCTCCACAGCTTGCTCCTTTTAAAGGAGGTGGGATTTAACAGAGCAGGAGAGCCTACTTCGAAGCAGACATGTTTACACAGCACCTCTCCTCTTCCCCTCCTGCCACATGTTCTGCTTCCTCAGCTTGTCCTGCTGCAGGTTGGCTGGCCGCCTATTGGGAGAGCGAGATGACAGTCTTGACGTTTTTGTGTATCCCATATAGGAAGAAATAAGGGGTTTTTGTGGGAGGCAGAAATTGTCTGGGGTGGGTTTTTTGTTTTTGGTTCTCTCTCTCTCTCTCTCTCTCTCTCTCTCTCTCTCTCTCTCTCTCTCTCTCTCTCTCTCTCTCTCTCTCTTTCAGATATTGCTTTCTGTTCTCCACCCCAGATTTAGAGTGTTGGAGTAGAACCTGGGTTCAAATCCCCAGTCTGCCCTGGCACTCACCAGGTGACCTTGAACTAGCCACTCTCCCACAGGGTTGGTTTTAGATGGAGGAAGGGCAGGGTAAAAGATGTACTGTAGCAGATGAGCTCTGCCTGGCTTTCCTTTTCAAGAGAGGGAGGCCTGCTCTGCCACTCCCCCAGAGGTGGTCCTAAAGGGATGTGCAGGGTTTGGCCTCTGCAGTAGGAAGTTTTGCCCTCAGGCTTGCAGGGTTTGGAATTTGCCTATGCAAAGGGGATTTGCTCACCTTAGTTTACATAAAGTCTCCTTCTGCCTCAATCCCCCTGCCCACAGCGCTGAGGGAAGCCAACGCTCTTCTCCTCATTCCTACTGTTATCTTGCAGTCCACATTCCCAGCTCCCACATCATCTCCCACTTAAGAGTTTCCAGTTGCTTAGCACAGGTTGGAATTATGCCTTTTGCTCATCACATTGGGATTGTGCTCAGAGTAGACCCTTTGAAATTAGTCGCCCTAAATTAGGCATGTACATTGATTTCAGTGTATTGGAGACAACCCCGTGTGTCTGGAGCAGAAGTGAACCTTCCTTTCCCGCTTCTTAATCCAAACCTGCTTTCAAAGGGTTGAAAGAGTGGGGGAAGGGTTGGAAGTTCTGTGCTTTGGAAACCCAGTTTCCAGTGTTGCAGTACAGCATGCTTCAGCCAGGAGACTCCATTCCATCCCCTCCTCCTATGGAATGCTCAGCAGGGCCACTGAGCACACTTAGCCCTCATTTGGGCTCTTTTGAAAAGGGCAGGCTACCTTCTCAGGCCCCCTCCACACACAAAAATTGGGCAAGGGCCATAGCTCAGTGATAGGGACTTCTGCTGTGTGGATAAAAGGTCCCAAGTTTGATCCCTGGCCTCTTGGAGAGCTGCTACCAGTCCATGTAGACAGTCCTGAAGAAGATGGACCAGTGGTCTCCCTTGGTATCAGGATGCTTTTGATTCGGGGTATTTCTGCCACCCTGGTCTCTCGCATGTTCATCAGGGGCCCCTTTTTGGCTACAGTCCCCTTGGCACTCGCCAGCTGAGTTTGTTGTCGGAGGGAATGTTGCTGTCTTGGGTAGGTGTTAGATTTGAATAAAGCCTCTCTCCCCCTCTCCCCCTTTGGCAGCAATGCTTCCCTGACTGTGTGTGCGAGGATGCCTTCAACAACACGTATGCCTGTGTGCGCACATTGAGCCCCATCAACCTGCAGTACTGTGAGTTTGCAGATGCCCAGGTGAGCACCATCTGCCTCACCTGTCCTGACCGAGGCCCGGAGCAAGGGCCACACCCTTCCCCTGTTGATGGTCAGCAGTGGCCTCCAAGGGATGCTGCCACAGAGCAACCTTTTTCAGAACTTCCCAGCCTCTTCATGCGGACATCATTCACTGAGGAGCCATAGCAGAGGAGTCTGGTGTATATTCTGGGGGGCACATGTAAATCACAGAAGGATGTGTCCAGGACCAGGTAGCCCTCACTCTCGGCCTGGGTCAGGCTTAGGTTTAAAATATTCTGTTGAATTTAATTTTCCCCAGCCTTTCATCACAAGTTCCCAGGGTGGGGTGCATACATTCAGTAGAACATATGAAATACAATTAAAGCACCGCTTAAAACCATAATTGAAACTCAAGAATCATTGCTGTGCAGAAGCGGCAGGAGGAACAGGGGAACAATCTGATCCAAAAGAGCTCCCCAAAACCTGGGAGAAGAGGTGTTCTCTCCCCTAATGTATGCCAGTGCCAGAGGTACTTCGGAGGGGAAGGAGTTCTGTAACTGGAGAGTCACTTCTGCTAGGGCCTCCCATAATCTCTGCTGATCATAACATTCAGGCTGGTCTGTACGGGACAAGGCACTTCTTCAGGTATTTTGAACCCAGGTCATTTGAGGCTTTCTACATTAACATAACCAGCTTAAATTTGGCTCAGAAGCAACTGGCAATCAGTGCAGGTCTTTTGGGACAGGAATAGTAGGTGTCCTGCTGGCTGGAGGCTGATTTATTGCAGCAGTTGCAGCTTTTGAACTGTGTTGAAGGGCAGCCCCACGTACAGTACATTGTAGTAGTAGAAGTTGTTGAGGATTTTGTCTTCTGTCCTTTAGCAAATTGTGACTCTCTTTCTCCCTGTCTTTTCTCTTGCAGAATTTTGTAGAAGTCTATAACCTGACTTCAGACCCACACCAGCTCTTCAACATGGTGAAAACTGTGGACCCTTCACTACTGGAGCAGATGAATCAGAGGCTGATCAAGCTGCAGGCCTGCTCTGGTGTCACCTGCCGCTCCTGAGGGAGCCGCTCTTGCTGTTGGACTCTGCCGAGGGGAACACGGAGCCCATTCTGGGTCTCTCCTTTCTCTCTCTCCCTCTCTCTCTCTCTCCATTTACTGGCCTCCCCTCTTTTCTCTGCTCTTCAGCCAAACTTGATGCTGATTTTTTCCGTTTTGGATCCTATTCTGGAGGGTGGTGGTTGGCAGAAGAGAGGGCAAGAGGGATTGGGGGGGGGGTGAAAGTGCCTGTGCCAGATTTCCCCATCGAAATGCTCTGGTATCCCATTCTGCCTCTTGCTGCTCACCTACACCTTGCCTTTGCCACCAGACTTGGCAACTGGCAGGTCGGATTTCACCACCCAGGCGGGGGGGAAACAGGGCTGATACCTATGCTGTCGGTTGCTGACCAGCATCCAGGGCAGTCTCGAGCAGGTCGCGCGCCCTGGCGCTGAGGGGCGGAGATCGCTCTGGCGCCCCTGCAGGGCGCAGCATGGTTTCCGCACGGCTTTGCCGCGCAGTGCGCGGCCTACTGGCCTGGCGCCCTGGTGCACCGCACCACCGAGGGGTCTACCTAGAGCCCGCCCTACCAGCATCCCCACTCTCAGGGGTTCCCCATGGCCAGCTGGTGAAAGATTGCGTCCCCTCCTCTCCCCCCCGGTCTTCGGGGTGTGTGTGTATGGGATCCCCTCTTTAATCACGAATCAGTATTGCAGATTCTGCCCTGCAGTGCCTTCTTTTTACCTGGAGGTGCTGCCTGTCCTTTTGTGACTGTCATGTGCCTTGCAACTCCTCCGCTTTGAGAAGTTCTGATTCTGATCAACTCCTGCAGCAGCTCGGGCAGTTGCTGTGTTGTCTTGCCTGTGCCTCTCCGCCTTAAGTGCTGTGAAAAGAAATAGAATAGAATAAAGGACTTGTTTGTTAGAAAAACTGATCTCACCCTTTGCATGGACTGTGATGGCTTTTGCTCTATATGTGGAGAGGCAGGAGCCAGACCTCGAGAGCCACACAAAGACCTACAGTGAATGTCATTTCCTGCGGTTGTGCTGGTTTAAAAAATCCACGGTGTCAGCTGCAAGTACTGACTGACTTCTGAGAAGAGAGTCAGATACCCAACAGTGTTTGGGGAACCTGTAACATTCATTCTTGGCTGGAACCCCACCCCCTTCCGTAAGGGGAGGTATCCGTGCCATTGTTGCATCATCAGCTTTTGCACCAATCCCAAACCACATCTCAGCCCTATTTGCATGTTTCAAAACCAACATACCTGACACTAGGGGAAGGAGGCAGAATTTGGGGCAGGAGGGATGTGCTTTCCAAGGGTTGGGGCAAAGGAGAATTTTGCTCACTCTTTAAGGACTTCATTATCTCCCAATCAGTGTCCTATTTCTTTTTTTTTTTAATATAATTTTTATTAGATTTTAACAAGAAATACAAGAAAAAAAGAAAAAGGCACAAAAAAGAAAAAAACGACAAAAAAAACAAAAAAAACAAAAAACAAAAACAGATTCAGACTTCCTCATTTCCCCTTCTTGAGTTCTTATTGTTAAAAATAGTTCTCGCATTTTCCCATTCTAACTTCACATTCTTTTTTCTAAATTTCAGCTTTTTCATCTTTTTCATTGCTATTATCCATTCTCCTTGTACTTTAACCTCTTTTCTCTTAACATCCTCTCTCCAAAATTATTATTATCTAATCCCTAGTCTCTTTCCCTTACCCAAAAATATATAAGATTCACATCCTAATTTATTACCCATTTACTTCCACCCACACAACAAAGTTCCCACCCCCCCTTCCCTGGAATCGAAGTCTCCAGATGAATCAGCTAGGTTCTTCATACAATCCTTAATACATTCCGAGATCAGACCCTATTATTTCAGACAATACCAAATAATCCAAGACCTCTCAACCCACCCCTAGTCTGTCCCATACCAACTTTTGCCGAACTCTTGTCCCCCTCTTCTGTAATCCCATCACTTTGTATCTTTGCACCTTTTCATCCTCTTTCTGCCCCCCAACTGTTTGTGTCCTCCCCTCTCTCACCGGGGCGCTGATTTTCCCAACCTCTTTTTTGGGGTGCTTTTTTGCTTTTACCCTCTCCTGTTTCACTTCTCTCACCAGTGAAACAGTGTTTTCTCCTACTTTCCCTCCCTGTTCCACCCCTCCCACCAGTAGAACAGTGTTCTTTTCAGGAAATAAGTCCATTGGTTCATATTGTCCTTCAGTATTATCTTTCTCCTCTTCTATGTTTTTTACATACGTCACTCCAGCACAGTCCTGGTCTTCCAATCTTTTTTCTTCTCCCTTCTCCTGATCTTCTATATCTGTTGGATCCTTTGTTTTACAGTCAGAAACAAATGTCTCGACAGTCTCTTCTCTCAGAAAGTTTACATCAAGCTTGGAGATGCTCACTTGCTTAGTAAGATCCAAAATTGTTGCCAATATTAAGTCCCACTGTGTGACTTCCTGTCCACTCTCTGGAACCCTCTCTCCTATTCCTTTGTCTAAAACCTCCTCCATCTTTGTACAGACCGGCCGTGGAGTTGAAATTTTAGTCCAATATATATGAAAAGTGAACAAATAGGCAAAAAGCCAAGAATCCAGTCCCACTTGGTCAGAATCTCTCTCTTTACTCCTTCTTTTCCTCAGAGTCAATACTGAGCAGCCTCAAGGCAAAACAAGTCCTCTTCCACTGTTTACAGCTCTCAGTCTCTCACATTCAGCCAGACACATTCCTTTGTATTGTGACGTTAATCAGCAAACTGACTGATCTTTCCTTTGACCCGACTCCAGGCTCGCAGGGGGCTTTTCTCATGCTGGATCTCAGTCTTTTGCAGAGATAAATACACCGCTTACTTTTTCCTTTACTCTGCCTCAGGAAAAAGCTCTTTTTACAGCATTTCTGGGTTTTCTAGCTTGCTGCGATCTTTAGTTACTCAATCGGGGGGAGATGACTTCCCTTTTTAATCTCCGCCTCCCACTGCCAAATTCTTGTTTCAAATTGATTGGTTTCAACTTACTTCGTCCAGATCGTAACTTTTTCAGGAAGAATCCACCGCCTGCAGGTTGGAGGCTCGGAGCTTCGCTTCTTGGAGGTAACGATGGTATGCCTAAAATGGCTCCCGCGACTGCCACTCGGCTACCTCTCAGGGGCTCTTGCGGGCTTCCTGGGCAGCTGAGGAGTTCGCTTCTGGAGCTCCGCCAGGCAAAATTGGCCCCCTGGACGCTCAACCAGGGGTATTTACGGGGATCCGCGTGCCCCCGCGGATTTCCCCCCCCTCCGCGATGCCAGAAACCTCGCAGCGCGAGGTTTCTGCACCTCCATTTTCCAGCGCGGCAGACCGGAAGTCCCAGTGTCCTATTTCTAATCCTAGAAGCCCATGGCTTTCCCGCCGTTGGCAGCCTCTGGCAAAGGTGTGCATTTGCAAACCAGATCCTGAGACCTTGGGGTGCAAATGAAAGGTTTTTATTGGGCCCCAATGCATGTCTACGGACTGGGCTTAGCCAGCTGGACACATGTACCAAAGCAGGGTCAGAAAGCTACTCTCTGGGGCCTCCCATTAGCCCCTTGCCCTCTTCCTCCACAAGCAAGTTTTAGGGTTGGGGGGAAAGCCTTTTCTTGGAGCCAAGAGAACTTTTTCCAAGCCAAATTGCGGTGCAGGGGGGGGCATTTACCTCTATGCTAAAGTTTCATGGAGAGCTATACCTGAAACCCAAAGCTTGAAAATCATTCTTTCTTGTAGCAGGGGAGGGGGACCGGGTTCTGCCTGAGAATGGCATTTCCTTCTGGACCATCTTCCAGGGGCCACATGTCTGCAGTGGTGGGCAGGGCCTGAGACAAAAAGAGGCCGGAGCAAGGAATAGAAATGTTACACCTTTGTACTAGTCTAGGCTCTCTGCGCAGTCACACATGCCTGCACACATGCCTCTCTAACACCCCCCCCCCACACACACACACCTCAGCAGAAGGAAAGATCACAGTCGAAGGACACGTTCCAGGCAGGCAGAAACACTCCAGGAGAACAGGAAGCAGCGCTTGGGAGAAGCGTGTTCTAGAATGAGCCCTGAGGGTCAGATTAGAGAGGTCTAGAAAGTGACATTTGGTCCCTGAGCCTGAGTCTCCCCATTTCTGATTTCTGGTGTGCCATCAATGTACAGAGCGGGAAGCCAAAAATGTGCCTGAAAGAACTGAAATCATCATGGATGAAATTTATGAGTTGCCTTTTTTTTTTTAACCAAAAGTATTGCAAAGCAATTTACAACAATGATTAAATGGCATTTACATTAAAACTATAAAACAAAACAGAAAAAAATATCTCGAATGTATTTTTAAAAGGCAGAATTAAAGCATCCCATCCACTAAAAGAGGCCATAGATCATTAAAAGCCAAAGTCCTGGCAGAAGAGAAATGTTTTTGCCTAGAAGTATAATTATGGGTTGATTGATAGAATTTATGTCCCTCTTTTCTACAAACATGTACTCGCATGTTATATTTAAAAGCAGTGATACAAATTGCTATAGGGGCATATCATGTTTCTTCATTCACTCACGTTTTCATCAAGTTGTTGCCCTATGTTTTCCCCATTCTGCTTCCATTTCTCCTGCTTGCTTGGAAAGGCTAGAAGAGCAAGGCAGTTTCTCTCAGCTGAGCTGTGAGTGACCTCAGCGCTGCTGCTCCTCTTGTCGCAGCTGTGACATGGGACGGATCAGGATGGTCAATCTATAGCCACTTGGCATACCATCACAAATACTTTTCTGGTTGGTGCCATTATAACACACACACACTTTTTTTAATCGACGCTTTAATTAGCACAAAAAAATGGTTACTGAAAATGTTAAAATTGTGCAATTGCACTAAAATAAAAGAGAATTGTAATCCTATTTTTAAATACATGTATTTTAAACTTGTTGCACACCTCTGCCCTTATATTTATCATTCTAGTGATGTGTTTGTTTCACATTTACTCGTAACATGCTAGTTACAGGTAGGTAGCTGTGTTGGTCTGAGTCGAAGCAAAATAAAAAAAATTCCTTCAGTAGCACCTTAAAGACCAACTAAGTTTTTATTTTGGTATGAGCTTTTGTGTGCATGCGAAATCTGACGAAGTGTGCATGCACAGGAAAGCTCATACCAAAATAAAAACTTAGTTGGTCTTAACATGCTAATTAACTTTTAAAAAATTGTACAAGTCCTGAAGAGTAATTGGGAAATAACATTTAAATAAGCATAAATTGGAACAGAAGGATGATTCAAATATTATTTTTAAAGGTTGCTTCAGAGTATCCTTACTTCAATCCTCAACATCTCAGGTAAGGCTGGGAAGATCCCCATCTTGGAGTGGACCTTGGTGCTCTTTGGTAGTGGGGCGCCCTGAGCAAGGCCACAATTTGGTGCCCCCATGGATCTTCTCAGTGATGGATCTTCTCAACTGTGCGCCCCCTTGGCTTGGCACCCTGTATGGGGGAACCTCCCACACCGCCCATAATCTATTGGTGTTGCCAATACCAACGGTCAGTTTAGGGCTCATCCCCACTCTTTTTGTCCTGCAATCTCTTCCATTCAAGAGGCTATTCCATTGTCCCGTCAGGTTCCTGGGAAACCCACTGTTTACCGCTGAATCGGAACAATTGTCAATTTGCAGAAAACCTCACTGATGTTTGCTCTGATACAGCAGTAGACTGGGACCATGACGGTCATCTAGTCCATCCCCCTGCAATGCAAGAATCCCAGCTAAAGCATCAATGACGCATGACCATCCAACCTCTGTTTAAAAACCTCCAAGCAAGGAGAGTCCACCACCTCTTGCGGCAGTCTGTTCCACCGCCAAACAGCTCTTACTGTCAGTAAGCTTTTCTGAATGTTGAGTCGGAATCTTTCTTGCAACTTGAAGCCATTGGTTCGAGTCCTACCCTCAAGAGCAGGAGAAAACAAGCATGCTCCCTCCTCCATATGACTGCCCTTGAGATATTTGAAGTTGGCTCTCATATCTCCTCTTAAGTATCCTTTTTTCCAGGCTAAACATACCCAGCTCCTTCAACCGTTCCTCATAAGGCTTGGTTTCCAGACCCTTGATTATCTTGGTCACCCTCCTCTGCACACATCCTTCTTAAATTGTGATGCCCAGAATTGGACCAAATATTCCAGGTGTGGTCTGACCAAGAATAGAGTGGGACTAGGACTTCTCTTGATTGGGACACTAGACTTCTGTTGATGTAGCCTAGAATAGCATTAGCTTTTTTGCTGCTGCATTACACTGTTGAGGCATGCTAAGCTTGTGGTCCACCAAGACCCCTAGATCCTTTTCACAGGTACTGCTAATAAGCCAGGTGTCCCCCTGCCCACGTGCAGAACCATACATTTGTCCCTATTGAAATTCATTTTGTTAGCTTGCACCCAGTTCTCCAATCTGTTAAAGTAATTTTGGATTCTGTCTTCTGAGGCATTAGCTACCCCTCCCTTCTTTTTTAAGCTCCCCCCCTTTGTTGTTGCCATTTCTGTGTATATCTATCCTTTGGAAGGTGTATGCAAATATGAGGCACAGTGGCATTTTGTGCCTGCTTGGCAAGGCCAGGCCCCCATTTGCATGGCACCTGGCTGGGCTGAGTGGAGCTCCGCTTCTTCCATAATGGTAAAATTGCTGTTTGCTTTCTGCCCAGGTATTTTAGGGTTGGTGGGTGAGGAATCCAGAGCTCGGGAGAGCTTTCTGCTGGGAATCTGGGTCAGCTAAAAGTGAGTCCAACTGTGTGGCTTGTGGGGACTTATTTTTTAAAACTGATAGAGAAATGTGGTAAACAGAAGATTTGAAAAATGAGAAAATGAAATTGACATTCCTAGGTGCTACCAAAGCCTAATAAAAATTGTGGTAGCCATTTTTACGCTTCTTGTTTCAGAGAAGCTGTATTCTTTGGGAATAAAATGTACTGTGCAGTTGGTGGTTCTCCTCTGCCCCTTGGCTGTCAGGGGACTGGAACTGTGATTGATTTCAGATCACTCACCTCAGATCACTGAGAACTAGCAGCTGCCACTATAATGGGTGGAGAGTATGTGGAAGATGAAGGACGGGCACATTGCAAGGTCTGCCCAGGCTGGGCAGGAATATACTGTAAGGCACCGTCCTCTTAGCATGTGAACTCTTTGTAGAGATACATTACAGACTCTGGGATTCCTATGACTGGGTCAGGCCAATCCACAGTTGCTTCTGTATTGCTTTTTGCTGCAGGATTGTTATCCTTTGTTCTGTCACATTTTACAGAGCATCTGCACAATGTTGTCATCGCATCATTGCATTCCTGTGTTGTCTGTGTTGTCCTCCTGGGCTTTTTGAGACCTGGTTATTTGTGTTCTCTGTGTACTTAAAAATGCAACTGTGACATAAGTGTGTTCTGGAACTATTTTGGGAGGGGGGTGTTAAATTCCTGGTTTCTTTCCAGTATTTCTTTTCTCTTTTTCCCATTAAAGCAAAACTGTACTATTTTAGAATGTGGTATAGAAGGGACAATTAAACACCAAGTGCTTCCAGAGTTTATGATGGAATTGGTGCTGCTTGTGCATGAATGTTTTTCTTCTTTTTTGTAATTTTTTAATATTAATTTTCAATTATTAAAATCCAATAACAGCCAAATTTTATCAATGTCTTGTGCAAGCATGTTTTTCACAGTGTTTGCATACCAACAATGTCATCAAAATTCCAGCCTGTACATTTAATCTGCTTTTCTCTTTTATGTGAATGCTTCATTAAAAAAAAGAGTGAACAAAGCATGGTATTTTCATACTAAATGCAAAGTGTGGAAGCACGATCCTGGAGACCAAATCTGGGAGCTTTTGCATGCAAGGCAGTTGCTCAGCCAGGTTGGTGGTTTCTGGAGAATGAGAAAAGAAAAATGTGTCCCTTTTCTTTCCTACTTATTAGAATAGGGAGGGGAGTTACTTGCCCTCAAGGCCTGCCTACATCCCCCTAAGCAGCAGCACCTCCTCCAAAATACATACGTTAGTCTCTATTGGGCCACCTTCTGTGAGCATTTTCACCCCTCCCATTCTGAAAATCTGGTGATATCTGCTGTTGAGAGGGAACAGTTAGGAATTGTTACTTTGTTGTTTTTCAGTACTGACTCTGCTCTCTGCCGTGTGCTGTGTGCAGTTTAATATCTTCTGTAGACAAGATGGCTAAGTGAGAGGCTGTAACACTCACAAAGCCAGATCTGTAAATATGCAGTAGTTAATAGAAATAAATGAGGAATGTTTTGAAACCTCTACAAATGCTTCTGCTGTTTACTGCTGATTTGGTGCTCATAAAGCCCAGTTATGAGTCCATGATTCCCGGGTGTATGCTGAAGGTGTTCCAGACGTCCTGCCCAGGCATAGGGGCCTAAGAAGACCTGGACAGATCCTGGCATTTACCCACATATGGTAGCAGGCGGATGGTTGCTGGTAGCAGACTGGTGGTTGCAGATGGCTATTGATGGTTGGATAATTGGATGTTTCTGATCCATTTCCATCTGATGCTGCACATCGGAGTTGAGCTGTGAGCTGAAGCTGTTTTTCAAGCTGCTGTTTGATTTACAGAAAGGTATGTTGCTGGCTGCCAGGAAGACAGCAGAGACGCTTTTCCAGTTTGCCTGTTAATTGTGCTGAGTGGGGAGAGAAGTTGCTGAGAGAGTCAAGAGTATTTGGGGTGCATGAAGGGAAGTGTCTTGCTGTTAACTAAACATAGGCATGGCTTCTGCACATTCTGGCCAGATGTCTCTATCTTTTCCTCTCCTTACACCAGAGACCTATCCTACGTGGCAGGTCAAAATGAAAGCACTTTTACAAAGGGAAAAGCTTTACCATACTATAGAAGATGACCCCCCCAATGAGGATGATGATGGATGGCCAGCGTGGCACGAGGCAGACATGAGAGCCAGGGGGACAATTATTCTGAGTGTCCAGGACCAGTTGTTGGTCAATTTGGAGAACCAGCAGACTGCACGGGCTGTTTGGAATAAACTTCGAGATATGCATCTAAGACAAAATGCAGGCTCCAGTGTGCTTTTCTTTAAAAAGCTGTGTAGGCTGGAATTACAGAAAGATGGTGATTTGCCCAGCCATCTAGCCCAATTAAAACGTCTCAGACAAGATCTTGTCCAGCGAGACTTAAATATTTCAGAAGCTGTTTTTGCAATGCTTATCATAAACAGTTTGGATGAATCTTATGATGCTGTAGCTGCTCAATTGTCGTCTTTGCCCAATGACCGTCTAACAGAAGATTATGTGTCTAGCGTGCTCTTGAATGAGTGGGATCGCAGACAGACTGCTAGAGAAAGCAGGGACAAGGCTGTTGGAAATGCTTACAAGCCTTCAACAGGGGAAAGTGAAAGTGTTGCAAAAGCTCTTAAAATGCGCCGCTGTTTTTCTTGCGGAGAGGTCGGCCATTTTAAAAATCAGTGTAAAAACTCTTCAAAAAAGAAGGGCAACTTCAAAGGCAAAGGGGGAGGAGGCCGAAAACCCCAAGGGCCAGCTGCATCAAAGGCTTTGATCTCACGCAGTTCTAATCAACTCACACGTTCTGTTTTTGTTGTCGACTCAGGAGCGACAAGGCACGTGGCCAATGATAAAAATATCTTTCTTCATCTTGAGAAACAGGGAGGAGCAATTCATCAAGCGGATGGAACGACTATTAAAAGTTTGGCTCAGGGAACGGTTTCTTTGCAGAGCCTTAATGCAACAGTTAAAAATGTTATGTATGCTCCTCATTTGCAGGATAATCTCTTGAGTGTTTCTCAGCTAGACGCTCAAGGATTTAAAGTGGTGTTTGCAAACTCTCGGTGTGAAATTCTTCGAGATAACAAACTCATTCTTTATGCTAAGTGTGTTGATGGTTTATATGTATTGCCTTTTGTTACAGGTACAGCTGCTGGAGCAACTAAAGAAACTGAAAAGGCATGCTGTAATATATCAGTAGATAAGAATGAGAAATTGCATAACCATTGTATTCATGATTATCATCGTTTGTTTGGTCATTTGCATTTCCAGGCAGTAGGTAAAATGCAAAATATGGTTGAGGGCATGAAAGTTCAAAAGTGTCCTTATCATATGAAATGTGTCTCATGTGCAGAGAACAAAATTAAGCAAGCTCCCAAAGGTACAAAATCTGGGAGGGAGGTTAAGAAACCTTATGAGATTGTGCATGCAGACTTGGTTGGACCTCTAGCGCTCTCTAGAGGAAACTCATGTTATTTTTTGGTTCTGATAGATGCCTATTCTAGATATGTTTGGGTCTATATGTTACAAAAGAAGTCTGAAGCCTTCTCTAAGTTTCAAAAATTTTGTGCATGGCTCAGGAATGTTCACGATGAGCATGTACGTTGTCTTTTTACTGACAGGGGTGGAGAATTTTGTTCAGAACAGTTTGAAAACTTTACTGCTGAACAGGGCATAGAGCACATGACTGCCACGCCCAGATCTCCATGGCAGAATGGTTTATGTGAAAGAGTAAACCAGACCTTGCAACAAGGAATTAAAACTCTGTTGCATGATTCAGGCCTACCCAACCCCTTCTGGGCTGAAGCTCTATCGTGTTTCACCTATATTTACAACCGCAGATATCAATCAGCCATTGATTGCACCCCATACGAAATGCTGTTCAAAAGGAAACCGTTTGTAAAACATTTAAAAATTTTCGGTTCTGAAGTTTGGGTGCACACTCTGCAAGGTGACAAACTGAGCAAATCTGGTCAACATGGCATTTTTCTAGGTTATGAAAAAGGTTCCTATCGTGTGCTGATGACAGACACAAACACAATTAGGCTGACCAGAAGCATGGATTGTAATCCAAAATGGGACAAAGTTGGCATTTTTCAATGTCATCCCATTTCAGATGATGAGGTGGTGAAACCAATTAACAAAGAGGCAAACCCTGTAACTGATGCTGATGGTAGCACAGATTCTGACACTGATACAGATGATCAGAATGAAAAGACCTCTCTTAAGATATCAGATGGGTCTGACACTGATCTAGAGGTAGAATCTTTGCCAGATACAGGTCACCATTCTCCCAAGGAGGAGGAACCAGACCCAGAGGATCCCAGAGTATTGCGTAGATCTGAGAGAACTACCAAGGGACAAGCACCTAAACGATTTTCTAAAGAATTTGCTAAAGCTGCTATTTCAGATATGGCTACCACTAGGAACCCAAACTCAGTTTTTGAACCAACTAACTACAAAGAGGTTCAAAATTTACCTGAAAAAGATGCTGAACCTTGGCTTAATGCCATGAAAGCTGAATTGAATTCCCTAAAGCAAAATGACACGTGGGAATTGGTTCCAGCAGAACCAGGCATGAAACTTGTAGACAGCAGGTGGATTTACAAAACCAAGACTGATCAGACTGGTAAAGTGGTCAGATATAAAGCCAGATTAGTTGCACGTGGTTTTTCTCAAGTTCCTGATCAGGACTATCATGAGACATATTCACCGACAGTCAAATTTGAGACAGTTAGGCTGTTGATGAAAATTGCTGCAGAAGAGGGCATGACCATATCTCATCACGACGTAAATACTGCGTTTTTGTACGGAATTCTCAATGAGAGTATTTACATGTCACCGCCAGACGGAGTGCAGATAAAAAAGGGAATGGTGTGTAAATTAAAAAAATCCCTGTATGGTCTAAAACAAAGCGCTCGATGCTGGCACACTAAGCTGACAGAAGTGCTGTTTTCCTTAGGTTTCAAGCAAGGAAAGGCTGATTCTTGTGTTTTTGTTAAAGAATCTAACCAGCACAAATTGTACTGCATTTGTTTTGTGGATGATATTTTGTTTTTCTGGAAGGATGCAAATATTTACAAAACCACTCTTGCAAAACTGCAAAAGCATTTTGATATGAAAGACCTAGGGGAAGTCAGCAATTATCTCTCACTGGAAGTAGAGAGAAATAAGCAAGGTGATGTTTTGCTGCATCAATCACGTAAGATAAATGATGTGATTGAAAAATTAAATCTGACAGATGCCAATTCTGTAGACACCCCCATGGTCACAGGGTACCAACATGATACTAATGCTAATGTTTTTCCTGACACTACATTGTTCAGAAGTGTGTTGGGTAAACTTAGTTTTATAGCAAGGTGCACAAGACCAGACATTGCTGTTAGCGTAAATTTGCTCAGCAGATATGTAAATCAACCTACAGTGCAAGACTGGAAGGCACTGAAACGCATAGTTAGGTATTTAAAAGGCACTATGCATTACAGGTTGAAGCTTACTAGCCAAAAATCTGGAGGTCTTGAGATCTATGCCGATGCCAGTTTTGGTAGTGATACAACTGATGGCAAGAGCACCTCAGGTGTGTGTTATTTGTACAATCAGTGCCTATTTGATTGGTCTTGTAAGAAACAGGCAACAATAAGCATGAGTTCATGTGAAGCAGAACTCAACGCTTTAAATTTTTCCCTCATGAATGTAGAGTGGTTGTTGCAACTATGTGAGGATATGAGAGTAAAAATTTGTTGTCCAATTCAAGTTTATCAGGACAACAAAGCCTGCATAGAACTAATCCATTCAGAAGGGTGCAAGCAAAGAACAAAACATTTGCTAATCAAATTGCACCGTGCCAGAGAATGCATTCAGAAAGGAGTTGTAAAAGTCTCATATATGCCAGGGAAAGAAATACCTGCTGATGCTTTGACTAAAGCTGTTAATAAGGAACAACTTGGTATATATGTAAAGAAATTGCTTTTGTGCTAGATTTTCATAATGGTCAGAATGAAAAGGGGGAGGTTGTGAGCATTTTCACCCCTCCCATTCTGAAAATCTGGTGATATCTGCTGTTGAGAGGGAACAGTTAGGAATTGTTACTTTGTTGTTTTTCAGTCCTGACTCTGCTCTCTGCCGTGTGCTGTGTGCAGTTTAATATCTTCTGTAGACAAGATGGCTAAGTGAGAGGCTGTAACACTCACAAAGCCAGATCTGTAAATATGCAGTAGTTAATAGAAATAAATGAGGAATGTTTTGAAACCTCTACAAATGCTTCTGCTGTTTACTGCTGATTTGGTGCTCATAAAGCCCAGTTATGAGTCCATGATTCCCGGGTGTATGCTGAAGGTGTTCCAGACGTCCTGCCCAGGCATAGGGGCCTAAGAAGACCTGGACAGATCCTGGCATTTACCCACACCTTCATGCCCTTCCTTACCCACTCACCCTGCACCCCCCCAAAAAAAACAACCCTCAATATTCTGTAGCTTTTCAATGTGAGTCTTTATAGGCAGCAATCACTACTTAGTCTTTGCATGGCTCTATTTTGTTTCCAAACAGTTTGGCTCCATACTACCCAAGGGGATTCTTGATTAACAAGTGTAACAAGAAGATTTTAATTTTGTTTTCTCTCTATAATTTCCTTTCCTTCTTTTTCCAGAACATATTTGGGAAGAATAAGACTCCGTAAGCAACCTTTTATTGACTTGTGGCGTATACTCAACTGCAAGCAGAAAAGTGGGCTTAATCATAGAGCCATAGAAGCGTAGAATGGCAGAGTTGGAAGCATAGGTGTAGGCAGGAATTGTCTTGGGGGGGGGGGGCAGAACTGAGCTATCTGCTACATGACGTTACGTATTTTTATTTATTTACTTGATGAGGGGGGCAGCTCTTACCATCAGAAACTTTTTCCTCACATTTAGTCAGAATCTCCTTTCATGTTATTTGAATCCATTGGTTTGGGTCCTACTCTCTAAGCAGCAAAAGAACCAAGCTTATTCTATTCAGTATGACAATCCCTCAGATATTTGAATAAGGTTATTATATCACTTCTCTTATCCAGGCTAAGCATACCCAGCTCCGTCAACAATTCCCCATAATGCTTGCCTTGATCATCTTTTTAAAAAATAATTTTTATTCATTTTATGAAAACGAAAACAAAAAAACAAAAAAATAGCATAAATATAATCCTTACAATTCATAACTTTTTCTAAACATTGTTACATGACTTCCCCTGGTCCCCTGGTCCCTCCCATCTGAATCTAATCTACTACATACTACATTCTACTAATCTTTGGTGGTTTTCAAAATTCAATACATCATCATAATTTAAACTTAAAACAACCTAAAATTCACCTACATCTTACCATTCATGCCAAGAGCCTATCATAACTTCTTTAAGGACTTCTTTAACGGGCCACTGCGGGTGAGACTCCACCCCCCATACCCTGGGGGGGGGGCTTCGGGAGGCTGCATACTCCCCTCGGCAGCCTCGTAAATCAGCCCGTGGGATCAAAGAGATGGAATCTGTCAGCCATTTTCTACTGCGATCCAAGCAGAAGTCATTGAAATCAGCTTTCTTAAAGTGCAGTGGGGGGGGCAGGGGTGGTGGTTTGCCCTGGGTTCCATGTCTGTGGGGGTGATAAGAAGTCACCCCACGGGGCTCATGGTGGCATGAGCAGCCATTGTGCCGCCGCAGCCACATGTGGAGGATCCTCTGTTCGCGGCTGTAGCCATGAGCAGAGGATCCCGGCGCTGGCAGCAAACCACTAAGTACATGCCCTGTACTTAGCAGTTTGCTCCGTGCCAGGATCCTCAGCTCGCGGCTGCAGCTGCAATCACGAGCAGAGGATCCCAGCACCGTCCG